>NC_136891.1:18998615-19598615 GCF_949152265.1 Phoxinus phoxinus
GTGCAACCCAATCTTAGTGAATGATAGCCACTTTAAGGTAAACTATAGAGGTAATGAAGTTTAAGGTATAGCCTAGTTATTAAAAACTGACTCCTTTAAACAACAGCACGCATTGTTTTCTAATGATTGTGTGCTACAGCTGAATAATAAAACCAAATAATAAGAGGGATTGCAAAGAAAGGAGAAAAAGAGAGAGGAAGAGATGAAACTTTCCAGTGTCAGTGTGGATGTCTGCTAAGATCAGTGTCACAAAGAAGGTGTTTGTCAGCCTGAGGAGAAGACGAATGCTCACACCTCTGAGTGTGTGTGTGTGTGTGTGTGTGTGTGTGTGTGTGTGTGTGTGTGTGTGTGTGTGTGTGTGTGTGTGTGTGTGTGTGTGTGTGTGTGTGTGTGTGAAAAAGAGAGAAAGAGAGAAAGGGGGGGGGGGGGTATTTTACTGAGAAGATGTGAACCATTGTTTATGGTTCGCCTTAAGTTCCCTCTTCCAGCTATTCCAAAACCAACTTCTTATATCCAATAATAAATTTGCAATGAATTCTCGATGATAAAAAAGCAGTTAAGGCTTGTATTTGCATATTTCTATGGCCTAATCGGCTAATTAAATTCATAATTTAAGAGGCTGTAGTGTTCAGTGTTTGCTGTTCATTAATATTAGTCATTGGATGCCCTTATTTGCTATCAGAGCAAATTAATAAAGAAACACAAATCTAATCTGAGTACACAGATATATCTAGATTACCTGGGGAAATCAATTTCCCAGGATGCTGTTGTGATTAGTCAACAACATGAATATATTTGTCATCTTAAATCAATTAAAAGGAATGTTCCAGGTTAAATACAACATAAGTACTACCGACAGCATTTTTACAAACTGAACATGTTGCTAAGGCAAGCATCCCTATTACTAATGCCAAAACTTACGTAATCCATTAATGGATTTCTGCTAACCTCAGGATTTTCTTAAATGAATATTCTGTGCTAAATAAAAATAATGTGGCTTGCTCTTTGTAAAAACAAATGAAAAGCTACAATGGTGCTTGCCAAGTCACCTCCAAAAATGCTCAAATGCAGTAGATTAAGATTTTTTTTCTTCCCATTCTTTTATTATGGTAGTGAGGCTGTTTAGTAGAAATGTGTCACTCAATTAGTCTGCATATTATACTACTGTCACTCACGTCACAACTATGTGGTGACACTAAAAGTGGAAATATGGGGAACACAATAATCAGGCATCTTCCCATTTTTGTGAAGGGAACAGTTTTGCAGAGAGACTAGCGTGTTTCATATATGATAGTGCAAGTCACAAAAATTGGAATCTAGGTACAAAATGGGGAAGCATTTCTGTACAGTACATAGGCCTATTTGGACTTATCAGGAGATGTTATGAGTCAGCGACCAGATTTACAAAAAAAGAGAGAAGTTGAGAAATTCGTAAGATAAATTCAAAGTTTGTAAGACTGTTAGAGTGCAATTAGTGAAAAATTCTTAAAAAGTTCACAAATTTCCTTAAGAACAACTTTTTTTCTTAAGAAGAAAATTATTACTTAAGTTTTATCTGATTGCATGGTGTTCTTGCTGAAGACTCACTGACCAACAATACAAATCACCTCAAAGCCTTCAGATTACGGTAATAATCGTGCTATATTTTTAATGCAGCTGGCTTGATGGGAGTTCTGCACCTAACTTCACATTTTTGAATGGGCTATGTATTTTAAATAGTTATTTTTAAGAGCATGTCTCAAGATGAAGCAGTCAGTTTCATTAGTGCTCCATCTTTCTTGCGCTCTGTCTGGAGTGAATGTGTCCTGTTTCTGTGTGTGTGTGTGTGTGTGTGTGTGTGTGTGTGTGTGTGTGTGTGTGTGTGTGTGTGTGTGTGTGTGTGTGTGTGTGTGTGTGTGTTGCTAGAGACAGGTGGTCTCATATGAGCTGAATGCTGCCGAAAATTCCCTATTTTACTTGTTTTTGTAGACTTATTACTGATTTTTGAATTCAGCTAAAAGTCACTGATTACAATGCGCTGGATCCTTCACTGAAAACCGAAAGTAACTCACTCCCGCTCAATGTTTACTCTTTGACTGGAGCAGATTTTAAACACCAACAGTAAACAGCGACTGAACGCAACTGTCTCTGGCATGTTTCGGCATGATCAGTCATAAGTATCAAATTACATTCATAATCGGCCTTAAAGTCGTTAAGTGTGTAACCCGGCTTAAAAGTTTGCTATAAAGTATTTCTTACTAAAGCAAGGCAGATTTGACTCTGGTTTAGCGTTTCCATAGCAGACTGGTAGGAGTAGCCTTGAATACCAACATAACCAGGGCATCATGGGAGTTTAAGTTTTCCTACCCATTTGTCAAAAAGACTGCAAAAAAGTAAAAAGGTTTTCACAGACTTTCTACAATATAGGCAGACAAGCTTTATTGAAAGCCCACTCTGCCAGCGGTAAAGTACCCCTTTAAGAAGAATTGCAGTTATAAGAATGATTTGTGAATCTGGCCTCAGATTCAAACTTGCATTAACCTCATGAGCTCCACTGCTCAGTGTGTTCTAACTGCTAGACTAAGTGACAATACGTTCACCACTTCTTTTCACAAAACCAGACTGCATACTACAACAGTATAGCATAAAACTGAATTTTGCACATTCATTCTATGAATTTACATAAATAAAATACACATTTAAATGCATATTGCTGCATATTTTCAATTGAATGTTACGCAACTTGTCAACTCTTTTCAGACCAAGCATACCCTGATCCCACCGTGACTATTTTATGAATCCAGCTTTGGGGTAGAATGAATAATCAGGAGAGAATGTCTGTACAAGAGAGTGTGTGAAATAGTTTTCTGCCCTGTGTTGGTCTATTTACTAATCAACATGTCTATGCAACAAGACATTTCATTTACATAATAGCTGTGAGCAATGATTTGTTACTTGCTATTGCTCATTATAGAGAAAATGTTACAGGATAAGCATCTAAGACATACCCATCATGAGTGAATAGTTTTTTTGCTCTTTGTAAACTTTCTGCTAAAAGCTTATGTTGTCAACTTTTAAGAGTACACTAACATATAATGTTGAGGCTCTTAAGACTGTCAAGACTTAACACTTGACAGATAAGCTACAAAAAGTCTAATTTTGATTTAATGAGATTAATTAATTCAGTCGGCTCTTGTGGCAGTGAAAATAGGAGTATGAGTACCTTATAACATTAAGAACCTCCATAAAGTCATACTATCACCATACTATAGCAAAATGCAATATAAGCCCACTGCAAATAAACTTGGAAACACAAGTGTGACACTTCCAGCTCACATCTGTCGGCCCCAGGCCACAGACTCAGAAAGCAGCCCCAGAACAATCCCTGCAGGGCCCTTAAACAAGAGAGGCTGCAGTAGTCGGGAGAGGAGGCGGGTGGGGGTTTGGCATTAACATGTGACTGCGTGTTCTTGACTGCAGGTGGAATGGCGGAGACAGCAGCGCAAGAGGCATGTTAACATCTACATACACACAGAGAGAAAGAGAAAGAGAAAGAGAAAGAGAGAGAGAGAGAGAGAGAGAGAGAGAGAGAGAGAGAGAGAGAGAGAGAGAGAGAGAGAGAGAGAGAGAGAGAGAGAGAGAGAGAGATAGAGAGAGAGAGAGAGAGAGAGAGAGAGAGAGAGAGAGAGAGAGAGAGAGAGAGAGAGGCCTCCGAGTGCTTCAAAAATAGAGTGCTCTTCAGGACTCAGGCAAGGTTAACAGGATGAGACAGCGTGCTCTCCCTCTGCAGCAAACCACTGCCCGAGAGATTTCCTCTTTGCATTTGGTTCTGTGCTTCATTATTGCAATGCATTTTTAATGCACCACCCTTCTCCACTGCTTTCAGAGTGCTGTGGATTTCTGTAAAAGCCTTAAAAAAATTCTAAAAACATTTAGCCTTTCTTGTGTTAATGCGTTTCTTGTGTCAACGGTTGTGAAATACAGTAGAATATTTTTTTAAGGGCCTTGTTAAAGAATAGTTCAGCTAACAATGAAAATTGTGCCATTATTTGTTCACCCCTATAACCAACCCAGTATTGTCATGTTTAGTTTAGCTCTTGATATATAGTTTCCTTGCTTTTTTTTTACCTGGTCACTTGTTACCCTGTGTACACCTTGGTTTAATTAAGTCACACCTGTTCCTTGTTTTACCCACAGTTTGTGTGTATTTATAGCCCTGTGTTTTAGTCCTTGGTTGTCCATTCTTGCCGTTTATGGTTTGCTTAACCTATGTTCCTGCTCTCCTGAGCCTCCCTGGCCCTTCCTCCTCTGCTGGTTCTGTCCAATTCCCTGACTTTGTCTCCAATGGATCAGCCCAGCATCTTGGCTACTTCATTTCAGCTGGTTCTGTCCAGCTCCCTGGCTCTGCCCCCTCCACAAGCTCTGTCCTGTTTGCTGGCTCGACCCCCACCTCTAGCCCCACCCAGCCCCTTCATCGGCTCCACCAGATACCATTGTCCTTACGGCTCCACTGGGCTTCCCCGTCCCTCCGGTTCCGCCTTGATCATCGCCTGTGCATAGGGCTCTACCTCCATCGGTCTCATCTCCGTCAGTCATCTCCCAGGTGTCATCAGCCAATTCTCCACCATGGCTCCTCTCCACATCGACTACACTGCGGGCTATCTTCCTGGCTTCTCTCTGGGTCCCCGCCTGGCTCCTCCTGCTTCTGGATCCTCCCAGGCTCCTCCTTACTTCATCGCTGCCCTGGTCTCTCCCTCTTTCATCTCACCATCTTTCCTGCCTTTCGCCTGTTCCACGTCCTCCTCCAGAGCCCCCACCCTCCCTCCTCAGTTGGCGTGTAGTTCTGTTTTGGTTTTGTTTTCTGTGCTTTGCTCCTGTTTTGCCTGTGTTCCCTTTGTTTGTTGGTTATTCATTGAGTTTGCATGAGTTCCTAAGTTGCGTTAATCATCCTGCATGTATTTAAGCCCTGTGTTTCCTTAGTTCAGTTTGTCCGGTCTCGTTGGAAGTGGTTGTGTTTTTCCATGATTCTACTGCATGTTCATTATTAGATTGTAAATAAAGACTTTGTTTATTCTCCAACGCTGTGCGCTTATTGCAGCAACCATAACGTTACAATTATTGTTATTATTATTACTTAGTTTTATGTATTTAGGATACATAAAATGCTAGCTATGAAAATAGTATATGCAGGACAAAGAAGATGTGGTACTCATTGTGGTTTAGAAAAATGACAATTACAGAATTCTTCGGTGATGTATCATTGTCAGTGAACAAATTAAACTATTGTGTGGGTGTAAAAATGTATACATGCGTTTATTTTCTAAACATCCAATGAACCAAAAGTGAAAATAGGTGAAAAGAACAACAAACTAAAAATATATATATTTGATAAAATTATTATATACAAAAAAGATGTTTATATATTTATATTATTCAATTATATATTAAATTATATTACATTATATTTACTACTATGCCTGAATTAAAAATATATAATTTTGTTGTTGTTTCTGTGGTTTCCACAACTGAGCCAGAACCATCTGCTGCTAACACTTGAAAATTCTTTGTAGAATAATAAAAAAACAGGCAATCCACCCATGCTGGGTAAAGATTGCATCCCCAAATAGCCTGAGGAGCAGCTATCTACAAACTGTCATAAAAACTTAATGCGAGTTTGCTCCTAATTCTGAACACCATGGGAACATTTTCTTGCTCCAAGCCTTGTTCAATTTAACTTTCGGATGCTCCTGAGCGAAGAGTGCAGAGAGACAGTTTGTAGAAGTGAAAGAGAAATCCTATTAAACCTCCTGAGAAACGTTACACAAAAACTATAAAATCTCCTCCTCAGCTGTAAAGCAGAAACTGCTGTCCACTCAGTGTCAGTACAGCCGAAGACTCATGGATTCTCTCAGCTGTCATTGATATAAAATCCAAAAGCTTGTTCTGTAGAAGAAGCTGATCTCAGTGAGATTTACCGTCATTTGTTCTAAAGAACTTAGGTTTAACTGTGTGTTTTGTATTTAGGCAACTATGTTCTTGAAAAAATTAGACAGTATATATGCAAGGTTTATGAATTACAGGTGTTTTATGGTGTCTGACTGGCCTTCAATAAATACAAATTATAATAAAAGAAAGGTTGGGATGCAGTAAAAACAAAATGTCTCCTAAATGCATTTGTGCTCTTATGTCACCCTTAACACTGCATTAAAGTCTAAATCATTTTAGAGATTTTTCGTCCGATTTTTACTGATTGCATGAATTTAGTTCCTTTCAAGTAAACAGAGGTTTTATATTTTATTTTTCTTATGTCTGCAAAGGTTCTGTCAACTAAAATAAAAGAACAACCCATTCCATCTAAAAAATGGTTTATCACAACACCATGAGCCCAGCATCATGTGATGTTATGATTATGATTTTGAAGACATGATTGTTAAAGTTCAATTTTTTTCAACATTAACCTATTGTCAATTTGTTGGATGCATTGCTATGGTTTGCAATATGTCTATGATTTCAATTTAACTGTATAATCAAATCCTGATTAAGAAAAAAAAAAAAAACATTTGGTTGGCCAGACAAAGCCCGACATTGAAATTGAGTCAAAATAGAGAAAATGTCAACTATGTTACCCTGGTGACATATTTTTGTTCTGTTTTGTTTTAATTTAATTACTACTGCTGCTTTGATCAACATATTTGGAATGTTTTTGTAACTTATTTTCCTTTTGGTGATATAATTTTTGTTATTTGGTTATTGTTTGTTTTATTGGAAAATCAATAAAAAAGAAATGTGAAAAAAAAATAACTATGTTACCCTGTAGAGCCAACTCCTGAATAACATATTTATGGCTCTACTGTCTGACTGTGTCCACAGATGATAATGAGTTGTTTGCCACAGTTTTTTTTAAATATTAATTCAACCTTCCATGTGCCAGAGGAGACTGACTGAGTGTTTGTGCATGAGCTAACAATGTGTGCAATAGTTAATGTGTCCAGTTAACTATGATACTTGTGAATTATTATTATTTTATATTTTAAATAACTAGAATGCTGCTTCTGTATATTTTATATGCACACAGGTTGGATTTTGCATAAAATCTCTATAAAAAAACAAAATTATCTTTAAGGCAGATTTCTGATTTTAAAAGACAAAACAAAGTTCTGTCATTTGTGACTGTTTTTATTGAGAAAGCATATTGTTTTTGTACTTTTTATGTGAAATGTACACCCAATTATAGAATGAGCAATAATTTTTCTAAAACTGTTTAGCTTAAAGTAATCAGGCTATATTCTTTAAAATAAATGTCACGTGTTACTAAGAGTTTTTTAGTGCAGTCTGTGTGTGCAAATTTGTTTTGGGGTCACTGCACAAAAAAATATTTTATTCTACATATAAAATAACAAATATTTCCACGTTCAAACATAACCACCAAAAGTTACATCATTAATCAGAGGCTGTGTCCGAAATCGCCCCCAATACCCTTATATAGTGCACTATTTGCGGGGAAAGCCATTTGTAGTGGCGTCCGTCCACAACATTATCGAGTGCATTCCTTCAACTCCATGATGCATCGCGATAATGAGTATACAACTAGTGTACACTTAATGGCTAAAAAATCTCTGTGATGCACTATGAGGGTTACACTGAATGAATTCCTGTGTCTCACCAGAAGATGGCATTCACAGAGCAATCATACAGGTGTACAGTAAGTTCCTTTGTCATTTTTGTATTTATTAAATAGTTTAATTATGGTTTACACAAGCAGGATACAAATGCACACTGTCAGATTTTGTTTTGTTTTATTCCCACCCTTGCAAAAAATAAGTTTATTCAAGTGTGCTATTAGTATTCATTAAAAAAAAAAAAAAAAAATGAGAAAGTATAGTTTCAGTCTAACTTGTATGTACTTCTCAGAAATATACTTAAAATTGGGTTTCTCCAACATTGTGTGATCATTGCAGCAACCGTAACCACCACAATTATTGTTTTTAGGATAAATAAAATGCTAGCTATGAAATTAGTATTAGTAGGAAAAAAAATATCTGTGACTTATACTGACAGAAACGTGTAATTTGGCCTTTACTTGAACTCAATCGTTTGATCAAGATATTCTTAAAAGTATAATTAAAGGTAGGGTATGTCAGAATTGTCTAAAAAAACTTTTATTCAAATTTGTTTAAACTGTCTTTATATAGGCCTACCAATACATAATTAAAATGCAAGTACTCTGAAATAGAGAGTATAAAAAACTGAGTAACTCTAGTGTATTTAATCTACCCTAGTGAAAAAAAAGTATACTTTATTGTATTTGAAATATATTCCCTTTTTCAATAGTTCATTGCAAATATACAAAAAAAATATATACTATCTTTAAATATATTAAAAGTATATTAGCATCATGCTTTTTATCTATTTTTATAATACAACTTTTAACACACTTTAAAATAATAGTACTTTAGTATATTTTCTAAAAATATATTTAAAAGCAAGCACACTTTTAACATATTTCTAACAAGTGCACTATAAGTACATTGGTAATAAATATATGCTTAAATACACTTTTAAGAAATATGCTAAAAACAAGCATACTTTTAATATATTTCTAACAAGTGCACTATAAGTACATTGGTAATAAATATATGCTTAAATACACTTTTAAAAAATATGCTAAAAACAAGCATACTTTTAATGTATTTCTAACAAGTGCACTATAAGTACATTGGTAATAAATATATGCTTAAATACACTTTTAAGAAATATGCTAAAAACAAGCATACTTTTAATATATTTCTAACAAGTGCACTATAAGTACATTGGTAATAAATATATGCTTAATTACACTTTTAAGAAATATGCTAAAAACAAGCATACTTTTAATATATTTCTAACAAGTGCACTATAAGTACATTGGTAATAAATATATGCTTAAATACACTTTTAAAAAATATGCTAAAAACAAGCATACTTTTAATGTATTTCTAACAAGTGCACTATAAGTACATTGGTAATAAATATATGCTTAATTACACTTTTAAGAAATATGCTGAAAACAAGCATACTTTTAATATATTTCTAACAAGTGTGTAACCCACCCAATTAATTGAGGCTGTGTTTTCATGTATTTTCATGTATGATTTTATATTTTTCCTTGCCTGATGCAAGAAATGTTCAGACATATGTTTTATTATAATTTATTTCATTTATTATTTTGTTTTTGCTGAGGGCCGAAACTAATAAAGAATTGCGTCGATGGGTGCTGACGTCACATTCGCGCCAGCTCGTTGAACAGAGAGAGATGTGAGCCACATGTGTGGCTATCGTTTATCTTATCCATCGTCGTCAATATTCTTCTAATTTTATGTCTGAACTGTTTTATTGCATTAGGTAAGTCACAATTGTTTCATATTTTCATAAATAATGTTTAAGTTTGTGTTTGTTCATATAAGAAAATGTGGATGGTTAATGCTGTTCGTAATCGAGTATAAACTGGGCAATACAACACATGTAAAGTGTTTATGCTGTATTAGTATACTTGTTAAACCTGTTTACACATTTATGTTATGGGAATAATGTATTAAGTTTAAGAGTTGTTTTATATGCATTTCGTGATGGGTGCTGACGTCACATTCGCGCCAGCTCATTGAACAGAGAGATATGTGAGCCACGTGTGGCTATCGTTTATCTTATCCATCGTCGTCAATATTTTTCTGATTTGATGTCTGAACTGTTTTATTGCATTAGTTGGCTTGTTTCAACGCTCCGTGGTCGTGTTGGATTCGCGCAGTGAGGCAGAAACGCGCTGGATTCCTATGTGGAAGTATCGATTCATCTTGGCGACTCTTTCACGAGGAAAAAGATTCGATTTGTTCATCGTTCATCCCTGCAAAGTCTGTAGGCATTCACCTTCAAACGAACTGAATTGAACTGAGTCAATTACATTTCCATCTACACAAATTTAACTGAGTCAATTACACTTCTATCCAAATGAACTGAACTGAGTCATATTCGCACGAACTGAACTGAGTCCATCACACTGAACTGAGTCAATTGCATTGCACTCAGACTTCATCACACTTACAAGGTTGAATTTAATTATTTTATTTTCATTTTATTTGATTGTCATTGATTGAATGGTATAGATATCTCATGTGATGTGTACAAAGTGATGCGTGCCTATGAAGTGAACAGCGAAGTGAGATTTCAGTGTACTGTTCAGTGAACTGATTGTTTCATTCATTAATTTCATTATTATTCATTAATTCATATTTCTGATTTTATTTAATTCCTTTGGTTCAATAATTTTTATTTTTATTTATCTGTCTAGTTAGGATTTTAGACATCAGTTAGTTTAAATAAGTGCAGTCACACATTATAATTTTTTAATATATTTTTTTATTAATGCAAGGTGTGACACCCCGAACCCAGGACTCCATATACTTTAAGTTGTGATTATAAGTATTTGGTGAGCTCAGACCCTAAGTAGATATTTTTCCTCCTTTTATTTTATGGTGTTATCCTATTAATGGGTTACAAGTGCACTATAAGTACATTTGTAATAAATATATGCTTAAATACACTTTTTAATGTGCATTTGTTATTGAAGACAAAGTGTGCTATTTGTAGTATTTGGATTAAGCCAAAGGTATTACGGAGAATATAATTTTTACTCAAACATAATAGACTTGTATATTGCTCGTAATGATTTTGTAATGTACTTGTAACACAGATAAAGTACACTTTATTATCACTAATCAAGTATGTATCTAGTCCCTACACAGGCATATACTTAAAGTATACTAAGTATACTTGAAGTTGTTCCAATTTAGTACACAAAAGTACACTAAATACACTTAAAGTTATGCTTTACTACAATTTAAATACAACTAAAATATACTTAGTACAAAATTAGTTGTTTCAAAATAGCACACTTAAAGTTAACTAATCCTTAACACACTTGAAGTATACTTTTAATTAGTGTGGCTGCAAGTATACTTATTATATATTTTTAATATATTTATGGTATATTTCTTGTATGTTTCGAAGACACTTGTAATTAATTTGTAATGTACTTGTAACACAAATAAAGTACACTTTAATACACTAATCAAGTATGTAACTAGTCCCTACACAGGCATATACTTAAAGTATACTAAATATACTTAAAGTTGTTCCAATTTAGTACACAAAAGTACACTGAATACATTTAAAGTTATGCTTTACTACAACTTAATTACTACTAAAATATACTTAGTACAAAATTAGTTGTTTCAAAATAGCACACTTTAAGTTAACTAATCATTAATACACTTGAAGTATACTAATAATTAGTCTGGCTTCAAGTATACTTAACATATTTTTTTTTCACCAGGGTAGGGCTGTCACGATAACAAATTTTGCTGGACGATAAATTGTCCAAGAAATTATCGCGATAAACGATAATATTGTCGATCTGAGACCATTTTCATCTAGAATAATGATAATGGCATAATAATGCACATACACCTTTCAAAATTCAATAAACGTTTATTTCCAAAGACTATTTAACACTGAAAATGGAAAACATTTTCAATATCCACAATAACAATGAACAAAACAACCAAAAACAATAAAAGCAATGGACTCTCAGTCTCTCAGTTCACACAGATGATAATGAACTAGTTTATGTTCATAGTTCTTTTTTTTTTTTAAATGAACTAAGTTCACATATCTAAAAATGAACCTTTTCACGTTCATTTGTTAAATTCTTTTAACAAAGCTGTAGGCTATTATTAATAATAATGTTATTTCAATATCTCGTTATTTCGAAATAATAGGCTACTGTAGGCTATGTGTGCGTGCATCTGTAAATCCGGTGACGCGTGTATTGATTTTTATTAATAAACAAGTGTTTTCTCTAAAAGTGTCGACTCGGCTGCAAAGATGAAGTTGACGATCGCCATCTCCGTGTGAACGCGCTTATAGAGAGAAATGCACATAAACAAGCCTAATAATGGATTACATAATCAGAGAGTAGCCTTTTTCTTTTTTCGTTTTGAATTATTTCGTTTAAAGACATTTCAAGCTTTGTGTATTTGATGTATTTGTCATGTCTGTGTAAGGTATACACTGAGTTTCGTTAAGTTAGGATGTGCTCTAGTTCACGTGCGCAAGTTAGCGCGCGGGCGCCTCCGTTATATTTGTTTCGTCGGCCTATTCATTAAATATAGGCAATTGGTTGATGAAAAATTGATTAAAATTAAGAAACAATTTATACAAAACGAAATTCACTTTAAAGAAAGGCTTTCTATAGCCTAACAACTTCAACTGTCAAAATCATGTCTGACCCGCTCCATGTCTCATTTTGCGCATCCTATCTCGGTCGTGCTGTTCACTTTTCATAAATCAACATAAATGGGGGAAAAAAAATAACATTAGGCCTATAATATTTTAACAAATATGAAACGCGCTTTTTTTTAATGGCTATAGTATAGTAGGCCTACATATCCTACTCTCTATTTGTACACATTTCTGCACATTAATTTAATTCTGAAGTTTGCACACACAAGTTGAAAGGCATTTGTTCAAATCAAGTTCACGGATAATTGTGCGTGCATTTATTAGCCTAATCATTATGATACTAAAATCCTAACAAATAGGCTATGCTATTTACAAAAAATCAGATGAGTTCTCTCGAAAAATCTCTCGTTCACGTTCATTGTATGAAAAGTGATTCGTTCAGTTCAGCGTTCGGCGAAAATATGAACGCATTCAGTGCTTTGTGTCGATACTGTTTTACAACAAACTTTTTTAGTCGATACTGTTTTACAACAAATGCGACATACCGGCTCGCTCAGGTTAAGTGGTTCACCACAGTCATTCGGTTTGAATCCGAAGTGCTCCCACACTGAAGCTGTCGCGTTTGGCTTTGAAACCAATTCCATGTCACAACAACTTGCGTCTCGTCTTTTCGCTCTTCTCGGCAGTCGCCTCAAGCACTCCCGCCTTCCCACACAAAGTCCATGTGATTGACAAGCCCCGCCTCCCCACACAAAAGACAATGCAACTGACAAGAGGGTTCACTTCTCCTACGCTAAGGAAACGAGAGTTGTCATTCAGTCGCGGATAACAAACAAGTATGCAAATGAAATTATCGCGGCTAGAAAAATTATCGAGGTCATTTTTTTTATCGTGCGATTAATCGATTTATCGACTATCGCGACAGGCCTAATTTAATCTTCAATAAACACAGCTCATTAATTCCATTCACTCCCACCTAAAAACGGTGTGCGCGACTGCGCGCACGTGGGCAGAGCCAGTAATAGCGGCGGTAGTCATGGCGACGGAGAGTGACAGTCGCGCAAGCCAATCACTAGTTTCATCCTGGTTGGAATTAATGAGCTGTGTTTTTTGAAGATTAAATACACTATAGTGTCTCAATTTTTATACTCTCTTTTTCAAAGTACTTACATTTTAATTATGTATTGGTATATAAAGACAGTTTAAGCCAATTTGAAAAAAAGTTCTTTAGACAATTCTTACCTACCCTACCTTTAAGTAGTCTTAATATCATTCTTCAAGTATATTCATAAGTACTGTATACTTGGCTTGTAGTTGTGTTTACTCTTTTGATTGAGTATCCAATTAAATACTTTTTTCACATAGTTCTACATACTGTCTTACAAACTTTGTTTGAAAATATTGATTTATAAAGAAAACAGATATGTCAGATATGAGCATCTAAATTTGTGTAGGTTAATCCACTGGTAGTGTACATAGACATTTACTTCAAATCTACTTTACTCTTTCCCCGCCATTGACTGAATATTACGGCTATCCATGTTATACTGTTATACTGTAGGGGGCGCTATTACACATTTTCTGAAATAGTACAGAATCTCTGGATCAAAACACAGGTGAAGAAGAAGCTGAAACAAGTGATAGAAGATTGCTTACGCAAACGTAAAATAACGTGAACATTAAACAGCATATAAATCAAAACTGCCTAATGTTAAATTAAATGTCCCCCCAGGAAGGGTTAACCAATCGTGAAGTTGATGGACTATTCCGTCTGTGACAAAAATGCGATTTTCTCAGCTTTTTGCCAAAATTTTTTATTTTTTATGAAACTTTTAAAATGGAAAGATATAAAGTACAGCTAAAGGTATATTTCAAGTATAAAAATGAATACCTAAATATGAACATTAGTATACTTAAAGTGAAAAAATTATATATAAAAAGTAAAACATAAGAATGATGTTATGTTCACTTAAACCCTACAAGTATACTAGCAGTATAAAACTACTAAGCTACTGTAGTAGTTTAGTGAGAGTACACTTCAAAATTTACTTTCATAAACTAAACAATGCACTACAAGTATTTGACTAGAAAACGTTCAAGTATACTACTAGTGCATCGATATTAGTATACTTACTACATCAAGTATACTTAAACTTTACTTTAGTATACTAAATAAAATAAACTTAAGTATACTTATTTTTTTATTAACACAACAAGCAAAAACTACACAAAAGTGGGAGCCCCTCTAGCGTGCTCAAGTGTCCGAATTTGTTCAACTACGGCTGAACAAATTCCATTCACTCGTTTCCATTCACTCTTTCAAGTGGACTGTATTAGTGGACTAACGTATGGAATATTGAATGAGGGTATGTGTAGTTTATGTTCATCTGCTGCTAAATAGACACCTGCTAACAAATGTTCACATGCAAACGTTAACTTAGCAACAGTAAGACAGTTTGTGTTTGGACATTTTGATAATGTTGCATCAATGACTACCTTATGCCAGTTCCAAATTCAATATATAATGCATATTTTCCATCCAGTCTCATTAATGGATAATGCATATTTTATGCTTTCAGATATTTTAATGATTAAATAACATAATATATTATTCATCTGAATAATTTTAGCATGTCAATGTTAATGTGTTTGGTCTGGGTGGAATAGATCCAATAGACACAGACATAATGCTGTGAGCATGCGAGATATGCTGCTTCATGAATAGTCACATAAGTGGACACATAAATCCCATAGCAGATCTAGGCAGGTGTAGCTGGAAAAGGTGGAAGGTTTCAAAGGAACTTTGATAGTGCGCTGCAGGATCAGCTTACAGCAAACACTGAACCAGACTATTTCAATTGTGTTACCGTACTCTTAGACTCAGCCTCTGAGGGTGAGCCCATGGGCCGCCTTGCCACTTCAGGCAAGAAGTCAGGCAACACAAGACTACCCTGCTCTCGAACAATGGCATGACTCACCTCTCTCACAGGTTCGCTCCAAGTATCCCGTCCCGGTGCAGTCACAGATGAAGCGATTCCAGCCCTCTTTGCAGATGCCATTGTTTTTGCAGGGGTTGCTGTCGCACTGTTTGCCTGTTACTTTGCTGCAAGACGACTTGATTCCGACTCCGTTCTGGGCCTCTGCGATCTGACGAATGTCTTTACTGCGTCCATCTATGAAGAGATCACGGATGCAGCCCACAAAGCCATAGTTCAGCATGGCGGTCCACAGTTCGGTGGGAAGAATCAGGCCGGCGCGGTTGTCCGGGAGTCCTCCGAGATATAGGTCACCCTCGAGGTCCAGAATCTCATTCTCTCCGCTGGCGGTGAATGGAGTCCGACGGCTGTTCACAGAGATGATACCTGTTCAAAACAAAAACAGGCTGTCAAGTTTGACAAAATAAGTTTAGCCAAAAGAAGAAGGCTGACTGTAAAATATATATATATATATATATATATATATATATATATATATATATATATATGATACAAATGTAGGGAGGTTTTACCAGAAATAAATTTGTACCAGTATTTTTAATATGAACTAGCATTTGTAGTATGTGTTTAAATGTGTATCAGTACTGTATTGTGCACCGCACTTTAACATGCACCAGCACTTTACTGTGCATTGCACTTTAATTGTGTATTTGCAATGTACTTCAAGTATTGAAGCTCTGATCCTCTTGCACTTTGGTCCCTATCTGGTTGCCAGTTATGTACCCTCTACTTTGTTTGGATGTTTTATGTTTTATTTTGTCTATATGTTTTATGTTTGCTTATGCAGCAGTACCCTGTCTCTAAACCAAATTTCTCCCATGGGAGACGAATAAATGAACTTGACTTGACTTGATACAGCGGAGACATTTTGTGTGCATTATAAAAATTTACATTTGACCACAGAATGCTGCTAACCATACAAAATCATGTATTCCAGAGATGTGTAATAAATATAGATATAGATAGATACGTACATTTGTGTGTATGTATGTGAGTTAAAGTGTTCTGACACAATTATGTACTTAAGGATACAGGCAGGCAGGAGGTTCAGAATAGAAACATCAATATAGTCCAGTGTGGAGGCAGTGGCAGATTGAGGGGGCATTCTGAGTTCTTCCACTGGTCTGTGTTATGCAAGTATTCTTGGTCTTTCAACACCCACGTCTATATATCTGTCTCAGCCCTTTGTTGCTGAGAAATACAAGTTTCTAGGGACTTACATGACTGCTATTAATCAGACAAGGAGCCAAATTGCTATCTCTGAATATATATATACAGCAGGGTCTGGGAAGAAAAGTGATTCAAGTGCAGAGTCTAAAATATTATATCATCATTCTACAACATAACTTTTAGTGGATCTAAAAGTTTCAGGACCTGAAAGCTTTCTGTTCATTTCCAGGTTTAAATGAAAGAAATATCAGATTTCCAGTGTTGTCTCAGACTTTTAGTCTACTGAGTATAACATGACCAGAGGCAAAAAAATAAAAGCCACCCTCTTGTGACTTTAATGTGAAGTGTCCGTTATCCAATATGAAGTTTGTGACAAAATAATAACAATTCTGCACTGTAATATTCTACTGAACTGATTCTCCTCTGCTCAAGAAGTAATAATAAAAACATCCACACATTTATGCAGCTAGATGACTTTTTATTAAAGTCTTTGAGAGGACACATTTTCATCTGCTGTGAAAATTATTTGGAATCAGAGAAGTTTAGAATGAAGATACAATTTAGAATAGATTACTTTTGTGGATAAAAGTGCTACATTACGACTTCTTTTTACTGAGAATTTGTTGCCAATTTAGCTTTATTTTAAAAACTTTGCACAAGTTACACTTTTTACAGTTACAACTTTTAAAGCTCCAAAATCAAAAAAAATATTGTCAATGTCTAAAGGATGTGAGAAAAAAAGCCTCTTGTTCAGTTTACACCACGTCCCCTTGTAGCTTCATCTTGGGGTTTGTGCTGTAGGCGCTGGAAGAGAGTTCCAGTCGCATGCTGTTGTTTTTCTAGACTGTTGTTTTGATGTATTGCTAATTTTTTTTAAACATTTTGTCACAACTTAATTTTATTGCATTCAATCCAACTAATATATTAAAAACTTAAGTTGGGATAACTCATAACTCATTTTTGTTGACAACTAACTACACATTGTCCCTTTAATGTTCAGTTCCTCAAATGCTTTTGAATTTTAGGTTTCTGTGTCATACTAACCAGCAATCGTGCATGGAACTTAAATTTAAGTTGCCTCAACAAAACTTTATTTGTTTAAATGAACTTGTTTCGTTCTTATTGTAACGACCTAAACTAACTGTGTGGAAAAGTTTTCCTTAATTTAATTAAGTTTCAATGAACAAACTATTTTCTGAATTTCAAAAAAATCATATTGCTTTTAGAAAACAACTACGGCATATTAATCAAAAAATAAATCATTAAAACAATATTTTAGTAAGCATTCATTATTCATTCATCAAAATTCATTAAGTATCATGCAGATCTGAAGGACCCAATTTCTTTGTCCAGAAGAACCCTTTATATTTAAGTTTTTAAGTTCTGGAGAAAATTAATCTACTCACCTGATCTTCCATCTCTCTGAATGTCCACGTGGTGCCAGGCTCCGTCATTGACCTTACTCTGTGTGGCTTTGACTTTAATCGTTCCTGATCCCATGTCCAGCAGAAGATAAAGATTTCCATCTAGAAGTTCCACAGCGAAGAAGTCCACTTTGTTGCTCCTCTGGCTACGAGGATCCTTCTTGTCCTGGGGTTTACCTTGTGTAAAGAGGATTAGTCCATTGGGCTCTGAGGTGCGAAAGTCAAAGGAAATAGAGCCCACACGCTTGGTGTTCCACTTGGGCAGGCCGAGGAAGGATTCTGCCGTCTCAAAGGAGATGGGGTCTAAGGTGGGGACATTCTCACATTTAAACACCACATCCCCTTGTAGCTTCATCTTGGGGTCTGCAATGCGGGCCAGACGAGAGAGTTCCAGTCGTATGTCGTTGTTTTTGTAGACCACCTAGAATTCGAGAAAAACTTTATTGGCAAATGCGATTGGGTCTTGGACAACCTGAAAACTAGAGCAGTATTTAGAGTAGAGTGGTATTTATTTTAAAGAAAGATACACATTTATCCAGCTAAATGTTTAACAGGTTGTAGTACGGAGATGTTTTCTGGATGTCAAATGTTAGTGAAATATGTTCATAGTTAATATGACGAAATTCACCTATTGTTACTCTGATAAGACAAACGTATGAACTCAACTGGTAATTATTACTTAATTCATTAAAAATCAATTTGACAACAGGTGACCAGAAGTCATTGGGATTTTTTTTTTTTTTACCCCAAAGTTAGCTCACTAGGGTAAATGGCTTAGCATGAATATTTATTTATTCCCTTTTTTTTCTCCCGGAATGGTGTAGGCGTAGCCTAACGTTGATTTTAAAAAAAAAACCTCTCGTTAAGACACGCAGCAATCGCATATATATCTCAACATAGCCTACAATCTGCATGTGTTGAAATGAAGCGGACAATTGACTACTTTTTTAAAGGAACACTCCGACTTTTTGGGACTTTATCCTATTCAACTTATCCCCCAGAGTTAGATAAGTCCATACATACCTTTTTCATCTCCGTGCGTGCTATGAGTCTGTTAGACGTACCCACCGCTAGCCTAGCTTAGCACAAAGACTGGATGTAAATGGTTGCAGCTAGCATACTAATCCAAATATGTGACAAAATAACGCAAACATTTTCCTATTTACATGTTGTGATTTGTATAGTCACAGAGTGTACAAAAAACAAAGTCAAATGAGACACAGACATATTTTAACCGTATAAATACTGGGAACTATATTCTCTGAAGGCGAAGCACTGCTACTTGGGCGGAGTGATAACCGCAGCACCTGAGACGCGCCGTGGTGAGGAGCAGAGAGTTCGTTCAGAGCGCGTCTCAGGTGCGCTGCGGTTATCACTCCGCCCTATATTCAGGGAATATAGTTCCCAGTATTTATACGGTTAAAATATGTCTGTGTTTCATGTGACTTTGTTTTTTGCACACTCTGTGACTATATAAATCACAACATGTAAATAGGAAAATGTTTGCGTTATTTTGTTACTTATTTGGATTAGTATGCTAGCTGCAACCATTTACATCCAGTCTTTGTGCTAAGCTAGGCTAGCGGTGGGTGCGTCAAACAGACTTATAGCACGCACGGAGATGAAAAAGGTATGTATGGACTTATCTAACTCTGGGGGATACGTTGAATAGGCTAAAGTCCCAAAAAGTCGGAGTGTTCCTTTAAGAAGGGAAGATCAAGTGTAACTGAACCATCACTTGATGTCGATTCGACATGTCAAATGGAGCCTGTAAGTGAGAATGATGAGGCTGAGAAGGATTTGTCAGGAAAAGCACACGCGGGAAAAACGATACGGACATATGAATTTTGACACCAGTGGCTCGAAGAATACCAGTGGTTAAGGTACCAAGACGGAGCAATGCACTGTGTGTACTGTAAATTCCGTGGGCCTTCAATTGGGCATGTGGTTTAAAAGATGGCAAGTAAAATAAAAAGCACACCTGTATGCAATACAGTTTCATTATTGTTCATTATTATCCAGAGCGGCTTACTATAAATAATTTGTGCGACCAAATCATGTTTTGCGCCAGTAACTGAAAAAGTTAGTAGCGCAAGTGCCACCAGTGGAAAAGGTTAGTGTAGTTCCCTGTTTGTTTGTAATACAGTGAATTTTATGCATTATGTAAGTAAGACATAAGGAGCCACTGATATATGTAATGTAAATAATTATCCAAACTTATCAAAAAAGATATATAATGTAGTAAAAATAAATAAATAAATAATTGTATTTAATTATTTATTTTTTGGGAATAATATTTTTATTGATTTATGTTAAATAAAAATGTTGGGAAAAACAACATATGTAATTGTAAATGTTTATGTAAAATGTTTAAGAAATAAAAAAAAGTATCGTTTTGCATTAAAAAACGAATAAATAGAATATCTTCTAAATCCTGTTTTTAAATTACAGTATGCCCTGGACCTATTGGTAAAAATAACACAGCCATTGAAGAGCAAAATCCCCCAATACACTAGAATACATTAAAAGACATTCAAAGGATGTGCTGTGATATTGGGCCTATTTACCAAGGCAAAGACTCATATATAGAGTCAGCTATGCATTATAGCCAAATACAACACGATACAAACCGAGAAGAACTGTAAATTGAAATTCACTCAAGCGGAAAATTAAAAGGCTTTATCCTTCTTTTCCTCCTTAAAGAAAGAGCTCTTACTGCTATATAGGACACTATGTGCACAGCAAACAGCAGTTCTGCTAGAGAACACAGCTGTCAGCAAACAGATTTTTGAAGCTCCAGGATTACAGATAATCCTGGAAGATTTGACAGTAAATCAACACAGGTGCCCTGCGTAACTAACTACAGCGACTCAGAGAGAGAGAGAGAGAGAGAGAGATGAACTCTGGGAGGATATCTTTACTTCAGCGACACTAACATTATCACATTTATTTTCTCTACCTCTTATCTGGCACCAGCACAACTCCAATTATCATACGCTTCCTAATCACCTGTGTTGCAGAGATGTGCCAATAGAGCAGGAGGTTTCCATGAAGTAAACAATTCTATTGATTTTACCAAATGAGAGATTTTAGCGTGTTAATATACAGTATATAGTACCTTTCAGGGCAGACCCTATAATGAGCTCCAAGATTATGGCAAAATAAAGGTCATTGCCCACTTGTCTAGCCTAAACTTCCTGTCTCAATAACAGATATATCAACAAAAAAAAGGAAAACTACACTGGGTCTTCAGGAATACTAGGGTTATTTTCAGAAATTAAATGGCAACTTTGCATGGTATGCGTGTTCTTAATAAAACCCATCTATAAAGGACAGACTAACATCCCGACACCACAATCACAATTTTAAACCACTAGTTATGTTACAATTTAGGGGCGAAAAAAAAATCCTCTCCTTTCTACAGTCCCTGGTGAAACAAAAGCGAAAACCCTCTTTAAAAGCAGAAACCTAGAAAACGTTTCCTCAGCGCTTCTGTTACTTTCCTCCAATCAACTTTTCTTGCCATGGAATGTAGTTATGCCTCGGGTTATGATTCCAGTGGCCATTACCTCTAGCCGATCGATGGCAGTATAATGGAAAATAATGTGTAGAGAGATGGTGTGGGTAGGGTAGTCCACAGACTCAGATACATTATCTAAAGCTACACCTTTACTTTATCACCTTATCTTGGGGCCATCCTCTGTCCCCAGAGTGCCATTTATAATCAAAGCTGGCCTTTACGACTCTATAGGCTCTCTGTCTTGACTCTCTCCCTCTGTGAGCAGGGGCTGCAGAGTATCGATCAGGATCTGGGAGTGGTGAGTAGACCCAAATCTATCTGGGCTCAGTGACTTAGCATGTTATAGGGCATCTGGCTGCTGTATTAGGCCTGGTATTACTGAGAAGTGGTACAAGTAGAAACATGTAGACACATAAGGATAAGCGGGCACTGACACAGGTGGAGAGACAGGTCAATGGAGAAAATCAATATTTCAGAGGAGAGAAAAAGGAGTTGGTACAATGTAACACTGAATACATTTTAAAATACAATAAACTAATTTACACAATTAATTGTTATCGTTAACTAATCATATCCTTTTAATCATTACATCACAGATCTTAGTGAGCAAAAATAAATTATTGAGCAAGCAAAAAATAAGTCTTCTTTGAAATTATTCACAATTTTAGCTGTCAGATTGGATATTGTGGGAAGTGTCAGTTTTACGTAATTTGCCTTTGTGTGGTTATGTCACATCTGTAAACAAAGAGGAGAAGGTCTAGCTATTGGAGCATCGGAGCCATAACTAATGAACATTAACATAATGGATTAATCAAAAAGGAAACCATCTGAGGATCTGATGGCACAACAAAGAAACCTTGTTCAGAGAAGTCAAGGAAGTGACTGGCAAAGCCCATAATATCTTGTCTTTTCAAAGATGGCGTCAACTCTGAGATTTAAATGATTTAAAAACAACACAGAGATGTCCCTTTTCTTGTTCAACAAGTAATATATCTAGCAATCGTTATGTCAAATATCAGTGTCGCCTAACTTTTAGTAATTCATTACAATGAGTCAAAACAACAGCTGAAGACAAAAATTACAATGGATATCAATGGAAACAGAAACTGCCTCAAATATCTCCTTTTGTGTTTTGCAGAAGAAATAAAGTCATACAGGTTTGGAATGAACGAAGGTGAGTGACTGATGACACAATTTATATTTTTTGGGGTGGACTTTCCTTTTAATGCCCATTCATTTACCCCAAAAATGACACACTTTTAAACACTGATCTAACTCTAAAATACCCCAAGTCCACACCACAACTATTAAAATATCTTTGGAATCACTTTCAGATAATTTTTAGTGATTTTTAGTTTGACATTTGTAGTCAATCAAAAATCCTTGCTATTTTAAAGTGTGCACTCCAATTATGTTCACAGAACATGAATGAAGCAAGTTAGAATAAAGAGACTGTTGGTATCAGCGATAATATAGTTATCATTATAGCTATCATTCTTGGTGTGACTGACACTTTAATCATGAGTTCTGTGCGTTCACATAATGTAAAACTCATTCATTTGTATTCATCTGTAAGCGTAGAATGGTTTAGGCTGTTATCGGGATGCTGTTTAAAAGTCACGTTTTGCTCAAACTAAGATTCATTTGACCAAAGTTTTTTTTTCTTTCTCTGTGCTTCCTGTAATTCATCTCTAATAAAAAATATTGAAAGGCCCTCTGTGTGCCTTTAACTTCTGTAAAAAGGAAACATGTAGCAATAGCAACCTAAAGATTGAATTACCTATATGTATAATGAGATGCAGTACACAATGCCATTGCCTCTAAAGAAACACTAAAATGATCTGTGCAAAAACAAACGTCATATTTGGTGTCATGGTAGAGTTTGTTCATCTCCTGCTGTCAAATGTGCAGACAACATCAGCAGCCACAAGCTCATCGCTGAAACTCGAGCCAATAATCATCACCCCAGACTTCCTGTTCTCCACTGTCTGTTGTCACATGACCTCTGAGACACATGACCACACAAATGATTACAATTGTTCTTTATTTTGTGTGGCTTGAATTGTGTGCTGATTTGTATGTAATCTTGGCTTTTGTGGATGTTATTAGGAAGTTCTGGTGGTTCCTTACTATATCCCATGTCAATAGAGCCCACCCCTAAGTCTCTATAGATATGAATTCTCCTACAATATCATTCAGAACATACTTTTTTCTTTACCTATTTTATCCGATAGGTAATCTTGTCAACACCTTTCCTAGTAAACCTCTTTTCAAGAAGCTATGTGGTTTCTAAAAAAAAGGTTTCTAATTTTTTTCCCCGCTAGGGGTCGCTAACCTCTTACAATAACAAAGGCGTAGGTTGATGACGCAAACTTTTCAGCGGAATTATGGAACTTGTCTTCAAGCCGATGGATCTAGTAATGTTTATAGATGAGTGAATACATTGAGGTTTTTATCATGAGTCATGACTGTGTGTGGTATGAAGCAGGGCGCGATTGCTAATATGAGACAGATATCAGCGGCACACACACGAGTCCCACGAGCCTCATGGATATAAAGGAATAAGGACATTTAATTCTACTGAACTACCCGCAAGTGCTGAATTACTACTCACACAGGTCAGTTTATTAGACAAATTAAATTTGTGAGGTAATGCAGCGCTGTTTCACTTGGTCTACACTATCATACTAAACTGTATTTGAGTGTGTTGAAAGTTAATAACATAATATGTTATTCTATGTGTTAGTTTGTTGGCTATTTGAGACTAGCAGTAAGCTAGATCAACATTAGAATAACATACAGATCATATTCTAACATTTCATCATGTTGAACTATATAACATTGATTAGTTTTATGTACATTTGCTCACCTGTCTAATAAAGTACATGTAAGAGCGCGTCCCTGTCAAGTCGTAACTTGTGAAGCTCTGGCAAGTCAAAGTTTGTTGAGGACGTGGAGCTCTCGGCTAGAGGTCTTCACAGTGAACCCGAGACCCGTTGACCCGGGTCGGGCTCGAATCTATTACTTCTGGTCCCGGGTCTGTTTAACATTGTGTGTAATACCCGTGCGAGTCATCAATCTCAAAAAATCGTCACACTCATATTTAATATATTTTAAATCAGTAACATAATCTGAGGTGAACTGTCACATGAATGTTTACTTTGACACTCAAAATAAATTGCGTTAAAAAGCATATTTTAGGTTGATCCAGCTAGCGCGCATGTGCAGTCAAGCGCGTGTCATGTTTCTATGGCAACCAGTTACCAGAGGCAGAGCTTCAGTGAGGGACAGCCAAACCGCGCTTTAGATTTTACAATGTAAATTAACCGTTTTGTTTAATCTTAAAGTTTTAGTGGTCAGATTCAGACTCGATATTCAGACTCGATCAGGGTGCGATTTGTGAAAAAAACAGAGGGGGGGATGTTTTGAAACATTTTTATTCATGAGAACATGAACTTCATCACTGCATTTGGAGGAATTGTAAAATCTTTTTTCTTATTAACTGAAGTAGCCTAACGCAATATTTTTACTCTAATAGCTTATCTTTCCCCATGAACTGTGATCATGCAATAGCGTTAACTTTACATCGCGATCAGTGTTGTGCATGAACGTGTTCAATGAACAACGTTCATATTTCGCCGAACGCTGAACTGAACGAATCACTTCATACAATGAACGTGAACGAGAGCGGCGCTCACTCTGGCAGGAATGAGCAGCACGCGCAGTTCACGTTCACGCTCATTTGAAAAGTCAGGTTTTACCAGGGCTTAATCCGACATTGGATCCGGAACCTCTTGAAGTCAGTACCTGATTGCCTAATCCTAACCCCACCCCTAATCCCAACCCCTCCCCCACAACCAATCCTAAACCTACCAATGCTAGGGGGGTAATAATTTGGCGGGGGTCAAAATTCGGCACAACACCGGCACCTCCTGTGTCACTAAAATGAATTGCCTAAATTAAAAAAAATTAAAAATTACTGTTTGTGTAGCCTAGTGTTCAATGTTTGTGACACATGACTTGCGCGCTTGTTGTACGAATTGAGATTGCTGTTAGCCTCGATCGTTTCATTCAGGGGGAAAATGACAAAAAGACAGGAAAGTTTGCTTAACTTTTTCAAATACGCTGGACAGTCAGATCCCAAACAAGCAAAAATCGTTTCCGCTGATCAAAAAGGAGACCACGGTGGACACAGTAGCTCGATATCTCGTTATTTCGACATAAATAAGGGGACATCCTAATCTGCATTAAGCCACATTAAGCGTTCTTATAGCCTAATGGTTTTCTATGGGAGGAAAATGCTTAACCGTTCATATTATGGGCTCATCTGATTTTTTTGTACATAGCATAGCCTATTTGTTAGGATTTTAGTATCATAATGATTAGGCTAATATTTATTACGGTTAAGCACGCACAATTATCCGTGAACTTGATTTGAACAAATGCCTTTCAACTTGTGTGTGCAAACTTCAGAATTAAATTAATGTGCAGAAATTTGTACAAATAGAGAGTAGGCTATGTAGGCCTACTAAAAAGCGCGTTTCATATTTGTTAAAATATTATAATGTTTTTTTTTTTTTTTTATTGTTTTCCATTTGATTTAAGAAAAGTGAACAGCACGACCGAGTAAGATAGAATGCGGAATATGAGACATGGAGCGGGTCAGACATGATTTTGACCGTTGAAGTTGAAGTTGTTATAGAAAGTCTTTCTTTAAAGTGAATTTCGTTTTGTATAAATTGTATCTTAATTTTAATCAATTTTTCATCAACCAATTGCCTGTATTTAATGAATAGGCCGACGAAACAAATATAGCCTAACGGAGGCGCCCGCGCGCTCACTTGCATTGCACGTGAACTAGAGCACATTATAACTTAACGAAACTCAGTGTATGCCTCACACAGACATGACAAATACATCAAATACACAAAGCTTGAAATGTCTTTAAACGAAATAATTCAAAACGAAAAAAGAAAAAGGCTACTCTCTGATTATGTAATCCATTATTAGGCTTATTTATGTGCATTTCTCTCTATAAGCGCGTTCACACGGAGATGGCGATCGTCAACTTCATCTTTGCAGCCGAGTCGACACTTTTAGAGAAAACACTTGTTTATGAATAAAAATCAATAGCCTACACGCGTCACCGGATTTACAGATGCACGCACACATATTATTTCGAAATAACGAGATATTGTGTTGAAATAACATTATTATTAAAAATAGCCTACATCTTTGTTAAAAGAATTTAACAAATGAACGTGAACTAGTTCATTTTTAGATATGTGAACTTGGTTCATAAAAAAAAAAAGAACTATGAACATGAACTAGTTCATTATCATCTGTGTGAACGGAACTTTGAGCTAGTTCTTTTTAAGTAGATATGAACTGGCACAAGCCAACACTGATCGCGATGCTGAGCTACAGTGAAATGATAGAAAAGACATGATCTGTGTTAGCAATTCGCCTCATTCGCGCAAACTGGATGCGCGAATGAGGCTCGCGTCTACCGCGCCGCGCTAAACACTGCGCCGCAGGACCTCTAGACGCGCGTTACATTGACTTAACATTGAAATCACTCGCGCCAGAAGAGTGAGTGAGTAATCATTTTAAAATAAAATTGACTTTAATCAAACCACGGATCCGTGATAAGTTTTGTGATCCGTCTCGCCACTATGTAGTAGCACTATGATCACTTTGAGGGGGGGATAAATTTATCCCCACCGGGGATACAAATAATTAAGCAGAGGCAGGGATGCATTGACCAGAGAGGGGGAAATCCCACGCATCCCCCCCGGCAAATCGCACCCTGGACTCGATGATGCAGAGCAGAGAGCACGGAGATGATAGCAAATAAATAACGTCAGCGCAGCGGCCATGGCACTGAACGAGCAATCGTTATTATAGTTCAAAAGGGCAAACAGCCAAAAGTTATTGTGCGAGTTAGACATCAAGTGGAATTTTGAAGCTGAAAGAATTAATTCTTGTCAATTATTTTGACAAGAATTAAGCTTGGACTTGGTGGAATAACGAGAGGAATAACATGGATAACTTTCTTGTCGGAGCCGAAGGATTGTAATGCATCACAGCCAGTCAGGTAACGTTACAAGGAAAGGATGGAGAGACTACTACGCTGCTACGGCTCCTTAAATTAGGTAAGACAAAAAGTTGTAATTTTTTGCAACAGGTTTATTGACTTGTAAATTATAGCAGTTTAAGGTGGAATATGTGACAATCGGGTCCAGTCGGGTCTGTGTCTTCCCGGCAGTTTCGGGTCCAGCTTACAAAAATAATCGACGGGTCCAGGTCGGGTCCGGTTAGGCATTTATCGGGTCTGCACGGGTCCGGGTCCAGCTTTTGAAATAATAGTCGGGTCCGGGTCGGTTCGGTGTAGCAAATTACGGGTCCCTCCGGGTTCGGGTACGAATTTTTGGACCCGTGAAGACCTCTACTCTCGGCATCTCGAAAATACCACAATGATATTGATCCTTGTTTTAGTTCTCCTTTTTTCCCTAAAGTCAGCTTGCCATGGTCCATAATGTTTGAACGAAACAACAACAGCGGGCAGCTAGAGGTTACGCACTACGCAGTTGTCCACGTCTGTCACCATGGTTACTATGGCAGTACGAGCGAGCGGAAACCAGGGATAACGCGGATATTACGCCAGTGACAGGCGACAAGTGAACAGGGATTCCAGGACGGCCAATTATTAAATCTTTGGAAACTTTTGGGATATTTTAAGTACACAACTGCAGGAAATATATCACATTGTACAAGTGATTTTTTGAGATTTTATTACAAAATTCTTACATATTGTACCTTTAAAGTCAGATGTTTGTTTGTTTGTTTTTTGTGGTATTAGCAATGTCAGAAAAACTCATTCCTAAACAACCTATAAAAACTAAATTAACTATAAAAGGTCACTTTCAAGTAACTAAAAAAAAAACAGAATAAGATACAAAGTGGACAAGACTGAATACAGAAGTCATTAGGGCTGTAACGATACAGCAAACCCACGATTCGGTTCGTATCCCGATTTCTGACCCACGATTCGATACAAACCGCGATTCTTGCGAGGAGGGAGGATTTTAAAAGCCAAATAAATAAATAAATAGCTAAAGCTATAACTCTGTTTTCTTGTAACAAAATACTTTTGAAAAACAAACAGAACTATACTCCATTGTGGAGATGATTCGAGCATGTTAAAAATTCTTCTGAGGTAACCGAGGCTTACGGTACGTTCACACGGGGCGTGAGCGTCAACGCTTGACGGAAGGCGTGGCTGAAGTTTGGCACGACGCCATGGTCATAGCAGCGTCAGCCAATGAAAATAGACAGGAATGACAGGATGAACGTGATGAACGTGATTGGCTGCCGCCTGGCTACTGTATTTGCATAGAGCGATCCTGATTGGCTGACGCTTCCGCCTGCGGCGCTTCACTGGCGTTGCTCGCGGCAGAAGTTGAAAAATTCTCAACTTCTGCCACGAGCAACGCCAGTGAAGCGCCGCCGACGGATCCACAATTCATTTCGGCAACGCTTGACGTCACCCATTCAAAGTCAATGGGAAGCGTTGATGCTCACGCCCCGTGTGAACGTACCGTTACTGTCTGTGCTGTAAACCACAAATAATATATTGCCTATTCCGCATGACCCGCATCTCAAGCGCAGGAATAACGCTTGCCACAAAGTGAACGCGCCTATATAGAGAAATGCACACTTCCTACGAATTAGCCTAAGCCGCCATTTCTTTATGTTTTGAATTAACGTTAAATCAAGTAAAAGTATTTCAAGCTTTCTAAGTTTCGATTCGTTTATGAGGTGAGCTCCAGTTCACGCGCGCGCCGGTGCCACACACACATACACACACACACACACACACACACACACTTGCTCTGGTGTTTGCTTGCTTGTGTGTGTGTGTGTGTGTGTGTGTGTGTGTGTGTGTGTGTGTGTGTGTGTGTGTGTGTGTGTGTGTGTGTGCTCGCGCGCGCGTGTGTGTGTGCGTGTGGGGGAGAGGTGCGATTTTTGAATAATAATCAAATGATACCCAGCGATCTTCGAATATTATTTTTGCTTGAAATTCCCATACCTAATATGTAAAAGACCCCGTCACAGCCCTAGGATCTATTCTGGACGAGAAAGATAAGTCTGGGAAGGGGTGTGTCGATCGCGATCTGCCTTCTCACACCGCGACACAGGTTCGTGGATCTGAGTGTCGCGATTTCGGTTTAATATCGTAAATCGTTACAGCCCTAGAAGTCATGCATAATACTTTATGTAAATAACCTCTGTTATGATTGTCTGAGACTTTTAAACAATGTAGAAAAATCAACAGACTGCACAGAAGGTTATAAGCACCAGAAAGAACAATGCCAGAAAGAAATTAAATATTTAGGTCATGTTATTTCTAATGACTGGACGGATGACAAAGACCTGTACCGTCAGCGCTGTAAAATTTATGCTCAACCCAAAATGCTCATAAGGAAGTTTTATATGTGTTCTGACTCCGTGAAGTGCTCTTTGTTTAGAACCTACATCACACCGCTATATACTGCTCAATTGTGGACTAACTATAGGAAAAAGAGTATGCAGCGGCTAAAGGTTGCATACAATGATGCAATGAGGCTTCTGCTTCGGGTCCCTAGGTGGCATAGTGCCAGTCATTTGTTTGTGTCTAATAGAGTGCCAACCTGTGAGGCACTCTTAAGGCAACTGACTTTTATATGTCGACTGGACAATTCAGTGAACCATATAATTGAAGCCCTAGTCAGTCCTCTGAAAAGCTGCTATAGATATACTTCAAGGCTTAGACGTCACTGGTGTAATAGCCTGTATATTCTATAGGCTATTATGAATTATTTTTTTAATGTATTTTTGTATTTTTGTATCTCCATTTTTATGATGTATGTTGTGCTATATGGACCTGTGTCTGCAATAAAGCTTTATAAAAATGCCAAACGTCTACGTGTCTATAGTGCAAACACAACAGTGTGGGATGAGTTATGCAACATTGATTATGCATAATAAACTGAAATGAATCAACATTGAACATTGACTTAAGCTGAATAATGACACTATTGTCTTCTGTAGAGCTACTTATACTAACTGAACTTGTTACATAATTGATGAACTTTGCACTGTTATTGAACTGGAGCAGTCTCCTGTAGAGCTGCTTTACAGTTTATTTGTTTGTTTTTCTTTGTAATATTGATACTCTGTTACTCAACTTAATTAAATCAACATTGAACTAAATTGATCTGAATAATGACTTATTCGTGAATAATATTCATTAATAATTAATAATGACTATATTCTGTAGATTTGCTTGAAAGCTGAAATTGAATTTGTTTTGTAACAAATGACAGATTTGACAGGTTTATTTTTTATTTTTATTACTGCAAAGCTTATTATATAACCAAACAGGTAACTGGTCCCATTGACTGCCATAGCATATATTTTTCATACTATGGAATTCAATGGGACCAGTTAACTGTTTGGTTACTGATATTCTTCAAAATATCTTCCTTTGTGTTCAGGAGAAGAAAGAAATTCGTACAGGTTTGAAACAACTTGAGGGTGAGTATATGATTACATAATTTTAATTTTAAAGTGAACTATCCCTTTAACAAAATAAATATCTTTATTGGAAAATGTATTTCTTAGTTTCTGCATGTGCTAATGGGGGATATTGTTTCAAGTCTTGAAACAGGTTTGTGTTGCCTGACTTTGATGGCACGTATCTTCAGCACAGTTTGCAGTGCAGGCAGCAATATTACTATTACATGTTTTGCAGAATTTACTATGTTAAATTTATGTTCATTAACAAATACAGTAACATCTATTAAAAAAATGTTGAACAACCTAATTTTTATTTGGTAAAATGTAATATTCTGACAGTTAGCTTTATTAAAATTAACCATTGGTCATCCAGTATCATGCATTTAGATCATGATAACCACAAATAAAACCAGGCATAGCATATAGTACCTCACTATCATGGCAAAATGTAACTTTATGGTTTCTATGGTATTTGTATGAAAAACAGTAGCCTAAATACATGATTAAATACTGCAATTATATTCCATTAGTCCTTTAATACATTGTCTACATTAATAATATAATACAATTCAATATGTATATCCCACATTTCATGGTGCAGTTAATATTACTAGGCTAACGTTACAGTAAATTCATGGTAAATTATGGGAATTTGTAGACGGAAAATCCTTCTGACTTTATCGTTGCGCACAGTGTTTCTCCTGTTTGTCAGCGCTGTTTCATCCGCCTTTAAACTGGTTTAAATCACTGAGACATTTGTGTTGTTCGCTGAATTCAAGCGCTTCTCGCTGGATCTCGTGAACGAGGCCGATCAGAGTAAACGCATTTGCTCTAGTGAGCTAGCGCTGCCATTTGGACTTTGAGTCGAGCGGATAAATGGTCTGTGTGGCGCACGGTTCAAATGAGTTTCGTTCCGCTTTTGCCGCATAAACATTATCGAACATTTATCAAACTCTTGATATTTTATCGAGAAAAAATTATATCGCGATAATTATCGTTATCGTTTTATCGCCCAGCCCTACTTGAAAAACTATATGCAAATTAAATCTGTTGTGATTGGCTATGGGGATTGTTAAAATTAGCGTAGTTATCAATATTATAGAACTCTTAAATTGTGCACAATTTTATAAGCACCTGGCAGAATAATGGCAAACCACACACAGGACTTAAAGGTGAACTATGCAGGTTTTTTACCTTACCCGAACAGCTTCGGAGTCATTGGAATGGATTGCTTCCAGCAAAGAATTGCTTTACGGCAAAAAGAAATCTGCTAAAATTCTATCATTATTGCGCTCCCTCAAGCTGTTCGAACCCGAATGAAAACGATGTTTTAAAGAATGTCCCATCTGCTTTGATTGCCTCTGGTATCTGAGAGTCGCCAACAAGTTTTTTGACAGTGTTGTCAAATATCTATTCCGAAGCTGTAGGGCGAGCTCTATAGAGAAACCTGCGAGCAAAAAGCGAGAATACAGCGAAGAAATTCCCGAAGCTGCATAGCCCTGCTTTAATTACTCCAGAGGTTTCTGAAACTTAATCTTAATGGGATAGTTCACAAAAATGTATTCGGTCATCATTCATTTGGCCTCCTGTCATTCCAAACTCATAAGCTCAAAAGTGAGAGGTTTGTTTGAACATGTCAAGAAAGTATGGTTGAGATTCTGTTTACCATAAACTCACCGGCCACTTTATTAGGTGCTGTACACCAGATCATCTGCTTGTTAATGCAAATATGTAATCAGCCAACCACATGGCAGCAACTCAATGCATTTATGCATGTAGACATCAAGACGATCTGTTGAAGTTGAACAATGGGGATTTAAGTGATTTTGAACGTGTCACTGTTGTTAGTGCCAGTCGGGCTGGTCTGAGTATTTCAGAAACTGCTGATCTACTTGCATTTCCACGTACAAACATCTCAAGGGTTTACAGAAAATGGTCAGAAAAAGAGAAAATATCCTGTGTGCATCAGTTCTGTGGGCAAAAATGCCTTGTTGATGCCAGAGGTCAGAGGAGAATGGCCAGATTGGTTTGAGCTGAAAGGCAACAGTAACAACTCAACCATTACAACCGAGGTCTGCAGAAGCAGGAGACTAGGGCTGAACGATTTTGGAAAATAATCTAATTGCGATTTTTTTTTAACCAATATTGTGATTGCGATTTAATATGCGATTATTCTTTAAGCTATTTATCTTCTGTATTATTCAAAGAAGACAAGCAGTAAATCATTGTATAGTAGGGCTGGGAATCTTTAGGGACCTCAAGATCCAATACGATCCTTGATCTACATTTTATTCTTATTAAATAATCTTAATTAATAAAAATTTTTTTATTGCATATGTATTTATAACTACTTTAAAAAATAATAATTACACATTAAAAAATGAAAGGAACCGTATGTAAGAAATGTATTTCAATTAATCATAAAATGGCCCTGATATGTCAGTAGACATTAAGAAATCATGTTCATTTCAAATACTTATATCACTGACAACAGTAGTCCGGCCAGGATATTGTCATTTAAAAGTGAAGTTGCAGCCCTCAACTGATGTTGATGTTGTCATGTTGTGTTTTGGCCTGATGCGCCACCCTCCACCTATCTACCAATCACGAAGTCAGTAGTGTTTTGGCATCCGGGTTGCCAGCTCTGCTCTAGTCTTGCCATTGGAAGCTCATTGTAGCAGCCTACGTTCCTGCTGGATCCTGCAGCCTATCTGGCAACCTCGAGTCAGGGGGAGGGGGAGGGGATACACCGCTCTACAGTAACTTGAAAGTGATTGCAGTACCAGTTTTGGCCACAATCTTACATACGGTTCCTTTAATTAAAATGTTAAGAATTTTAAAAAGCTTGCCTTATATAAACTAATATAGCTTCAAAAAACATAAAAGCTAGTAAATAAAGAGGAACAAAGAAGATATTACACGCACTAAACAAAGAGTGTGTTCAGTATTTTAGAGTATATCTAAACGTTTTCCTTTCAAGAGCTGTTAGTGATTTTTCTCTTTCTTGTCTTTACTTTTGTTTTATTATTAATGATGACATCATAGACAGCGGGAGATCTAATAAGCTGCATTTACACAATGTACAGATCTCTTATGAAATATAAGATGTGGTTTGTCCTGTCTTTGGCAGACGGCTTTTATCCAAAGCGACTTGCATTGCATTTCAAGGTTATGATTACATTCTTATCAGTTCTTGGTTTCCCTGGGAATTGAACCCAATGGCCTTTTAATTCACTTCAGCCTTTCCGAACTTTATGGAAGATTATTTTACGAAAGGTTTAAGTGGTGTGTGTGTGTGTGTGTGTGTGTGTGTGTGTGTGTGTGTGTGTGTGTGTGTGTGTGTGTGTGTGTGTGTGTGTGTGTGTGTGTGTGTGAGGAATTGGAATCAAGCAGAAAACACGCATTTTAAAAACACACGCAGCATCATGGTGCATCTGCAGTTAAAGGCGCTCAGAATCGTCCCAGAGTCGTTGGAGAGAGAGATAATCTTTTCTCCCACCCCTATTGAATTGTATGACCAATACAATATTAGATAGCTTTTAAATAAACTGTACTTTCCTGTAGGCCACGCCTATATGTGTAGCTTGCCAATTTGATGCTTTATCTGCAGACTGCTTTACTCTTGGGTGTCACGTGACCAGGGTGTAATAGCAGCCTTTGCGGTAAAAAAAAATTGTTTTTATCATATCGCGATATTATCACAAATTAAATGAATCGTTCAGCCCTACAGGAGACTCAAGCAAAAGTCTCCATTTGATGCTAATGTAACCTCATTTATGTCTAGCAGAAACATTTGAGATCTTTAATCTCATCAATCCACACCATTTCAATCAAACACAATACATGCATTGTAATATTTGAAGTGTTTAGTGTAGACAGTGTTTTGTTGCACAATGATTTAACCATGAACTAGAGGAAATCATGAACTATGCATGCATGCAAAATGGGTTGTACAAGACAAAATTGTCAATGCCAAAGGCTATTCTACAACCATGAAGCACTGGTACACTAGAGTTACTAAGGATTAAAAGTATTTATCTCTTATACTAAATATCTTACACTTATCTAGTCTCGCGTAGCCAGACCTTCAGACTGACGGCTGAAGGTCTGGAATTCATAGCAGCTTTCTTTGGCCAAGGCCCGCCCATAAGGCCGTTTGACCGACATGTCAAACAACCAATTACAGTTCGTTTCGTTCAGCGTCACGTTTCGGGGCGTGGAAATGTCCCCACAACAACAGACCGGCGTGCAACAAGTCAGTAAGCATAGAAAATCAAAGAAGGAGAAAAAAACAAAACTGAATCGGCCAGCTGCGATGTCAGCGTCTGTTGTTTCATGTTTGCCCGCAAACGCGGCTGATCGCGGCTGATCTTCCATAATAGATAGGAGGGGACACACAACTAGTAAAATTGGATCTGCTGGGAATCCTTCTAAATGCTGACAAAGGGTCGGCCAGGCTTGGAAAATAATAGCCTACTCTTCCCAAATCCCGTCGACAAACAGGCTAAAATATCTCTTTTTGTCTCCACTAAGTGCCTCAAACAACTCCTGGACATCTCTTAAAGAGTCTATGCCGTGAACCTCGCATACTTTTGAGAATCCTACGTTTAGCTAATCTTGATAAATGCTCATTGTCACTCATGTAAACACAACAGTTTTTCTTCCGCAATCACACGTCTGCGCTTTGTTTCCCGGCGGACCGAAAATAAACGCGACACTCGCGCCCCCCGGAAATCCGATAAAATTCAACCAATCAGATGACGACTTCGACATTCCTGAAGTGTTTCCAGTTAAGTGTACCATATGCATCAGACGTTTAGCCAAAGTAATGCAAACGTCTGGGAGAATGAGTAGAGCAGACATATAGATCTGAATTAGAGTTACAACGCAAAAAAAAGAGCTCTATTCTACTTGAGTACAAGAAGTGAGTCGGACTATTTTCTTTAGCGGAAGCAATATAAATCGTTTTTAAATAAATAAACTCCTTTTAAAATCAATATTTTGAGTCAAATTATTGATTTATTTAGTATGTAGCCATGTAATAAGCGGGATAATGTAGAGTTTGTCTTACATGTCCTTCACGAGGCACGCGCGCGGTCTCTTGCTCTCTCTTTCCCTCTATCATGCACGCGCTACGCGGTTTGAAGCACAGTCTCTGTCTCGCGGGCGCGCTCACTCGCTCGCTCTAGATTCCGGGAGAAACTATTTGCGGCCATCAGTGAGCTATATATTTAATATAATTATTAAAATATAATTATTGATTTTTCATTAGACTATTTGTTGGTGCCCCCTCAGCACTCGGCACCCTACGCACAGTGCGTTATGCGCGTGGTGGGAGCGGCAGCGCTGAATGAACCTTATTGAAAAGTGTTACCATTTTATCAGTTAACGGTTAATAATCGGATAATGTGAGGTAGCCATATAAGCGGGATAATGTAGAAACAGTTTGTCTTACATGTACTTCATGATGTCTCTCTTGCTCTCTCTCCCTCTGTCATGCACGCGCTACGCCGTATGGAGCACAGTCTGTTTTTTTTTTGTTTTTTTTTTTAACAGATCTGCATGATTCACGTAGGTCACATTTTCTGGTCGGAAAATCCGGAATTCCGGATAAATCCGGAAAAATCACATCCCTGGTTCAAGCACATCTGCATCGAGACACAACTGCACCTCAGACAGCAGGAGTTCAAGCACATCTGCATCGAGACACAACTGCATCTCATACAGCAGGAGTTCAAGCACATCTGCATCGAGACACAACTGCAACTCAGACAGCACGAGTTCAAGCACATCTGCATCGAGACACAACTGCACCTCAGACAGCACGATTTCAAGCACATCTGCATCGAGACACAAATGCACCTCAGACAGCACGAGTTCAAGCACATCTGCATCGAGACAACTGCACCTCAGACAGCAGGTGTTCAATCACATCTGCATCGAGACACAACTGCAACTCAGACAGCACGAGTTCAAGCACATCTGCATCGAGACACAACTGCACCTCAGACAGCACGATTTCAAGCACATCTGCATCGAGACACAAATGCACCTCAGACAGCACGAGTTCAAGCACATCTGCATCGAGACAACTGCACCTCAGACAGCACAATTTCAAGCACATCTGAATCGAGACACAACTGCACCTCAGACAGCACGAGTTCCAAGCACATCTGCATCGAGAGACAACTGCAACTCAGACAGCAGGTGTTCAATCACATCTGCATCGAGACAACTGCAACTCAGACAGCACGAGTTCAAGCACATCTGCATCGAGACACAACTGCAACTCAGACAGCAGGTGTTCAAGCACATCTGCATCAAGACACAACTGCACCTCAGACAGCAGGAGCTCAAGCACATCTGCATCGAGACACAACTGCACCTCAGACAGCACGAGTTCCAAGCACATCTGCATCGAGACACAAATGCAACTCAGACAGCACGAGTTCAAGCACATCTGCATCGAGACAACTGCACCTCAGACAGCACAATTTCAAGCACATCTGCATCGAGACACAACTGCACCTCAGACAGCACGAGTTCAAGCACATCTGCATCGAGACAACTGCACCTCAGACAGCAGGTGTTCAAGCACATCTGCATCGAGACACAACTGCACCTCAGACAGCAGGAGCTCAAGCACATCTGCATCGAGACACAACTGCACCTCAGACAGCACAATTTCAAGCACATCTGCATCGAGACACAAATGCACCTCAGACAGCACGAGTTCAAGCACATCTGCATCGAGACAACTGCACCTCAGACAGCACAATTTCAAGCACATCTGCATCGAGACACAACTGCACCTCAGACAGCACGAGTTCCAAGCACATCTGCATCGAGACACAACTGCAACTCAGACAGCAGGTGTTCAATCACATCTGCATCGAGACAACTGCAACTCAGACAGCACGAATTCAAGCACATCTGCATCGAGACACAACTGCACCTCAGACAGCAGGTGTTCAAGCACATCTGCATCGAGACACAACTGCACCTCAGACAGCAGGAGCTCAACCACATCTGCATGGAGACAACTGCACCTCAGACAGCACGAGTTCCAAGCACATCTGCATCGAGACACAACTGCAACTCAGACAGCACGAGTTCAAGCACATCTGCATCGAGACAACTGCACCTCAGACAGCACAATTTCAAGCACATCTGCATCGAGACACAACTGCACCTCAGACAGCACGAGTTCAAGCACATCTGCATCGAGACAACTGCACCTCAGACAGCAGGTGTTCAAGCACATCTGCATCGAGACACAACTGCACCTCAGACAGCAGGAGCTCAAGCACATCTGCATCGAGACACAACTGCACCTCAGACAGCACGAGTTCCAAGCACATCTGCATCGAGACACAACTGCAACTCAGACAGCACAAGTTCAAGCACATCTGCATCGAGACAACTGCACCTCAGACAGCAGGAGCTCAATCACATCTGCATCGAGACACAACTGCACCTCAGACAGCACGAGTTCCAAGCACATCTGCATCGAGACACAACTGCACCTCAGACAGCAGGTGTTCAAGCACATCTGCATCGAGACACAACTGCACCTCAGACAGCAGGAGCTCAACCACATCTGCATGGAGACACAACTGCACCTCAGACAGCACGAGTTCCAAGCACATCTGCATCGAGACACAACTGCAACTCAGACAGCACGAGTTCAAGCACATCTGCATCGAGACACAACTGCAACTCAGACAGCAGGTGTTCAATCACATCTGCATCGAGACACAACTGCAACTCAGACAGCACGAGTTCAAGCACATCTGCATCGAGACCACTGCACCTCAGACAGCACGAGTTCCAAGCACATCTGCATCGAGACACAACTGCAACTCAGACAGCAGGTGTTCAATCACACCTGCATCGAGACAACTGCAACTCAGACAGCACGAGTTCAAGCACATCTGCATCGAGACACAACTGCACCTCAGACAGCAGGTGTTCAAGCACATCTGCATCGAGACACAACTGCACCTCAGACAGCAGGAGCTCAACCACATCTGCATGGAGACACAACTGCACCTCAGACAGCATGAGTTCCAAGCACATCTGCATCGAGACACAACTGCAACTCAGACAGCACGAGTTCAAGCACATCTGCATCGAGACAACTGCACCTCAGACAGCAGGTGTTCAAGCACATCTGCATCGAGACACAACTGCACCTCAGACAGCAGGAGCTCAAGCACATCTGCATCGAGACACAACTGCACCTCAGACAGCACGAGTTCCAAGCACATCTGCATCGAGACACAACTGCAACTCAGACAGCACGAGTTCAAGCACATCTGCATCGAGACAACTGCACCTCAGACAGCAGGAGCTCAAGCACATCTGCATCGAGACACAACTGCACCTCAGACAGCACGAGTTCCAAGCACATCTGCATCGAGACACAACTGCAACTCAGACAGCAGGTGTTCAATCACATCTGCATCGAGACAACTGCAACTCAGACAGCACGAGTTCAAGCACATCTGCATCGAGACACAACTGCACCTCAGACAGCAGGTGTTCAAGCACATCTGCATCGAGACACAACTGCACCTCAGACAGCAGGAGCTCAAGCACATCTGCATCGAGACACAACTGCACCTCAGACAGCACGAGTTCCAAGCACATCTGCATCGAGACACAACTGCAACTCAGACAGCACGAGTTCAAGCACATCTGCATCGAGACACAACTGCACCTCAGACAGCAGGTGTTCAATCACATCTGCATCGAGACAACTGCAACTCAGACAGCACGAGTTCAAGCACATCTGCATCGAGACACAACTGCACCTCAGACAGCACGATTTCAAGCACATCTGCATCGAGACACAACTGCACCTCAGACAGCAGGTGTTCAATCACATCTGCATCGAGACACAACTGCAACTCAGACAGCACGAGTTCAAGCACATCTGTATCGAGACAACTGCACCTCAGACAGCACGATTTCAAGCACATCTGCATCGAAACACAACTGCACCTCAGACAGCACGAGTTCAAGCACATCTGCATCGAGACACAACTGCACCTCAGACAGCAGGAGTTCAAGCACATCTGTATCGAGACAACTGCACCTCAGACAGCACGATTTCAAGCACATCTGCATCGAGACACAACTGCACCTCAGACAGCACGAGTTCAAGCACATCTGCATCGAGACACAACTGCACCTCAGACAGCAGGAGCTCAAGCACATCTGCATCGAGACAACTGCACCTCAGACAGCAGGAGCTCAAGCACATCTGCATCGAGACACAACTGCACCTCAGACAGCAGGAGTTCAAGCACATCTGCATCGAGACACAACTGCACCTCAGACAGCACGAGTGTGAGTCCCAATTAGGTACTTTCCTGCTCCAGTTCCCTTCTCTCCTTTCCCATTGTTTACTGTCTCTCCTCATACTGTTTTGTCCATTAAAGGTGAAAAACCCAAATGGCATAAAATTTTTTTAATAAAGTGTCTACTTGTATTCATCATAAGGAATTTTAGGAGAAACATCTGAGACACTGTTGAGAGTCATTGTCATGAGAGATATTTGAGAAAAGTCTCCTAAGCCTAAAAGGAGCAACCTCTAAGCAATAACATATTTTGTATAATGGAGACTTGAAAGAGATTGCAGCAAGACAATAAATTTTTTTCTGTTTCTTCTACCACATTCTCAGTTTTGACTCTATTTCTCTCAAATATCTCTCATGTCTCCTTTGTGTTTTATTTCTCCTAAGGAATTTTAGGAGAAACAACTGAAATGCTGTTGATACTAAAATAAGAGATATATGAGAATCACAACTAACTCTCCTAAGCTTCGGAAAAGCAACCACTGAGCAAAAATGTTTTTCCTCTGCCAGCATCTCTTAAAGCACAACACATTGAAGCAGAAGAGCTACGGCCGCAGAAAACACACTAGTGCCACTCCTGTCAGATAAGAACAGGAACCTGAGGCTACAAAAAAACTGGACAATAAAAGATTGAAAAAAACGTTGTCTGGTCTGATGAGTCTTGATTTCTGCGGTGACGTTCAGATGATCGGGTCAGAATTTGGCGTAAACAACATGAAATCATGTTCAGGCTGCTGGTGGTTTAATGATGTGGAGGAGATTTTCTTGCCACACTTCGTGTCTCAGTCTACCTGAGTATTGTTGCTGACCATCTCCATCCCTTTATGACCACAGTGTACCATCTTCTGATGGCTACTCCATGTCACAAAGCTCGAATACTCTTAAACTGGTTTTTGAACATGACAGTGAGTTCATATGGCCACTCATATGCCCTCCACACAGTCACCAGATCTCAATCAAACAGAGCTGCTTTGGGATGTAAAGGACGGGAGATTCACATCATAGATGTGCAGCTGACAAATCTTCAGCAACTGTGTGATGCTATTATGACAATATGGAACAAAATCACTGAGGAATGTTTCCAGCACCTGGTTGAATCTGTGCCACGAAGAATTAAAGCAGTTCTGAAGGCAAAATGTGGTCCAACCTGGCTGGGTACCAGCAAGTTTTACCTAATAATGTGGCCAGTGAATGTATGATCCTACTGTATTAAGATCCTAACAGAAATGGTTACTAAACATGGTTACTAAACAAATAAGATACAATACTATAGCTGGGATGTTTCTGTATTATGTTTCTGCCTTGCAGTAAATCACAGAATGTTTTGTGGTACATTTGACATTCAGCCAAAAAGTTTAGACCCCTCATCAACGTTGTCATAAATTGGAGCGTGTAAATGAGGGACAATCTCTATCTCAGAGGATGCTTTGCTACACTCGCCCTAGCTTTAACTGAAATAAAGTGCCTGCTCTTTTTAGTACTCCTTGGGTAATTCTAACTCTGCAAGTCTTTCATCACTGTTGGCACAGACTGTGTCTCAGAATGTGGCAGGGACAGCAACTGATATTAATAGCTGGACCGTGGATAGAGGGATAAAGAGAGAGAGAGAGAGAGAGAGAGAGAGAGAGAGAGAGAGAGAGAGAGAGAGAGAGAGAGAGAGAGAGAGAGAGAGAGAGAGAGGAGAGGAGAGGAGAGGAGAGGAGAGGAGAGGAGAGGAGAGGAGAGGAGAGGAGAGGAGAGGAGAGGAGAGGAGAGGAGAGGAGAGGAGAGGAGGAGAGGAGAAACCAGTGGCAGATTAAACAGCAGAGACAAGGTGACCTTTCATTATGATGGTTATTATAGACCACCCGTGTGTGTAGGGTACTGCGAGCTGTGAGTGTCTGTTTGTGTGTCTCTGCATATGTGTCTGCATTTGTACTGTATGTGCTGGCAACTCCTAATGGAATCTACTTCTGGAGGTGGAAAACTCCATGAACGCAGCCATGAATGACCCTTTAGAAGAGGGAGGGTGTTTACTGCATGAAACAGCTATTTGGCCCTGATGACTACAGTCGGTTCTACAGTCTCTGTTTCATAATTACATCTAATGATGGACCCAACGGTGAAAGTCAGTAAATGAAAACAGCCACCGGCAATAGCAACAAAAAAGACACCACAGTACATACAGAACATACAGAATATATAGAGTCTATATATAGCAAACAATGGCATAAAGCATGCACGTCCAAACAGTCTATTACTATGTAGTAGATCAATTGGAATATATATATATATATATATATATATATATATATATATATATATATATGTATATATATATGTCTCAGCTTGTTCCCGGTCCTACATAAAGTGCTATGAGTTGTGTGGTTTCCCCTGTTTGGCGTGTAGATATTAAAAGTCTCCTTGAGTTTCTCCTTCACCGTGCGCTTTATTACAGCCACCTACCCGTGACAGCTATAAGGCTGTTACCAGTCAAAGTAAATAATTTACACTGAATAATTACAACTTAGGGCTGGACGATATGGCCAAAATTTATATCACGAAATGTTTCTTAATTTCGGTCGATACAATATAATTCCGATATCGATATGAACAATATAAACGCCTCAGGAAAAACTGCCAAGAACACCCACAATTACTTCTGAAATGTAATTTGCCAAGTCTCTGAAACCTCCTCCTACAAAACTATATAGTATTTTAGAAATAAAATGGTTCAAATAAATTATTGTTAATATTTTATTTGTATTTAGCCTTCATACAAGAAATGTGAAATCACTGTCAAATAAACATAAGTTAATAACTCAACTTATTAATATCTTTAACTTTAAAGGGGTCATATAATGCCATTTTTGTACAAGTTAATATGATTCTTTAGGGTCTAAATGAAAAGTTTGTAATATACTTTAATTAAAAATTCTCATTAGTAATGTAACAAAACACTTATTTTACCTGGTCAAAAACAGCTCGGTTTTCAGCACGCCATGTGTCTTTAAATGATAATGAGCATCGCTCACCCCGCCCCTCTGTTCTGTGGGGCGTTTTAACACAACACACATGGATTGTTGCCTTGACAACAGTTGAGGGTATATTTTGGAGAAAGAATGGCAGCGGGAGTCTCTGAGGACACATCTGTGCAACCGTATCAATTTGAACCGGAGTCGGACCCAGAACAAGATGACGACCCCGAAGAAGTTCGACAATTAAGGCTCGAACAGGACGTTTCTGAATGGTTGGTTAACGTAATGTCACTTTGATCTATCTTTGTATGTACTGGCAGGGTAGAGTAGTGAGACACGAACGCTATGTGTTTACTGATGTAACGTTATACGTTAGTTCATTGACAGATTGATGTTACAGCTAATGGTCATGAAAAACTTTTTTTCGGTAAATGTAGGCTTGTCAGTGATGAATAAAACTTTACTCTCACTTCTTCTGGAGGTGCAGCAGGAACACGAATAAGTGGTACCGATTATTTTTTCAGGAGCAGCTTTTTATCAAAACCAGCTTTATACTGACCCTCGTTTATAAAACAGTCTGGTGAGAAATGTTTTGTGCAAACATAAACTATGGACTATGATGACAGCTCGCTCAGGACGGGTCTGTGTTGAAACGCTGCTGTCAATTAACAATCGTGGGAGGGGCGTCCGACCGTGTGACGTCACACGGTCAGACAGCTCGATTTGAGACAGGGGAAAACATATAAGGAGATAAAAAAAAAAACACTGGATGGATTTTTATCATTATATGATGGTTGTGTACAGGCAAACACATTTGGTGTGTACCAAATAGGGATGCACGATGATATCGGCACAACATCGGTATCGGCCGATAAAAGCTTAAAATGACCATTATCGGCATCGGCCGATCTGAATATTTCTGCCGATGAGCCTTGCCGATAGGGTGGCGATTCCTATGTGCACGTGACGACTGTGAACGTAGCATGAGCGCCAGCAACTTAAACTTCCAACATGTGGAGTCATTTCGAGCATGGGGGTCAGTTTGGTTTGAAATGTGCTGGGGACAGAGACGCATTCGGAAGTGCATTTTCAGAAGTGCTGGGTAATGATGCAATATTTTTTTTTCTCTTTCGCGCAGGTCATGTTTTGAAAGACGATGTCCTGTAGCTTACTAATGTAAGCTCTCCAAGCTACTATGCTCTCCACAGAACATAAAATATTCATTTTATTTAATTTTTCGTGTTCGCATTTATGGGGAAAAAACAATGTCACGGACGTGATATTACTCGGTTATGGACGTGACCGCTCTGAAAGCGGCACTAAAAGACTGCAAAAACTTCCTCAGAGACCTCAATCAGAAAGCACAAAGCCTTTCTTTAAAGTGAATTTCGTTTTGTATTAATTGTATCTTAATTTTAATCAGTGTTTCATCAACTACCCAGATAGCATGTATAATCGGCCCGAGCTCGGCTGCCCTGCGGCGCCTGCGGCTCAGACAGGCATCGGCGTGTGTTAACCGGGCCGAGTGTGGCCCGCAGCTCACTCTGGCACATGCATTTTTGTTACGGCTGTACAGCACTGGGCCGATTCATGCTCGCCGCATCTGGCTGTAGAGATCCGGGCCACTTCTGGAAATGACTCGGCTTACGTTCAATCAATGGATTTAATGAAGCAATAATTAACATAAAAATTATTTTAAAATTGACATAAATTCCTGAACGCATCTGATAATATCTACTCGTCGAATGTCGTGAACTTGTCCAAAACAAAATATCTGCGGTAAAACTTTATATTAAACTATATAGCTACTAATAATAGTGTCGTTTTGCACAGCATTCTTTAATATTTATAACCATGCAAAACTATTTTGTTTTGTAATGAAGCATGCAGATCATTATTTACCCATGTTATTTACATGTACCAATTTTGTATTTAATTTTTATTTACATGTACTATTTGAAACGTATGCGCGATCAGGTGACATCATCATCCCTCGCACAGCAGTGGGAGGGGTCTCATTGTAGCCTAGTGGTGATCACAAGTTTTTGCAGTTTGGACAACAACAAAAAAACAATGGATACGAAATTGGCAAGACATACGAAATTGGGATCATCTAAGAAAAAAATGGGTAAATTGGGCTTTTATTTTCTATTATTTTATGTAACGTTAGCAGACGCTCTGAAAGGGAAGTTAACACCACGCGTGAGACTACATAACCCACATACAGCTGCTAGCGCAACTTACTGGCATAGAAATCCTCCTACCACCTAAATCGCCTAAGTGATAGCAGATGTGCTCATTAATACCATACAAACAGTACAGTTCTTTTAAAATTGTTCCAATCCCATTTGCAGATAATGTTGTCATTCATTGGGTTTTAAACGCGGTTTCAAAGTAACTGGGTAATAGCCTAGCCAATAGCATTTAGCTAAGCTCGAACAATACACGGCAAATTTCAAATCTTGCATAATGAATGATGTATTTCCGTAGCCTATACTGATTGGACGACGGTCATTGAATGGACGATAAAGGTGTAACGTTACACACGCCATAGACTGGTACACCGGTAAGAGATTCAGTTGCACAAAAGTTTGACAACATTTCAACGTTGGAGTTCGATCACAAAGGTAAGGTTGATATGCTGTTGGACTCGGACTCTTGTTATTTTAAAACATTCACAATGTCAAATTGTAACAGTGATTAGTAGGCTATAACTTTAATTTAGATCCAGTTATTTTAAGAAACTGAACTAATTACACATGAATTCAAAATTGACCATTTACTTTATTAGCGTAAAGTGTCCAAATTTGAAGAGACACTTAAATGTCATGCTTCCTTTTCAAAACAAGTTTGCCTGTCTAACTTTACTGCATTGAAATTGACATCAACAGCAATTCAAATGTGTGGATTTAGGATTTTATTGTAGTGTAGATTTATTTAAACATAATACACCTAAATCCCACATTCAGGTAGTGTTTTGTGGGGTGTAACATAACAGTATTTATGAAAATAAAATGGTTGAAATTGTAAATGTGAAAAATGCAACAAATTGCTCTTTTCTTTTTTTTTTAAGATTTCTTTTTTGAAAATGTTCCAAATTGTGGAATTCACCGAATCATCTGAAGTAGAAGTTGTGCCATCTTCATGGGTGCAGAATGGTACCTGTGCTTGGCCGACTTACAAATCTGTGTCTAAGATCCAGAAGGCTGTAACACAGCAAGAATCTCCAAATCATACTTGGTCTGCCTTTAGGGTGCGAATTATTCACACAACAGGTAGTATAATATATTATGAAAACACTATTTCATTTCATTTTTGGGGATGTTAACAATGCAATATTTTATAGACCCCTATCAGGAAGCTCGGCTCAAACTTCCACAGGCAACTCTGATGTCTGACTTGCAGACAGATGATGATGATGATCGTCCAGCATACACAAAAAGAAAGAACAGGTTTGTTTGTATTTTTTACCACAGTTGTTTTTCATATTACTAGGGCAGTTCCAACGTTATGGACGTGACATTTGCGATCAAAAATTTCAAAAATGAAAATTCTGTCGTCATATACTCACCCTCATGTTGTTTCAAACCTGTATAAATTTCTTTCTTCTTGTGAACAGAAAGGAAGATATTTAGAAGAATGTCAGTAACCAGACAGTTTCTGGTACCATTGACTTCCATAGTAGGAAAAAAGATATACTATGGGAGTCTTATACTGACATTCTTCTAAATATCTTCCTTTCTGTTCACAAGAAGAAAGAAATTCATACAGGTTTTGAAACAACATGAGGGTGAGTGTATGACGACAGAATTTTCATTTTAAAGTGGAGTATCCCTTTAAATATAAACTCACAGTAAATGCATTTAACCCGTTTAATCCCACCGGTCACAATTGTGACCGCATATTTTTTCTTATTTCTGGAAGCTCTAAAAGTGTTGTTATTGGCTTTGGGCAATAAATTCAACTTTTAAAAGAAAAAATTGATTGTTTTGATTAAAATTTATAAATGTCATGTGACTGGTGTGAAAGGTCACATGACTAGATCAGTTTATTTCCTGCTTGCACATCTAGAAGAAGATGTCTTCCTCACACTACTACAAAAAGTAGTATATAAAACACCTTAATTAACAGATAGAACTATCAAATTTTGTACATATATTCTTTAAAGGGTCTACTACTGATATATTTTGAGAATTATACTCCTGCATATATATTTTGCTCGTAAGACACGTAAATTTGTTAACGGTCACAATTGTGACCGGTAGTATAACACAGTGTTTCAGTTGAAAACACAGGTTTTGGCTGTTAATCCTAGTTATCAATTGTTTATTATTATACAGTTTAAAACTATCAGATGTGTTGGACCTTCTAGACGTACGTGACCCCCCCAAGTGCTGTGTGCAGCAAACAGAGGCATTTAAAAGTGATTGATAGTGATGGATCAGATAGGGAGTACCAGGGTGAAACGGCCTATTTGCCAGGTAGATTATTGAATGGCGATGCAGAGGTGAAACATCTGGAGGATGAGGCAGATGTTCATGAGAACCAATTGGTGTGCGCCACACATCACCACAAACAACCCTTTCTACAATACGGCCCATCTTTAGTGCACTGAATGAGTGCACACACATCTCCCTGAAACTGGCCTATAGGCAGGGCCCAAGTGTAGTCCTTGGTCTACTCTTGCCCATAGAGGTCTAGCCGAACAAGCGGAAGTTCATCCAGGGTGTAACTTTGTCCATGACAACCTTTTCATCTCACTAAACCTCCTTCATGAAATGACAAAGCGAGGTTATAGATGTCTTGGAATGTGTTGCGTAAATAGGCCTAATTGAAGAATTTGTATGAATTCTGACTATGGTGTATTGTGACCGAGTATAAAACCTAATATTTCACTAACTTAACCAACATAAAATCAATAAGGGCATAAAGTTTGTGTGTTAGGGAGGTCTAAGGAGTAAAATGCATGTATTCAAATTGCAAGAAAAAATTTGGGATTAAACGGATTAATACCAGCCACTCCGTGAATTATACAGACCTAACTGGACAACTTAAAAAGAGTATGGTTTTTTTCAATGGTAAAGATGACCTTTGCATGGATTTGCCCTGTGGTTAACCCCAAAATGAAAAGTCTGCAACAACTTCATGAGGGAATAGATTATAGAACTTTCATTTTGGGTGAACTATGTCTTGTGTATGTAAATTATACATCTATTGCATTCATTCATTATAATCTGCATGTTTTGTTATGGCACTATTTTAATTTTTTTCCACATTTATCTGTTCAGGGGGAATAAAAGAAACCACTCAGGTGAGAGTGATGAAGATCATTTCTTTGACAACAAGAGACTGGAAAAAACAGGCAGAATTCAGGATCATTCAGAAGTTGTTGCAGCACATACCGTCACCACCACTGACTATGGTAGATGCCCTGAGAACTCCATCCAGACAGGCATATGGCATTACAAGTCCCAACACCTCTAGGAATAATTTAAGTCAATGTACCAGTGCAGTTGGAGATGGAGACAGCACATGTTGCAGTTCTTCATGTGTTTGTAAGTATACACAACTTACTCTTTACTTTTTAGTTGAATTAGGCCTTTTAAAAATATTAACTAAACAATTTTAACAAAACTAAAAAGATTTCTGGTAAACTTAAACCCACTGTCAAGTTTTTTTTATTTTAATTGTTTTTCTTTGGATGGTTGTCCAGTGGGTAAATATTATATAAATATAAATATGTACTGACTCTTTATCCTACCAAACACTATATGAAAAAAGCAAGCTTCAAGTTCATTTATGCTCTATTATTTTTGTATTTTGCAGCCCTGCTGACTGAAGTTTTTAAAGCACAAGAGGTCATCAAGCATCAGCTTGTCATGGTTCTTAAAAATCAGCAAAAACAGAACAGTGCTCAGTCGCAGAGTGATGAATGTCCAAACATCAGTTCATTCAACCTTCCTTTGTCAGATTTATCTGATCTGGAAAGGCTTGAAAATCAAATAAAGGATCAGCCAGAACAAATCAAGAAGTTGGTAAGTTCAAGCACTTGCATTTTTCACTCAATTTGTCTTGTGTATTATATATTTTTTGTATACTCAGTTATTTGTGTTTGTTTTAAATAGGTAACCTATTTTGGAATTATTGGTGGGTTTTCCACTAAAGAAGCTGTGTGGCGTATCCTGGGAAAGCTTTTGTTGAACTCCTTGGCTAAAAAAATTAACTGGAGTGGTGCAAACCAAAAACTGGCATTTCGTGGATTGGCCCTCAGGACTGTTGTAGTCAGTAAGTTATACTCCAGCACATTAAGACAACTTTCACATGAATATGTATTTTATTTTTATAAGGATTTAAGTAACATTTTCTGATCTGTAGTTAGAGGGGAAAAAGTCCATCTTATGTAGGTTGCACTTGTTTGGTAACAATCATGTTATTTATTTTTATCAACACTGTTGCACGACAAAGTATAACTATCTATTTTTGACTTGTTTTCTATATACAGATGCAGTAAGGACAAATGCCCATACCAAGATGTCCACTGATAAAGGTGGAAAAATATATAACAAGATGGCTACAACTTGCTCCTGACAGGGATGGAGGAAGGAAAGAGCTAAATCTAACAACTGAGCAGGCTTCAAGAAGGCTTTTAAGAGGTTTCCTCAAACTTGTGCGCTTTACACAGGCACTTTTTTTATATTAAAGTTTATTTAAAATCTGGTGTTTTAGGATATTTCTTAACTTGTGCAATGTTGTTACTTATGTTCAAATTTATTTAAGTCTTTTAATTTTTTTTTATTTTTTTATTTTGCAATTTTTTTTTTTTTGAAGCAAGTATATTTCTTTATACTAGTGTAATTCCCTAAATGACTTGTGTGTTTTTAAGTTGTTTCTTTAGACATGTGCAATTTTATAAATAAATATTTTCTTCATATTTTCTGGCCTTGGTTTATATCATTTGCAACAATTATGGGATAAATATTAAAATGTTTTAATTTTGTTTGCATTTTATTCAAAAGTTAGTAGGCTATACATATGGATTGACTTTAGCATTTTCTTTCATTTCAACACAAAAGTAATTACATGGGTTATTCAAGAAACATCAACAGCCTAAAGGTAGTCATAATAACATGGCACGATTGATTCGCGCCAGCTCCGGCGTGCAGTGCGCATTAGTGAAGGCCCGATTCCGGTTTTATTGCGGCAGGGTCGGCAAGTTAACGGCTGCCGCATCTGGGCCGATTGATTCGGACCGGAATCGGCCAGTGAGTAAACAGGCATCCGGCACGAGTGCGGCAGACGGAAGCGGGCCGACGGGTAAGTCTCTGGCAGGTGAGAATCTAACCGGATCTGGCCCGAGTGTATTTTGCTATCTGGGTAATTGCCTGAATTGAATAAATAAGTAAAGATAATATATCACAACACGGGACGCATGAACTGGAGCTTGTCTCATAAATTAACCGAAACTCAGCATAGCCTACTTGCCTCACAGACCTGAGAAATATATATATATATTATCTACAGAACGCTTTAAATCATACTTTTAAACAGAACAATTCAAAATGAAAGAAAACTATGTAATCCATATATGAAATGTGCATTTCTCTCTGGCGCGTTCACTAGGCTACTGTGAAGATCGCGAGTCTGCATCGTCAACTTCATCTTTGCAGCCGACACAGAAAAAATATCTCCTTGCTATATTTGACTTATTCATAATCATTACTTTTGCCGGTTCTTTGTGACAGCTTTTAGATGAGCTGCGCTTCTCGGTGTGCGATACCTCAAGTTGTCATAGGCGCGACGCGGCACTGCGCTTCTTGGTATGCGATACCTCGAGTTGTCATAGACGCGACACCACGTAACTCTCTCTGCCTGCCTTGCTTGTGCTAACAGCTGTGCGGGGCTCTCTTGCGTGCGCAATCTGCACCACATAACTGGCTTAAACAAACGATCTGATGGGTTTTAGAAGATTAAGTACAACCCGAAACTAAAATACAGACCAGGCCTCTATTTGAGACCGGCCTTTATTTATCCAAACCTGTAGCCACACCAGGTGTGTAAAAGAGACAGGTATCTTTGGGACTGGGTTATTATTTGAAGTTTTATGGTATACATCAGTATCGGTATCGACATTGGACAAAATTAGTTTGAAAATATCGGCATATCGAATATCGGCCAAAATCCATTATCGTGCATCCCTAGTACCAAACACACATTTCAGTACAATCAAATATGAAAAGTGCTTAGAGTTGCTGCAGAAAACAAACCAAAAAAAAGTGAGCAACAACAAAAACACATGTTGCTGAGGGACATTTTGAGTGTTGATGACACCCTGAATTCATTTTGATTGATGAATCTGAATGTAGTGTTTACATGAACGCTAAACAAGTGATCGAGTTGTTGTGCGCGTTTATGTCACAACACAAGCTTCAAATCAGAATAGATTTTTTGACATGCGCACACTGCACAAATATAGTTTCCAGCTGTTTGCACATAACTCCATTTGCCGGAATCCGCCATTTTTGTCCGACAAAGCAGTCAGGAGAGTTAACTTAGTAGATTAACGTTGGAGGATTTTAATTTGAAAAACGGAGTGTATTGACGTCTTTCCATGGTTTAAACAACATTCCTTCTTATGTTCATTCATGTTTATTTTATGCTATAAATGAACTAGAAGGAAGAGATGATTGGTTCACGAGCAGCTTTAACTGGGGCTCTACAGCGATCTGTCAGACACATTAAAGAGCCACAAAACGGTATTTATTGTTTCAATTTCTTGACAAATATTGCCAAATTTGAAAGTTGAAACTTTGTTTCATATCAAAATTAACCTGTTATGTCCTGTCTGTCGGCACGTTCAGTCTCCTCTCTGCTCCGCGATGTATTTTTCACTGTGTGAGAACATGGTGTGGCGTGAGAGCTGCGTAGCTTGTTTGACATAGCAACAGTAACTAAAGGATGTCACAGTGTCTGGTTTATGTTCCTTGGGTCACCACTAGATGTCCTCCTTCCCCACGGTGTCCATCACACTATTGAACTACATTTCCCACGATCCTTGTCTTCTCATTGCACTCGGCTGGTTCCTTATCACTGATCATTGCACTTAGCCATTTCCCCATTATCATTGTCTATTCCCTGTGTATATATACCCTGTCTGTTTTAGTATGTGTCACGGAGTCCTTTGTCCATTATCACGCCACTTCCTAGTCCTGGTTTCTTGTTCTGTTCTTGTTTTATGTTTGGATTGTTCTTATGGTTTTGACCCCTGCCTGGACTGTTTGTGAGTACGGATTTCCCCATTAAAACTCTTTACTGCATTATTGGATCTTTTGTGTTTCCTGCGTGTGGATCGTGACAGAAGGACTCCGTCAAGCCTAGATCCAGCAGTATGAGTTCCAACTTCTCTTCCCCAGCCATCGAGCGGGAGAGGAGGGATTGTTTTGAGGGGACCCGTCTGGTTATTTTTCGTGGGACCCGGGGAGGTCACAGAGGAGGAGGAGGTGGTCGAGAACAAGGCCAACACCACTCTCCATCTTGGCCCCCCTTCGTCCCTGGACTGGTGAGGGACGGATCAGAGCCACCATCTCGCCATCGCGGGCGGAGAAGGGGAGAACGTACGTCCGCCCAGTCAGAGACTGTTCACGTCCCGTCTGCCCAGTCAGAGACTGTTCACGTCCCGTCTGCCCAGTCAGAGACTGCTCACGTCCCGTCTGCCCAGTCAGAGACTGCTCACGTCCCATCTGCTCAGTTTGAGACTGGTCTAGAGATGCCCATTTGTGGGGCCGCCAAGGCAATGATGGACTATTTGGAGCGTCTGGCTCGGATCCTGGACATGCCAGTGTCTGCTGTTCCAGAGCCGGAGCCAGTGTCTGCTGTTCCAGAGCCGGAGCCAGTGTCTGCTGTTCCAGAGCCGGAGCCAGTGTCTGCTGTTCCAGAGCCGGAGCCAGTGTCTGCTGTTCCAGAGCCGGGTCTGGTGGTTCCGATTCCGGTGGTCCGGAGACGGAAGAGGAGAAGGAGAAGGGCCTCTTCAACGGACCGTCCGGTGGTTCCTAATCCAGAGACCATCCCAGAGGTGACTGCCATCCCTGACGTGCCGGTTAGGCATGCTGCTCTGCCGGCCCCGCCCGAGCTGCTCGCCCTGCCGGCCCCGCCCGAGCTGCTCGCCCTGCCGGCCCCGCCCGAGCTGCTCGCCCTGCCGGCCCCGCCCGAGCTGCTCGCCCTGCCGGCCCCGCCCGAGCTGCTCGCCCTGCCGGCCCCGATCCAGCATCACGTCACGCCCGCCGAACCTGAGCTTCACGTCACGCCCGCCGAGCCTGAGCCGGTGGTGTCTGTTCCAGTTCCTGAGCCGGTGGTGTCTGTTCCAGTTCCTGAGCCGGTGGTGTCTGTTCCAGTTCCTGAGCCGGTGGTGTCTGTTCCAGTTCCTGAGCCGGTGGTGTCTGTTCCAGTTCCTGAGCCGGTGGTGTCTGTTCCAGTTCCTGAGCCGGTGGTGTCTGTTCCAGTTCCTGAGCCGGTGGTGTCTGTTCCAGTTCCTGAGCCGGTGGTGTCTGTTCCAGTTCCTGAGCCGGTGGTGTCTGTTCCAGTTCCTGAGCCGGTGGTGTCTGTTGCTGTGCCTGAGCCGGTGGTGTCTGTTGCTGTGCCTGAGCCGGTGGTGTCTGTTGCTGTTCCTGAGCCGTTGGTGTCGGTTGCTGTTCCTGAGCCGGTGGTGTCTGTTGCAGTTCCTGAGCCGGTGGCGTCTGTTGCAGTTCCTGAGCCGGTGGCGTCTGTTGCAGTTCCTGAGCCGGTGGCGTCTGTTGCAGTTCCTGAGCCGGTGGCGTCTGTTGCAGTTCCTGAGCCGGTGGCGTCTGTTGCAGTTCCTGAGCCGGTGGCGTCTGTTGCAGTTCCTGAGCCGGTGGCGTCTGTTGCAGTTCCTGAGCCGGTGGCGTCTGTTGCAGTTCCTGAGCCGTTGGCGTCTGTTGCAGTTCCTGAGCCGGTGGCGTCTGTTGCAGTTCCTGAGCCGCTGGTGTCTGTGACTGTTCCTGAGCCAGGGTCGGTCCCTGTCCCGCCTTGGTCTTCACCGCCATGGCCGCCCGAGTGGTCGTCTTCACCCTGGTCGTCTCCGCCATGGCCGCCCGAGTGGTCGTCTTCACCCTGGTCGTCTCCGCCGTGGCCGCCCGAGGGGTCTTCTCCGCTGTGGCCGCCCGAGGGGTCTTCACCTCCGTGGCCGTCCGAGGAGTCTTCACCGCCGTGGCCATCCAAAGAGTCGTCTTCATCCTGGTCGCCGCCCGAGGGGTCTTCACCGCCGTGGCCGCCCGAGGGGTCTTCACCGCCGTTGCCGCCCGAGGGGTCTTCACCGCCGTGGCCGCCCGAGGGGTCTTCAACGCCGTGGCCGCTCGAGGGGTCGTCTTCGCCCTGGCCGCCCGATGGACTGTCTGCTTCGCCCTGGCCGCCCGATGGACTGTCTGCTTCGCCCTGGCCGCCCGATGGACTGTCTGCTTCGCCCTGGCCGCCCGATGGACTGTCTGCTTCGCCCTGGCCGCCCGATGGACTGTCTGTTTTGCCCTGGCCGCCGCTTTATCCGTTCCCCCTTGCTCCTGTTCTCCTCCATGGACCTGGCCCCCCATCCCACCCCCTGATCCTCCACCTTTCCATCCTTCCGCCTGGACTCTTGTTTGTCGGTCACGTCTTGGAGCGTCTGGTAGCCGCTCCGTAGAGGGGGGGTTATGTCACAGTGTCTGGTTTATGTTCCTTGGGTCACCACTAGATGTCCTCCTTCCCCACGGTGTCCATCACACTATTGAACTACATTTCCCACGATCCTTGTCTTCTCATTGCACTCGGCTGGTTCCTTATCACTGATCATTGCACTCAGCCATTTCCCCATTATCATTGTCTATTCCCTGTGTATATATACCCTGTCTGTTTTAGTATGTGTCACGGAGTCCTTGTCCATTATCACGCCACTTCCTAGTCCTGGTTTCTTGTTCTGTTCTTGTTTTATGTTTGGATTGTTCTTATGGTTTTGACCCCTGCCTGGACTGTTTGTGAGTACGGATTTCCCCATTAAAACTCTTTACTGCATTATTGGATCTTTTGTGTTTCCTGCGTGTGGATCGTGACAAAGGAGGCTTTGCGAAGGGTCAATTTGAAAACAATGAACATATGAACCGTTGTGCCGTGCTGCTTATATTTATCACGCAGTAAAAATTAAAACGTAAAAGTAGCCTATGCCTGTAATGTATATCGAAATATCAGAAATGTGTTTAAAAATCATATCACCGTTATTGAAAAAAATTATATTGCGATACATATTGATGTTGAATTATTGTCCAGCCCTATTACAACTGCATTAAATAATGTTTGTTTTAAAATATATATATATTTTTTATATACAAATAAGAAATCTTGGGGGAAAAAATTATACTTTTAAACATTAAACTAAACTGCCAGTAGGTGGCGGCAAGTGAACTTCTTAATGAGTTAATGAGTCATTGAGTCATTCATTCAAATGATTCATTCAAACGGCTGATTCGTTAAAAAACGAGGCAGTTGTTTAAGAATGAGTCACTGAATCTTTGACTCGACTGTTTTGTTAACACTGAATCATTACGTAATGAAATGAGATGCACGATGGTTCTGCTGTGATCGTTGTTTGGAACTATTTTCGCTGCTGAAATATAACAAAAACAGTCAATATTAAATCAAAAATGTAAGTGTCTTAATATTAACTATTAACTTCCGGACTATAAGTCGCACCTTTTTTCATAGTTTGGCTGGTCCTGCGACTTATACTGTATATCAAAATTAATTCATACTGACTGAAATGAACCAAAAGAAAACATTACCGTCTACAGCCGTGAGAGGGCGCTCTAGTTAGTGGAGTTGTTCAGAAGCGACCGAGGAAGAACTCAATGGATTCAGTGTTGAGGAATGAGATCGCGGGAGCTTGGTGAAGTTGCTTACCGGTAACTTGTTGGACTCGCTGGCTTATGTTAATTTAGCCTATTCAGCCTCCCAGGTATATGTTCTTTATGCTATTGTAGCTGAATAACTCTTAATGTGTTACGTTAACATACCGGACACCTATTCAGCCTGTTATGTGTGCTATTGTGGAGCTGAATAACTTGCCTTTCCAGATTAAATGTCTGTTCTTGGATTTTGTGAAATAAATTTCTAAATATTTTTTAAATTATATAATGCGACTTATATATGTTTTTTTCCCTCTTCATGGCACATTTTTTGACTGTATGCGACTTATAGTCCAGAGCGACTTATAGTCCGGAAAATACGGTACTTGTTTATTGAACTGTTGTATGAAATCAGTGTCACATATACAGTTGTGATGGTTTTCAGGAATACAGCACTCTAGGTTGTGTAATGTTGCTTAACTGTATCATAATGTCATAAATATAAAAAAAATCCATCCCAAAAAATATGTCCGCAGTATGTTAATGGAGTTTCTTTGTGTGTGCTGCGCTCATTTGCATCGATTTCTCCTCGAGTGGCTGCGCATGCCTCAATAGCACAAACCTGTTACAATCAGTAAAATTACATTATATACAGTATTATGATCCACTATCAGTCACCACTTACAATAAATAGAATAAAATAAAATTAATTCTCACGGTTTGGTATTCCCTAGTTATTATTTTTCATGTTATTGACATTTTAATCAGGCTACTTATCCAATTGGGCAAGTAAAATTCGTTTTCATTTGCTCCTTCAAAAAATCTATTTGTCCCGGACAGGTCGACAAGCGATAATGTCGATACCCTGTACAATAATCAAGTGTTTTTGTTAAGGCTTTTAAAGAGATTGAAAACTTGTAATTAAATTAATTATGATATGCTGATTGATTACCAAATGAATCAAAATGAATGTTTTCTGAAAAGCCCCCAAATGAAGACAACTCAAACAAAGACATTGCATTATTGTGGCAGAGGAAAGGATTGAATAGACTTTACAAAAGTGGCTTTAGAAATCAATGGATTGTTTTATTTTTTCTTTATTTTTTTATTTCACTGAAAATAAACCAATAACCTCCCTGCAGTCAAAAGAAATCCATTTTTATGTCAAGTTTGTGAGTCTGTTGACTTATTACGGCTGTAATACATTACATGATCTTTACCCAGACCTTTACCCATATGCAGTCTTGGACAACGTGGCGCTATATGCCGAAAGTCAGAGCCAGTCTGCAGAGTTTGAGCAGTCAGAGCACTGGGTCAGCCGGCCAATCAGAGCACTCTAATATTCTATTCTATCCTATTTTATTACACCCGATAACAAAAATAATTAACTTTTAAAATAGCATTATATGACCACTTTAATATGTTGAACTACCCGTGGTTACACTGTTAGGACACCTTTTTGAACTTGACAAAAACTGACATTTACTTAAACCACATTAAGACCAGTTGCTTAAAAGTGAGGTCAGTTCTGCTAAAGCATAATTTGCATACAGATGCCATTTTTTATATTTCCTTATCTAATGCAACCATTTTTAAGCATTACTTGTGTGTACAAAAACTTTATAGGGTCTCAAAATCAAATTAAAGGCAATAACCTCCCAAATACTTTTTTCGTGATGCCAATTATACAGTGTGTGCGTTCCTGCGTGCAATCACAATTATGCACATCTGATAGGACCCACCTCTTTCAGGCAACCCATGAAATTATTGCTGACGGGAGATCCAGGCAGGTCGGCGGTGCTTGGGCTTCCCCCCACATAGAAGAAATCATCTGAGCCCAGCATAGTGTAATCCTCCTGAGTGTATCCTGTGGTGGTCAGTATACCATCCACTGATATAGTAACCTGTGAAACGATGACAATATAGAAAGACAGCAAATTAGAAACTCATTTGAAGATGTGCTTTTAACCTGAGCGATAACCTTTCTTTTTTTCCGGATTTGCCCTCATTACGGGCTGCTTACTGCTAACACTCTGGTCCATTGGTCTGGTTAAGCTTTATTGGTGATAGTTTAGTATAGGTTCACGGGACAGGTAAAGAAAATATTGCTGATGAATATTTTCTTCATCTTTTGATGGGTTAAGAAAATGAATTCTTATCTGGTTTGGAATATTACTAATTCAGGGTTAGTAAATGTTAAAACCAAGGACAAATTATTTGTACTTGTTTTACTTTTAGGAGGGGGTAAACTACTTTATATTACAAGTTCAATCATACACATAAACAGACATTCAGACACATACTGAAACTTGAAAATGCATGCATTAAAGGAAGACATTAACCACTGGTAAAATCAAATGTTTTATCCTTTTTCAAGAGGTCATACTGAATAAACATGGGAAATGATTCAGTGGAAAGTGGGAGGAGCTAAGCTACAACAGCCAATTAGCAAGCACCCATGCAGAACTTGAAATAAAAAAAGCAGCAGGAAAGCCAGGCAACAAGACACACGGCACAGAACACAACGTGCAGAATACACACGCAGGGGACTTGGGTGGAAGTGGAGTGATAAACTGAATGTAGTGTTAGTTGTGGTGATACATGAGGCTGAATGAGACGGTGGAGATGAGGACATGCCATGACTGGTTTTGGACGTATCAACTGCCAGAGTTCCCAGAGTTCTTAGGTTTCTCTTGAGTGTTCGTTTATTTTTGGGAGGCTCTGCAGGGTGGAAATTTCCCTTCTGGACATTCTTGGAAATCCTCTGTCAGTTATTGCCGACAGTCCTCGCAAAAAATGTGGAGGCTTGGTGTGTGAAAAAAAAATAACAACAACACTTTACTAGTTCCTGTGAGAGTCCCAGTGAGGATGTGAATCTCTACATAACGTTAATGTGAGGACGTAAAAGCCAGCCTGATAAATAAAACAAACAAAAACAACAAAACTGTAAAAGAAGGGAGGGAAGTTTGAGAGGGGGGAAAGGGGGGAAATGTGAAAAGTCCTGGTAATACAAACCCATTTCCTCATTTTTTGAAAAGAGTGTCTAGAATGAAACTCAAAGATAAAAGAAAAAAAGGGAGAGGGACACACGGCAAACCAAAAAAAGGACAATAAGAATGATATCTACCAGACAATGTAGTTTGTTTACCATAGCGTGTCCAATGCCTGAGTGCTTTCAGGAAGAAGGGGGAAGAAAGGAAATCAAAACAATAGTGAACAAAACGGTTGTTAATAAATGGACGAAATTAAAAGAGAAAGAAATTAATGATGAAGATTCAGGGAGTTAGTACATTAGTTTGGTTAGAAACAGGTTAGTAATAAAAAATGATCCCATGAATGAATATTGTTAGTCTTAAAAACTCTCTTCCCAACATGTGAGAAACAGGAAGGGAAATATAGAAAAGATGAGAGCTGTTATTTGTGTTATTTATAGTGGGGACATGTGACCAATAGACCAATAGACATGGGTCCCAAATGGTTGACTATATGACTAGTCGTCACAGGACCGAGACAATTATTTAGGTAGATTGTTGACTAGATTTCAGTGCAGAGCTTTAAGCATGCTGGTGGTTTGCTCTCCTTTAGCTGGTATGTGTTTAGCATGATAAAAGACTCTCTACACCTTTAGTCTTGCACGCTATTGCGCCATAGGTTTTTGAGCATTACATCATGATTGTACCTTTTCAAGTTGATATGTTAAAAATAGTTTTTTTGAAAATGCAACTCCAGAATTTGCCTGATGTGAACGCCCCTTAAAAATCTCATCAGCGGCTAGTAGATTTAGAAAATATCCAGTTTTTTGTGGCTCACTGTACTTTCTAGCGAAATCACAACACAAAATGCAAACACATTGGGCCAACAGCAGCTGAAGTAGAGATAAAGTTTATCAAAATAAATATTCTGTAGCTTAATTAGAGTCCTCAAAGTGATCTGGAAAAATTATTGCTCCCTCAAACAACTCTGTGTGGTATTGAGATTGTGTGAAAAACAATTCTAATCATGTTATTGTTAATATTTCATTTTCTATTGGTCTATTTGTCTACTTCGCGAAATAGGTAGTTACATTACTTTTTTACAATTTTAATTAATTAACAAAATTAATTAAAAAAAAAAAAGTTTTTCTTAACAGTGAAAACTACGGAGCCCCTAAAGGGATCTTTGCAAAAATAAAAATATAAAGACTATCGCGTGCTCACGAGAAACTATTGCGTGCGCACGAGAAACTATTGCGTGCTCACGAGAAATTATTGCGTGCGCACGAGAAACTATTGCGTGCTCACGAGAAATTATTACAACATGTAGCCTACTAGGGGTGTAACGATACCCTCATGTCACAATTCGATACATATCACGATACTGAACTCACGATACGATATTATTCCGATATATTATCTCCAAGACATATGATAAAAGGTTAACCAACTATTTTAACTGTTGATTAAAATGCTAAGTTTGATATTACATTGTGGGTGTAAATGAACAGGCTTGGATTTGGTGCTAGTAACCCAAAGCACAGGACAATAGTGACACCAGAAGAAACGTTTTCATGATTGCTGAAAATCCAGAATTATTTTAGATGAATATGCTTGCACTCTGTCACTGACTAGATATATTTAAAATAATGTAGGTCACTTTTTATTGGTAACAAGACATTTGCCATTATCAGGACCAATAAATATTCCCCCATTTCATACAATACATTCCAAATAATATATAGTAGTTTAATGTACTGACACTACATATTGTCCCTATCCACGATGCATATTGTTGCATTTTTGTATTGCGATATATTGTGACACAATTATATATTGTTACACCCCTAACATGGACTGATTCATAAACTGCCCAATTTAATTAGTGGTAGTATGATGGCGCACATTTCTTGAATTTCACAGATGAGTTATAGTGAATTTGTTTTTTCTTTTTATGAATAATAAGTATTGCATTTTTATAATTACATATTTGTAAAATTGAATGGTTCTTAATAAGTTATTTAAAAAAATAGACCTTTTTTTTATGAATACTTATATGCAAACCTATTACCAAGTAAATTTATTCACTGGCACCAGCAAGCTGTATTTTCTAAAGGTTTAGTCTAAGAGCATCCCTGACAGAAACTTTTTAAACCATAACAGGCATTATTAAATTATTAGTCTATAATCTAAATATCATTCATGACCTAAGGCTGCACAATTTTGAGACATAAAACCAGAATTTACTGCATGTGCACCCCCCTCCCCTCCCCTCAACTGTCCCCACCATTCTGTAAAACAGCAACGCCCATGAAGGAGAGAGAGAGAGAGAGAGAGAGAGAGAGAGAGAGAGAGAGAGAGAGAGAGAGAGAGAGAGCTCCTTCAGTCTGTCAGCTCGTACACTCGTCTGAAACATCACATGAGGGTTGTACTATATCTTTTACCAGTCTGAACAAAGTAGTGACATGAAAAAAGCACTTACTTGTCAAGCCCTCATCATATTTTCACTCCATATAAATCTGCCTCACCTGCCAGTGAAGTTTAAGGTCAGCCAAACAAATCAAGCATGATCTCACTGAAGACTCGCACTGAATCCATGAACATTATGGCTGGCCAGCAGAAACAAACACTCTTACTGGTGCTGATTTATCAAAAGCTTCATGTACAAGAGAAACACTAGGGGCTTCATTTATAAAACCAACGTACTATCCAATTCCATGGATTTCAAGACAGAAACAAATCTGTGTAAGAAAATATATTTAATTAAAAAAAAGGAAATATTAAATGTTAACACAATAGGCATTCTAGTATCATCAGAGGTCGAGTTGTAACAATTCCGTCGTAATCTGTTATTATCTGTCATTTTAACTTTCATATTTTAATGATAATAAGCCATTTAATAGGCTCTGTTTTGTTCACATTTTCATTTTTATTCACAAACTTACAGGACAGGCATATAGGCAAGATCAGCATTTATGTATTTATGCACAGACTGTGCGTCACTTTTCAGGTTTCATCATGAATGTTTTTCCAATAAATCGTGATAAGCTTTGTGCTTTGTTACTTTTGATATGAAACAAAGTCTCAGCTTTCAAATTGTGTCCATTTTATCACAAAAATTCAAACAATAAATTCCGTTTTGACGCTCTTTAATGTGGCGCGAGAGTTCAAGCAAAGAGGAGCGCGAGAGTTCAAGCAAAGAGGAGCGCGAGTGAACGCGATCAATACCTTCTTCTTTACTATTACATTACAGAATTAAATAAACATAAATGAACATCAGAAAATGTGTTTAAAAATACAGTTCAACTTACCAAAATCCGTATCATGTCTCATGTAATCGCTCAATCAGTGTTTCGATCAGAAAGACTTCAATAAAACAGCTTGTAAACAATGTCACATAACTCATTCGTTGACCATTGACTTTATAGTCAGCAAGAGTGCACTCGCCACCAAGTGTACAGGGGTGAGAATTACAGTTACAAGTTACAATACATCAGCCTCAGTGAAATCTGTCAAAATGATTGACAGCTTTCAGGTTTTTCGAGAAGGGTATTCCTGCACAACCGGGGGCTGCAGTTTCAGGACCCCAGTTCTAGGACCGCAGTTCCAGGTCCCTAATTTTTTGTGTGTGATTTTCGTGCGATTTGGGGTATTTTTATAATAAAGAATGTTTACAGTATACACACTAAGGTGTAGCTATTAGCTGCATATAAAATGCTAAATATAACATATTTCAATATGTTTTAAACCTCGACCGGAATATTATACAGTACAAATACTCGATGGTGGTTTAAAGTGAGCTTTAAGTAATAGTGTAATATTAATATTTTAAATGTGTCATGTAGCTTGATGCTACTTGTTGCTCTAATCCACCTGCTGCAGGAGCTTTTCTATTCCATAATCGTATTTGTTAAAAGAATTAACACAAGGACCCAATATTATTTTTATTTTTTCTAACAAGACTTAAGATAATAGATGGATCTTACAAACTAAACACCTGGATCCTGAAACTGCAGCCGCCGCTATATCATCCAGTTCGGTAGGTGGCACTGTCACAAAAAAACTAGGCTCCTGGAACTCTGGTCCTAGAACTGGGGTCCTGAAACTGCAGCCTCCGGTTGTACAGGAACATACTACTGGGGTTTTTCCGTCACTACAAAGGAAATTCCGTCAATGACGTAAAATTGACGCGGAATCCGCGACCTCTGGGAATTATTATGCACATTTAATACTTTAATTACTTTTTTTTTTTTTTAAGTTGATTTCAAATTGAAATTATCGTATGTTCACATTTAAAAAGATTCAAAATATATTTCACTATGGACTATCTTCCCTATTGGCACTGTAAATAAATTCCACCTTGCACGAAGTGCTTCTGCGAGTGCGCCATCATTTTTTTACATCCTCACGGACTCTTCATCACAAGGTGCATCTTTATAAATGAGGCCCATAGTCTCTTGAGTGAATAAATGCATTAAGGATTCACTGCAAAGCTATTTGTAGCTGTGTACCATATGTAAATGTATTGAAAATAACTGCCGACCACTGACTAAAGAGTTTCAATGTGATACAGTATCTGAGCTAAAACTTGGAAGGTTTGCTGACACTTGTAGAGCTTCGGAGCATAGACTGAAAGGATTTGAAGTCAAGCTTAGAATTTTCAGAAGCCCTTAAGGGTAAACCACTTCAAGTAACAGAGATAAAAGACTTCAAGATTTGAAAACAGAGGAAGAAAATAAGAACATACCCATCCATTATTAGAAAATTACAATACAATGTCTTAATTACGTAATTCCAATAGTATTATCAGATTTCAAAGCAAATGCTACATAAATACATGTGAGCTGAATCATGAACTAGTCCTCCAGTTATCTGTGAGTAGTCTGAAGAGCGGCTGTGGTCTCGTGATTACCTGTCTCAGGTTGCGTGTCACTTTGATGTCATGCCAGGCGTTGTCATTGAACTTTCCGTTGACAGGCTCAACGATCGCCTCGAAGGCCCCGGAGCCCAGGTTGATGACCAGCGAAACGGCGCCGTCCTTCAGCGCTAGGTTCACGTAGTCCGCCGACTTGCCCGTGTGGAGGATGAGACCGTTGCGCTGCCAAGTTTTGAAGGACAGAGTGATCTCGTCACTGCTACTCTGGATGGGATTCTGAGACAAGTCATAGCAGAAGTATTCCGAACCCCGGAACGTAGCCACATTCTCCTCACGAGCTGAAAACAAGAGAGACAAAAAACATTTATTTGTTTTCAATAATTCAATGTTGATTGGGCACATTACAAATTAAAATGGATGTTGGTCTTTTCGGGAGGTGGAACAGTCATCGAATTAGTCTTTCAGAAAAACGAACTATCATATATTTATATTTGAAAGCCGTTAACCGATATATTGGCCGATAAATCTAAATCCAAATTTTTTTATCATTTTTGAAAGCCTGATTACAAAAACAAAAGTCTCACCATTAACAGCCATGTCACAAGCACACAATTATATTAATATAATTTATATTACACAAGTACACAATTAATTATATGTCATTATAACTTTGTGTAGCCTATATGACAGACTTGCGTTTCACATGTTGCACTTTACTGTATTTTCCATTATTGAAGTGATTCCAATCATATTTCAAGCAATTCAAAACCATTATGGAGAACAGTGCGCAGAAGTGTATCAGCTGAAGGACATAATCCATTATTTATCGGCTTTAATATATCGGCCAAATTTTATTATCAGGCCGATAAAACGATAACATTAAAAATTAACATATTGATACCGATATGGGGGCCGATATATTGTGCGTCCCTAATAAACAATAATGATTACAGTAACATTAAACATTACAATTGGTCATTCTGAGAAAGTTCTGTCAGAGTTAAAACCAAGGTTTCCGTGAAGTGTCTTTCTGAGGTTGACCCGGACAGAGTGGGAGCTTTTTCAGAGTGCTAAAGTGAAGCAGCAAACCATGAACGTTGGCGTTGGCGAACCCTAGGAAAGACCCTTCGCTTTCACCTCACATCTTGTCTGAATTAAGGAATCAGAGAGTGCTGCATTGGTGTGTCTGATGTAACCCTTTAAGAGACATTACATTCCCTACATTCTTTTCTCCAAATGTCCTGCTGATGGGTCCTCAAGTGCTTTTTCATGATTCGAGTCCCAGTGCCTCTTGGCAGAGGAAGCTTATTTCCGTATCCAACATTTGAAGTGTGACATTGCTATTTGCAAATTACCCTGCAGTAAAGGAAGAACAATGGCGAATGTCTTCATAAATCTGCGAGGGCTTGTTTCTTTCATGCTAACTGTTCTCTTCCCCTAGAATTTCAGCTTGCCAAAGGATGTATCAGAACTCACTGTCAGCTCCCCTCTGAGCAAATTACAGGGACAGAAAGGAAAAGGAGGAGAGAGAACAAGTGAAAACAGGATGGGAAGAAAGCAGAGGAGTAAGAGAGGGTTGTAGGAGTGACAGAGAGAGAGAAAGGAAAAAGAATTGCAAAGCTTAAGATAAAACTGAGATAGAGAGGGCAAGAGAAGGTTATTGTGAAGGAGGTTTTTAGCCATGATACAATGAACGCCTAGCAAATCACGCTCAATGAGCAATTAAATCATAGATTTTAATTCAGATTGGATGTCACCACAAATTCATATTGTGCCTAGGAATACACCTTAGTTAAAAACAAATGTACTGCACAATCTAGGTTTCTGTGACATGAATGCAGTATGAAGTATTCCATGAGTATGAAGTCTGCATGTTCTGAGATTATTTGTAATGCTGAAAATTGTGCATTATAAATTCCATTGTTTCACAAGGGATAATTAAAGTTAGAACTCACGTCACAAGCACTTATGGCATTAGACAGCTGCATAATGAGTGTAAATTAGTAGGCTAGTTAATTAGTTGGTAGCCACCACAGTAATTTAATATACAAAATAATACAAAGTGAAAAAAAAACCATGGCATTTTGGGGTTATGGGAACGACGGTTACTATGGTAAATACATGCACAATACTAACATGAACAGTTAATTAAACATGGATACTGCTCCTGAATAGAATGAACATCATCATACCTGCATGCAAATCCTTCCCAGGTCCAGCTAACATACGACGTAACTTACCAGTTTTGTGATGTATTGGTATTTTACTTTTATTTCATGACTTAATAATTTAACGACGCCGCATTTGAGCGTGCAATTGAAGAGTGAGCCCTACGAATAGAATAATGTCTGAAAGGACAGGAAAGTAATTTTTTTTAGGTGAGAGACTTTTTATTTTCTAACAAGTTACGATAATTACACACTCACAACATCTTACAACATCTCATCTGACCGCAGACACTGAATCGGGACAACGCGTTTTCCTCATGCACCTGACAGAAGTGTCATCAGGTTCCATGCATGAGTTTCAAAATAAAAGTCTTGCATTGGAAAAACGTTTAGAATTGCGTTTTTTGTTTTTTAACTGCACACTCAGCGATCCGCTCAGACCCACCGGTTGAGAAACACTGTAAAACAAACATGCAAATAAAAAACAACACTGCTTTTCATGTTTTTCAGGTACAAGTCTAACAGTAATTTTTAGGTAAAGAAACCAAATAATAATATGTAACAGCACTGCGTAGTCTTCAAATTATAAATTAAATATAGATTAATCCTTATTAAAGTTACAGAAGTTAAGAGCAGTGAGTGATTTTTTTTCTTTGGCAATTGTTGTTTGATTAACATTCAAACAAAGACAGCAGCCTGTTTATTAGACTGTTGTCACTTTAAGAGAGCTGCACGGATTCAATTTGATTATTACACACATGTATGTTTTATTTCTCAACTATATTCACTGAAGATAGAACATGTTTACTAGTATTTTCGCAGAGTCTGCCATTTTTTTTAAATGCAATTTTGGGTGAATGTGTCCATTCAACCCCAAGGATAGTGAAAGAGAGCTCGCCCTTCGCAGTGAGCTTGATTGACAGGTGCTTTGACCAATCATACTTCGCCATCAGCCATTTTGTCCGACAAAGCAGTCAGAAGAATTAGTAGATTAACATGGGAGGATTTGAACTTGAAAAACGGAGTGTACTGACATCTTTCCGCGATTAAAACAACATTTCTTCTTATGTTCATTCATGTTTATTTGATGCTATAAATGAACTAGAAGGAAGAGATGATCGGTTCACAAGCAGCTTTAACTGATGCTCTTCAGCGATCTGTCAGACACATTAAAGAGCCACAAAACGGTATTTATTGTTTAATTATTTTAATTTTTTAAAGACCAAATTTGAAAGGTGAGACTTTGTTTAATATCAAAGGTCTGTCCTGTCTGTCAGCGCGTTGTCAGTCCTCTCTGCTCCGTGATGTACTTTTCACTGCGTGAGAACATGGTGTGGCGTGAGAGTGAGAGCGGTGTAGCTTGTAGGACATAGCAACAGTAACTAAAGGGGGCGGGTCTTTGCGACCGGTCAATTCAGCATTTGTCCACCATCTGAGAAGCGGCTTTCTGGGCGCGCACTTCAGATGTGTGCGCATACATAGGTTCTCATACTATTGAATTGGGTACTCTTTTTCCCAATATTTTGGAAACAGGGTATTATTAATTTTACTAAATTATTGCTGCATGCAGGAGATGCAAAGTTGCAGAGAATAAATATTAAAAGCAATAACTTATTGATTCGGAGGTGTTAAGGGAAATTCATTCTCTCATATTTGCTCAGGACTCAGAGATGCTAAACTAAATACTCTGAATATTCTCATAAGGTGATGTTAGATTTCCCACAGCTTTGATGGCTCAACACAGGTATCAGTAACTTGCTGTTTTTCCACAGCGGTCTCTATTAACGTCTGAACTCATGTGATCTCACAGGGTCTTTCGGAGGAGTCTCTCCAGCAATGCTGTATCACAGTTACATCTCAACTCAGCCTTATCAGGGTCATCTTCAGAGGGCCTGATCCGATGTCACTCACTCTGAGAGCTCTTACACAAGTTATTTCCATTGAGACACATCCACTTGCAGCTGAAGTGCTGGTGAGTGCATTAAGACTGCATGGAAATCATGGCTTACCATACAAATAAATAAGCAATTTTAGACTATTTATAATGCATTGAAATCTGTAACTGTTTTTCACCTTGGTGCTTCTCATGCATTCATTTGCAAAGCATTCAGTTCCTTATACAAGGAACAAAATGTAACAGAATAATGTATCGATTTTTTTTTAAAATAATAGATTGTGTTCTGTAACACTGGCTGGGAGAAAATATAAGTAAATTAGTTCACAGCAAAAATGAACACTAATCACTACAACAGTGGCGTCAAATGAAAATATAAACACTATTATCTTACATAAAGGACCTTTTTTCAGTAAATCCTGTTAAATGTTGTAAAATCATGGCAATATTTTACAGTACAGAGTGGAAAAGCAAATATTAGCTTTATTACCTGTTGAAATTAATGAACGCAATCGGCTTATTGATGCAGTAAATCAATGTTGAATTTCCTCACTGGCCAGAACAACACATTCCCGCAGCATTTGAAACAGAATAATGATCTGCTAAAGTGGAAGAGAAAGAAACAGTGCTTGCTTTGCATTCTGTTCATTTTACATTGATTGTCACTCGCTGGGGAAGTTTAATTTTCTCCACTGCTCCGTTTGCAGCTCAGTGTACCGAGCTTTGATTTTTTAAATCCAATGGAGGCAATTAGTTACCTCATTTACATGTCCCTGATCCGCGTCAGCTCTGACATTTGGCTTGGAAGCACTAAAGCCATTCCTTGCACAGGGATGACCCTGCTACCACCAGGGAGAGCTCTTTCACCCTGATAAACCTCAAACATTGAGGCCAAATGAATTGCTTGAGTATTTGATTTGAGGCCTTGTGGAAAGCTTGCATGCTTTTAAGCTGCGAAGCTTAAGTGACTAATGAAAGTTTGAATCGTGCCTGCAACATTCTTCCTTCTTCTTGCAGTAATCTCATCTTTGTCTTAAAACAAAGTGTTAAAAATTCCAGTCCAAAAATAAGCTGATTGACTTCCTCTGACATCTCAACAAAAATGCAACAGTGATTAGATTTTTAACGACCTTGGTTCCAGACTCTGGAGGTATTTCACAAAATAATAATAAGCAACAAAAACTATAAGAAAATATAGCAACAAGGATAAATTATCGGGGTTCAAACGCTTTAAGACCTTTAAGGACATGCGTTAAAAGATTGTATGTTTTTATTAAGCAAGCCTGTATAACCACCTAGATGGAAAATATAATGTACAGCAAAAACAGGCTATTTACTAAAGAAATATATGTATTTTAAAGATTTTTAACAGTTTAAATCCAGGTTGAGGACTAGTTCACGAAAGTAGGCTTTTAAAATAATCATCAATATTTAACGAACAATTTGACTGACAGCAGTGGTCCTATAGGCAAAGTTGCCCAGAATGAGGAGTTCTACCATATTTTATGATGTCGTGGGCATGCATACAATCCTTTACGCCCCACTGGTGGTCGATTTCTTTCGGGTTTCTTATAAAGTAAATTTTTTAATGCTGCTAGCTAAGAACACTGCAACGTTTCTGGATTGACAACCACACTTAAATGTGTGAATACATTAGAAACTGCATGGTTGACAGTGATAACCAAAATTACTAAGTACTTAATTCAACTGTTTTTGATCAGGTACCGAAATTAGTACCGAGAACCGCTAAATTTTACTGGTATCGGCACCAACTACAGAAATGTTGGTACTGTGACAACCTTAAGGGTTGGGTAGGTAAGAATTGTCTAAAGAACTTTTTTTTCAAATTGGCTTAAACTGTCTTTATATACCAATACATAATTAAAATGTAAGTACTTTGAAAAAGAGAGTATAAAAATTGAGTGACTATAGTGTATTTATATCTTCAAAAAAAACAGCTCATTAATTCCTACCGGGACGAAACAAGTGATTGGCTTGCGCGACTGTCACTCTCCGTCGCCATGACTACCGCCGCTATTACTGGCTCTGCCCACGTGTGCGCAGTCGCGCACCCGTTTTTAGGTGGGAGTGAATGGAATTAATGAGCTGTGTTTATTGAAGATTAAATACACTAGAGTCACTCAGTTTTTTATACTCTCTATTTTAGAGTACTTGCATTTTAATTATGTATTGGTATATAAAGACAGTTTAAACAAATTTGAATAAAAGTTTTTTTAGACAATTCTGACCTACCCTACTGTGATGATCAGGTTCTGTTTCTGTGTGTTTGGACTTTGTTTTATTTCATTCATGTTTCTTTGTGTTTGGTCTGTTTTATTTCTTTCAGTTTCCTTGATTCTGTGTGTGCTTATTGTATTCATTTAGCCCTAGTCATGTTAATTATTAGTTCCCTTGTTTCAGGTGTGTTGCCTTGTTAGTTCGTTTGGTCCCTCTCGTTGTTCTCATTTGCCACAGCTGTGTCTCGTTCCCTCATCCCCTCTGTGTATTTAAACCCTGTGTGCTCTTTTGTTCGTGGTCAGTTATTGAATGTATGTACGTTCCATGTGAGTTTCCCGGTTCCTTGTTATAAGTTTATTCAAGTTCTGAGTGATTAAAGTCTACTTGCATTTAGATCCGACTACCGTCTTTGCTTCCACGCAATTCGTGACATAATAACTGACCAAACAACGGATCTAGCAGGTAGTTCCCAGGACCCCGTGATGGATCCAGTAGAGATTATGCGTCTCCGTCAGGGGAATCGACCCATTGAGGACTACGTGACAGACTTTCTGAAACTGGCTCATAATCATCCCCTGGATGATTTATGTTTGTCGTTTTTTTTCCGTGGAGGACTGTCTGAGCCCCTCTACTCAGCGATGCCCATGCCTGATCCTTCTGGGACTCTGAGTCAGTATATCGAGTGGGCTCTTTCTATGAGTGGTTCATCGTTTGCTGTGGGCTTAACGGAGGAGGTAAAAGTGCTTCACGTGGGCTTCATTCAACCTGTGCTTCTCCCGTACTCAGCCGAGCCCGCGCTCCACGTCTGCCCAGCCGAACCCGCGCTGCACGTCTGCCCAGCCGAACCCGCACTGCACGTCTTCCCAGCCGAACCCGCGCTGCACGTCAGCCCAGCCGAACCCGCGCTGCACGTCAGCCCAGCCGAACCCGCGCTGCACGTCAGCCCAGCCGAACCCGCGCTGCACGTCAGCCCAGCCGAACCCGCGCTGCACGTCAGCCCAGCCGAACCCGCGCTGCACGTCAGCCCAGCCGAGACCGCGTTCGACGAACCCAGTGAGCCAAGTGAATCGAGTGAGCCGAGTGAGCCGTCTACTGCATCCTGTGAGTCTACTGAGTCTACTGCATCCTGTGAGTCTACTGAGTCTACTGCATCCTGTGAGTCTACTGAGTCTACTGCATCCTGTGAGTCTACTGAGTCTACTGCATCCTGTAATGAATCAAGCCCAGTGAAGCGCCGTCGCAGAAGGAGGAGGAGGACTCGTTGGGCTCGCCAGGCTCCGGAGGGCGTTCCCAGACTCCTCGCCCTGCCGGCCCCGCCTCTGCGCCTCGCCCTGCCGGCCCCGCCTCTGCGCCTCGCCCTGCCGGCCCCGCCTCTGCGCCTCGCCCTGCCGGCCCCGCCTCTGCGCCTCGCCCTGCCGGCCCCGCCTCTGCGCCTCGCCCTGCCGGCCCCGCCTCTGCGCCTCGCCCTGCCGGCCCCACCTCGGCGCCTCGCCTTACCTGCGGTCTTCAAGCTCCGGGAGGCTTCTCTCGAGCCCGCTTACAGGTCAGAGGTTCCTCCCGTAAATTTCCCCAAGTATTTTTTGGGGGGGGGCAGGAGGTACCCTGAGAGGGCCATGGAGGCGGCACCTACATGGATCCTTGCACGGCTTAACACCCCTGAGCTCCCTGTACCGCCCGAATTTCTTATGCTGCTGGTCCCGTCCAGTTCTGTGCTTCTTACACCCTGGTCCCCGTCTAAGTCTGCTCCGCCCTGTTCCCCGTCTAAGTCTGCTCCGCCCTGTTCCCCGTCTAAGTCTGCTCCGCCCTGTTCCCCGTCTAAGTCTGCTCCGCCCTGTTCCCCGTCTAAGTCTGCTCCGCCCTGTTCCCCGTCTAAGTCTGCTCCGCCGTGGCCACCCTCACGACCTGCTCCGCCGTGGCCACCCTCACGACCTGCTCCGCCGTGGCCACCCTCACGACCTGCTCCGCCGTGGCCACCGGCTCCGAGGCCGTCCTGGAATCCTTGGTCCCTAGCTACCCTGTCTGGGACTCCAGGACGCCCTCCCCCCCCTCCCAGGTCATCGCCTTGATCTTGAACGGCGTGAGGTCACGCCTTTCGGAAGGGGGGAATTATGTGATGATCAGGTTCTGTTTCTGTGTGTTTGGACTTTGTTTTATTTCATTCATGTTTCTTTGTGTTTGGTCTGTTTTATTTCTTTCAGTTTCCTTGATTCTGTGTGTGCTTATTGTATTCATTTAGCCCTAGTCATGTTAATTATTAGTTCCCTTGTTTCAGGTGTGTTGCCTTGTTAGTTCGTTTGGTCCCTCTCGTTGTTCTCATTTGCCACAGCTGTGTCTCGTTCCCTCATCCCCTCTGTGTATTTAAACCCTGTGTGCTCTTTTGTTCGTGGTCAGTTATTGAATGTATGTACGTTCCATGTGAGTTTCCCGGTTCCTTGTTATAAGTTTATTCAAGTTCTGAGTGATTAAAGTCTACTTGCATTTAGATCCGACTACCGTCTTTGCTTCCACGCAATTCGTGACACCTACCTTTAAAGGGATGGTTCGGAGGAATTTCAACCTAGGGTCCTTTGCACCATGACCTCGAGCCAAACAGAAAAGCTCGTAAAAGTCCATAAAAATATTCAACCATGTTGAATTTCAGCCCATAGAAAATGCAAGCCCTAAAAATGTAATGCATTAAAATGCAAGCACGGTTAATGCAATACATGTTTGTTTGTTATTCCCAATTAGTGCAATTCAACAAGCTTTTTTGTTTCAAAAACATTTGGCATTACTTTACTTACATACTACAGACTTACAGATTAGAATTATGGGTAGTGTAGTTATTCAGCTATTAAACATGAGTTGAAATCTTGTGGCTTCAACAGACACATCTATTAGCAATCTGTACAAAATGCACATTCCGTCCAAAAAGGGGTCACCGTTTGACGCTAGACACTATATGCGCTCTTTGTCTGGATGCGTTTTGAGTCTGTCAGAGGGTTATTTTCGCACCCTTAATGCTGCTTCAGATTTAGTCATCTAGGAAGCAGGCCTGCTACTGGCTTGGGTAATGTGGCGTGAAGAATCCGCAGTGGCAGCAGCCAGCGGTGTAACGTGCCCCACCGTGCCTCCAAACTGCATCCAGCATCCTCCAACACAAACACTGCAGATATCAGTCTAAAAATAGAAGGCTAATTTCTGCACGACAATGCCGGAGTACAACTTAAGAGTGGTAAGCGATTTTGGAAGCCTCCTACATGCTGATGAATCAGGAGCGGAAAAGCGAGCTTAGAATCATTCATGTGCAGAAATGGTGTGCTGTGAATGAGAGTGGGCAGGTCTCAAGGGTGATGCTACACCAACCTGCCAGCTAATGCAGCCTTAGTAGGAAACAAGATGTGTAGAGGCAGGAAGAAATGATGCCGGCTGTGATTTGTTGTGTCAAATTCAACTGTAAACAAACTGGTAACATCTCTGGTGTTGTGTGGAGGGTTCCACTCGTGCAAGAATACACGAGAACGGTTGGTGGGAAGCATTTGGGGTCTGCATTTAAAATTACATACTCTATTAAAGCTGGCTGATGTTCTGTAGCTAGAAAAAAATATGGTAACACTTTACAATAAGTTTCATTAGTTAACATTAGTTAATGTATTAACTAACATGAACTAACCATGAGGAATACATTTGTTACTGTATTTATTAACCCATATATTAATCCATGTTCATTGTTTGTTCATGTTTGCTCACAGTGCATTAACATTAAACACAGTAGCCTATATGAAGTGCGCATTAAGTCTTAACCATAAACTCTCTCTCTCCCTTTCATTATAATGGAACATAATGTTACACCGCGAAGTACACAAAACACTCGTTACAACTAACAGTAAACAAATATAACGTTATACTCTCACTTTCATTTCTGCCGTGATCAGTAACGTTAGTCCAGTCGCTCCGGAGACTGTAAGCTGGATCACGAGAGCAGTTGTACTGATCAATCCTCGAGTAACAACGAGAGTAAATGAAGACTGCTATGTTTATTCTAACATCCAAAAAACATAACACCTCAATCGCTTTCGGAGACATTCTACAGCTGCTCCAGCATCGAAACAATGGCGGACTGTGTCCAGCTCACTCAGGGCGGGTCTATACTCAAACTGCAGTGTCAATCAACAGCCGTGGGCGGGGCTTGTGCAATTCTACGTCACATTGCATTGATTCTGAAAACAGCTCGTTCTGAGACAGTGCTTATGATTTATGGGGATTTAAAAAAAACACTGGTTGGATTTTTATCATTATAGGGTGGTTGTGTACACACACAGCCAACACACATTTATGTTCAAACACCATGTAAAAGTGAATTTTGCACAATAGGTGCCCTTTAATGTAAACTAACGAACCACATCGTAAAGTGTTACCAAAATAATATATCAATATTTGGTTTCACTTTATAAGAAGGTACCATTAGTTAACACTACCTAATAATGAGCAATGCATTTGTTAAAATATTTATGAATCTTTTTTTACGTTAATAAAAAAGATCACAATTAGTTCATATTAACTTCAAATTAAAATATAACTTTACCCAAACAGTGATTGGTGCCAAAGTGTAGGAAGCATATGGTAAAAAAAAATCTACTTAGTAAATCTAGTTTTAAATTTACTTAATAATCAGAATTTTACTAAATCATTATTTTTCAACAATATATCATTGCATCTGGTGTATGCTTTTATACGTTTTATCAGTTTATGCATTCTCTGGGAATCAAAACATGCTATACTGTTTGAGGTACTGGAATGCAGGGTTGCATAGAAGGACCAAAATATTGATATTTCAGTCTGTTTCTCACAAAAAACTATCACATGGATTCAGAAGACTTTGTGCACAAGTCATATGGATCACTTTTATGATACTTCGATGGTCCTTCTGTATTTTTCTTCAGTGCCCAAACTGCCCATTATTGGAAAAGTATGGAAGCTTGTTTACACCACAGAATAAAAAATAAAAAAGGTAATTACGACTTTTTACCTCACAATTCTGACATTTTATCTCAGAATTGTGTGATATAAAGTCGCAATTGCATGTTATAAAGTCGCAATTGTGAGTTATAAAGTCAGAACAAAAGTCAGAACAATCGCAAAAAATAATAATAATCAGAATTGCAAGTTTATTTCTCGCAATTATTCTGTGATGCCATTTTATTCTGTGGCGGAAACAAGCTTCCATAGAAAAGAGCAACAAGCACAATCTAAAAATATTCTTATTTTTGTGTTCCATGGTTAAACCTATAAAGAAAGCAAAACCAACTTATAAATCGACATGAGGGCGAGTTGAAATGATCGTTTAACATTGAAGAAAAATGCAGACTCAATTTAAGCAGACACAATGTCAGAGAGATGCTCTTTATGGTGATGAGCTCTGATTTACTCTGATATCATATTATAGCAGTGCTTCCTTCAGTGCAGTGGTCTGATAGCTCATCACCTCACTGTCATTTGGTTGGTTAGAGGCAGGCGGCCCACCTGTCCATCCAGCTGAGCTCAGCCATTCGACAGGTGTGGGGGGTGGTGGTTTGCAGGGTGAATGATGAACGTGTGTCTGACAGGGGAAGGGTGGGGGTGCGCAAGGGTCTCTGGAGTCTAATCCTATCGAAAGAGGCAGCGATGCAGAGAGCTGGGAGTCATGCAGGGACGGTCAAACACGCTGTAAGACTGATAGCAAAGAGATTACCGATTTCAGGTTGTTAACACACTCAGTGGTGACCAAACTTCGAAGAGGATAGTCTACAGTAGTAAAGCATTGAGACATGAACGTGTTGTAGAAGCAATTAATGCGAAAGATAAATCAGTATTCACTATTACATAATTTAACAAACAGATTTCAGTCCAAACCATAGTCTGCCCACTTAATGTCACTGTAAAATATTACTTTAGGTCAAGTGGGCTGATGATGCTAGCACATTCTGTGAAGTCGAATTAAAATTCTACCAGAACGAGAGTCTGCAACCAATGCAATGCTACTGTATTTCAGACTGCAAAAGAAGTCTCTGCCTACTCCCAAAACTCCTCCTATCATACACCCGGCCCAATCCAGCCCCAGGCCGATTATCATTTTCACATCCTGCGCCACGTTGTTTAAATAGCAAATGCATTTTTTCACCCATGGGCTGCTGGTCTGAAAATGATGTTTTTTTGTTATTTTTTGTTATTTAAAGCCTGTGTTAGTAATGTGCGCCTATAGGCGGATCCACAACGCTCGCACACTTTGTCCCGTAGATGGTCTGCTTGCGCTTTAACCTCGTTGCCAAGCAGATCCGTTTCCTCTCTGGAGAAGTGTTCAGTTTTTCTGCTTGCAAAATCCGCCATGTAAACTTTTAAAGGGAATGGGAGATGAGACTCTGGTTGGTTTATTAACGTCGTTAAACTACCAAAAGTGGATTCGGACTAAGTGCGCTTTAGACCATGCGCTTAGATCCTTAAAATAGGGCCCCTAAATTAAACTCTACAATATCAGGCCAGTGGCATTTATTTCCTCAAATAAATAAATAACCCTTTATACATCTTGATAAGAAAAGCTTAGGAGAGAATGATATTCATGAGGATGATCATCACTCTAAACCTCGAAGACAGCATTACTGTTATATTAGTTTTATAATATATATTATATATATATTAGTGCACAGCATCTACAGTTAAGCCTTTTTATACTCAAACTGTAAAATTAAAAAAGAGTTAAAAACACATCTCAACAAATACTTTGTTCCATTTCCTCTAGCTGTTGTTTAATGCAATAATTCAGCTTGTGTGAACAGCTCCTTCAACTCATTCAGTGCCGGTAAGAGTCATTTGGCGCATTGGTAGAAGTAGAACTGGCTGACTTGCAAAAACAAGCTTGAAATGCTCAGATGTTAAGAAAATCTCTAATTACGATATTTGGTCAAAGACATGTACTAACTGTTTATCATGTTGAAGGCTGTTCCATATACTGGAAACCATGTAAACAACAAATGAAACATGCATTTACATTGGATTATGCAGAGAGGTAACTTTTCTTCCTCATTTCAGAAGTCCATCACATGCCACTGCATCAGACCAAACCTTCCCAGCAGCTTCCATCTCTCTCTCGCTCTCTCTCTCTGCCCTCAGACACCCCCCACCAACCCCGCACCCCTCCCAATCATGGCCTTGAGGGTGAAGCAGAGCTCCCTGGAGCATGACTGACAGTGCTGAGAGCCAATCACTCATCTAGAACTGCGCACTGCCTTATTGCCCATTATCTCTGCTGTCAGCACGAGGCAGAGACGTGAGCGGTGTCTATCCCAGCAGCCCCTTTGTTTTTGTCCTGTCTCCTTCCATCCAAACACTTCCATCCACTGACAAGGACGCGGCTAAAGCCAAATGCTGAGGCTCGTGGCCCTTTCATGTTTTAAATCTGCGACAAAAGCCCCATATTATAGCTAACTTGCAGTGTTCATCCATCACAGTCTCTTATACTGGTGTACGCTCTTGTGAGATATGGCGCAACAACAAATTTTGCCAATGTGTAAGCTGTGTGCAGTATGTTTGTGTTATTTCCAGTAAAAATATCTACTGAACACAAAACCAGCAACACTCAAATGATCAAAAATGATTGGAGCTAGATGACAAAATCTGCCTTTTATTTACCAACTCGTTTTGGTGCACAAGCCTTTATACTGGTTTTGTTTTCGTACTTCTATTTTGTATCTTGCTGATTCTGTGAAGTTGCACCAGCATAACTCTACAATACTTTTAGTAAAACTATATTAAAATCATTAAAGCAACACCAAGTAGCTTTTGCTCTCGGGGTCCCCCTACAGTTAGGAAACAGTATTGTCTTCTACTACTGTCGCAAAATCTGTCATGGTTACACCTGGGGATACACGTGCATTTGTTGACAAGCCGATACCTCGAACTCTGTCTGCAGAAGGAGATCTCACGTCGTGGGCAGACTGCCTGCGTTGCGTGTGAAATGTCTTCATCCCAGGTACAGTGGCATATATGTCAGCATGTCATATGAATATAATTTCATGGGTTTTATTTTTTTAAAACGCCAAAATATCGCGTAGCTCACGTTTACAAGCCAGTGTCATTATAGTAGCCTATTGGCTACTGTCTTACATAATGGATATGCTAATTCAATTCAATGTTTGTATGGTAGGTAATTGCATAGATGAATCTGCAAATTTGAAAAATCGATTTGCATTATAGCCTGAGGCAAGACACTTTCACCAGAAAAAATAAATAAACAAACAAACATGACTATCAGCCTGCAGTCATTAGGATAGTTATCCTAAAAGATGATTTTGTCCGTCTAATCGTGTAGCTTTTACTAGTCCGACAGCATGACGGCCAAGTCAGCATCGGCCGGGCTCCCTCTCCTCCTTTTCTATCACGCCAGCGAGCGAACGCTGGACCAATATTGATCCTCGTCCGGCCTTTGATTTTATCACTCTCCCTTTTTCTCTTCCTAGTCTCCTCCGACAGAACCTTTGCCTCCTTCGATTTAGTTGCTGCTTCGGCCGTGACAACAACATACAGACGCTACCAGCCAGCAAACAAACGCTAGTTGGGCTCTCACGTCCGAATTTGAGGAAGTGGGGGGTGGTGGGGGAAGTGAGGTATGCCGTAAAGCAGTCGAATATTGTAGTTCTTTTTGTGCTCGGGTTACTACCCAAACTCTGAAGTTCTGTAGTGCCAGTAAAAGCGATACAGACCCCGTCAGGCTATGGCAGACGTCTCATTCAACCTATTGTAAGTTGATGTACCATCACAAGGGTCTTGGAAATATATTATGTAGGTTGAAAAACTACATGGTGTTGCTTTAAAACAATCATTGACAAGCTACTTTAAAAGCGACCCATTATGCCCTTTTTTACAAAATGTAATAAGTCTCAGGTGTCCCCTGAATGTGTCGGTGAAGTTTCAGCTCAAAATACCCCACAGATGATTTATTATGATCATAAATAAATGCACATGCTCTGTGTGCTTGTCTCTGTGCGCTCTGTCTTGTCTTGTGTGAGCGTGCGGTTTTCAATGTACGCCTCTCTGTCCACGTGTGTTGTGTAGCACACGGTTCACAGCGTTCTCATTAGCTGTGTGTTCGTGTCTTGTTATGTTTGAGCACATGCCTTGTGATTGTTTTTGTCATGTTTAGAGTGAGCACATGGCTTGTCATGTATGTTTCCTTGTGCCATGTGCTCTCCTGTCTTACTCTTAACCCCATCTTGTTACCTGATTATTGGTTCAATTGCAGTTTCCACTAAATGCTTTTGTGCATTCCACTGTATTGCTTTTCTATTATTATGTAAACACAGAGGGACCATGCATTTCTTTCTCCTATTCTTTAACTTTTAGAACGCCACTTCCTGTATAAGACGATGTAAAAGATGCAAACCACGAGCTCAACCGTCAAACGCATACGCTTACATAGAAAAGCAATGAAAAAGTAGTGCAGTGGAATGCAAAAACACGTTCTATGTTCATTGATACAGAGTAGACCCTTTCAGGGTTTTTGGTTTCCAGTAGCTTCTCTAGCGAGGAGATTCATGGACAATGTACAGCTCACTCAGGAGAGGAGCTAATGATTCTAAGCTAATAGGGCAGTTACAATGTATAGAAAACGCATTTAGAAAACAACTCATTTTGAGAGACCTTTTATGACATTGGAGAATATAATAAAAGGTGGGTGAATTTTTACCATTATAGGACGGTTGTGTTGCTGACACATTTATGTTCAAACACCGTGTAAATGTGATTTTTTTTTTTTTTACTGGATAAACTTAGAATTTAGCATTGAATGTTAGAATTTTGCTGGATGTAAGGGATGCACATGTAACCATATCGGTTATCTGCCGACATCACATATTTGCATTTGACACCCTTATTTTGGTGGATATAGACTGAAGCTGGAAGGAGTCTTAACAGTAAGGAAAGAATAGTGAGGTTAAATAATAGAACAGTATTTCAACGTATTATTCTAGCAATAAATATGAACAGGGTGACAAGCTTTAGTAGTGTGTAGTGCATGCTTGAAATAAACTGGGGGAAAAAAAACGTTTTCTTCACCCTCTTCCCAGTCTAAACTGTACATGTTCTGAAACACAGACATGCTTGACCGCAATCAGTTGAATATTTATCACCTTAAAGCAATCTGTCGTGCTGGGAGAGGTTAAAGGTGAACAGGTAAGTGTGGGAACTACACTGAGACTTCGAGCTGCCATACGGAAACACAGAGGGAGGGTGAACTACATCTCAGATACTGACACTTTCAGTCTGAACTTTAGAATGGTGTGTTTTCACATCAGAAAAGTCAATGCAACGAACCCAACGAGTGTTGCATCATTGAATTTCATCTCATACTTGTGTAATAGCAAATATTAATTTAATTTGGTATCAGACAAATGCGATTTGTCTATGTAAAAACTAGGTGGGTTGTTACTAAAGTATTTTAAGCAGTTCTTAGCATGTTTTGATGCAGTTGCTATGGTGTTCAATCTTACTTGACCTGACATCATAAGAAAAAATGATAAACTGTCAGCAATAGCAACAGCAATTTCATACATCATAGCAAAACCATGCTTAGGTTTGCAAGGCATTAACACATATGTACATCAAAAACAAAAGAGACATATCAAGAATGCAGTATTTAGCATTTTATATGTCGGGAAAAACGCTTTTTTCAAGTATGAGCAAAAATAATAGTGATGATTGTCTTAGCTAACACCACTAATTATTACAAAAGCAGAAAGGGTGTTATGTAACATGCAAGCCAGATGACGCAAAAGGCTCAGTTTAACAGCATGTAATTGCAGGCCAGAAACAGGTTTGCTGTTGATTCAAAACTGTGTCCAAATTCATGTTGTAACATTCCCACACACATGGGTGAGCAGAGAAAACAACAAATGCCAACAGACTCAGCAGACTCTTTCATGCTCACTTCAGGCTCGATTTTATTATAGCTGATGGTCTGAGAGTTAGTGACAGGGAAATGGAAACAGTAAAGCCAGAATGTAGAAGAATGTTAAAGAGAGGAATTGTAAAAATCTACAGCTGTGTTTTCAAAGGCGAATCACTGCAGCTTTGAATCCAGCTGGAACTAGTTGTCGCCAATGGCCACAACACACACACACTCTCTCTCTCTCTCTCTCTCTCTCTCTCTCTCTCTCTCTGTGTGTGCATGCGTGCTAATGCAGATGTGAAAAGATGACACTGCTGCTTGAAAGAAAAAGAACTGAAGATTTTGTGTGTGTGTGTGTGTGTGCGTGTCATTTGTGGAACCAAATGTCCCCAAACCAATAGTAAAACCTGAAATCAGCTACATTAGGGGGGTCATTAAACCATTAAACCAAAACACAAATTAAATTGCTTATTAAACATACTAAACATACAACATAAGTTCTTAATGAAATGTAAAAATTAGTTTAAACAGTGTTGATGCAAAGTTTTTGTTCTAACCAGCGAAAGGACATTTTGTCGATAAATTGGTTTCTAACAGTATTTCTGCTGTGTTTTGCTGGATATCTTCATCCACTGTGAAATCTCCCATCCAGATAAATGTATCAAAACATAAAATATGATTATTGTGTGGCATGATACAATTGAGCTGAAATCTTATTGTGTGATGCCCCTTCACATGTAATGTTTTTTTCTTTTTTGGGTGAACTATCCCTTTAAATATTTCAGCTGCTGACTGAAAGTTCAGGGGTTCAGTCCCACACAAGGGGTAACCTTTAATTTGGTCATAATTCATCATAGCTCAGAGCACCTGGGCACTTTAACTGAGGTTAATCATGGGGCCACCCTATCCATCAGTAATGGTTAAAAAAAATGCATTAGACTTTTTACTATGTATTTTAATGTATTAGTATTATTGTCATGTCAATTTGAATGCCAACATCACTATTTGTATAGGACAATTAAAAGAACACATGTTGACCAATGTACTTTACATAACTTGCATAACAAAAAAAGAAAAAAGAAAAAGATACTAACATACATACTATAATTAATAACCAGTCACTGGTTAAAAGCCATACCATATACGTTTTAAGGTATGATTTAAACTCATAAACAGTAGTAGTGCTCTGATAATATTAGTTATTTAAATTAATGAAATTAAAGTGTTATTGGCAGCATGAACTGATGGCGATAACTATGGGCTTTCAGGGGAATCAGCAAACCTAGATAGCCATTTTTATTGTTGCCGTTTTATTCAATTTAAATATTCAAATATTAGTGAGAATAGGACAAATAAAAAATAAAAACTCTAGATATCAATCTGCATAAGCAATGGACATGCTCATCTTTGCTACCCTGAGTAAACAAGATATCTATATTCAACAAACATACAAAAGAGCCAAACTGGAAGTGATGCGACCTGTATAGAGAATATAGAAGTCAGGTAAAACATATGTAGTAACAGGTATAAATGGTCAGTTATTACAACGTTGCCATAGGAGTAACCGTCATTATGTAGAAATATATGACCATTCAGGGTCAAGTAATCCAGACAGCATATTAAACTGCTTTTAATAATACAAATAAAACATAATAAAATATTGTGTTGCACTACAATTTACTATACTATACTGCAAACTACAACAAAGGCAGAGTACATCTCTATATACTGTTCTTTGTTAATTTTGTGGCTTGTGTTGTACAAAGTGCAGAGTCAAAGTGCAGTTTGTGATTTCTGCCAGCAGACAGATATATTAGCATTTAGGATTGCACCAATGATTTGATGTATACAGTATGGTATACACACATCTGTTCTTAGGTCAGTGTGCTGGAGGACTGGCACACTGTTCACACGTGACTCTGCCCTCTTGTTTCCATGGGGCAAATGGCAAATGAGGGGTAGGCTGTATTTGCCCCCATGTTTCTGAAAAGGGCGCAGTGACCTCCGGGCTCTAGAAAGGCAGAAGAGCCCTGCATTGTGGCTTGACTCTCTCTCAGCCAGGTTTCTAAATTTAGAGGAGTATACAGAAATGAAGAATAGTGTGCAGCATATTCAGATTTATAGAAGATCCTACAAGGCTTTTGTCTTGGCCCTCATGTTCAATACATGCTGTTCTACTCGTGCCTTATCCTAGAGCTTTGATTTATTTTTAATTGTTGTTATATGTATGCAAGTATAATAAAATGTGTAAATAAGTAGTTTCTGCACCGCTAGACTCACAAAAAGTAATGATTGATTTGTTTTGTCATATTATTGATTTTTTTGTAATTTATATGTATGTATGCATGCATAATAAAAGGTGAATTGTGTAATTTCTGTGCTGCTAGAATCACCAAAAGTAGTGATTGATTCCCCCCCCCGTCATTTCTATGTAACAATCTGTGCATTTAGTTTTATTTTAATGGAATTTTATTTTTTTTATGTTCAGTCACATGTTTCCCTATCTTCCATTTCCCACCACTAATCTGCTACCATGGACATTCATTAATCATCACAGCTGTCTGGTATTGTTCATGTGTGCGTTACACACCCTGTTATGTTGCCTTTGCCACTTATGGATTACCCTATTTACTTTGTTTAATTAACTGAACTTTGATTATTATCTACCTTCGTCATCCCTGCACGTTACAGAATACTGGACCTGAAGAAAAGATGGAATATGCTGTGGCATTTTCTGCCCTCGCCCAGGAAGGGCTTCCTTTTATGGAATATTATTTAAAATTTTGCCAGCTCGCCCAGTGGACTACCTTCAATGATGAGACTCTAAAGTCTCTATATTGGATAGGGGAAAATTACCACCATCCATTAGACATTAAAGGGGACAAATCGAGGAAGGCCGTCCTCAAATGTCAGGTGAACATCTACCCCCACCTTGAACTCTCCGCCACGCAGCCAAGCCCAGAGCCAGACACAGCTTCCACACACACGGCAGTAATGGATCCTGAGTCTACCGTAGACTGAGAGACCCAGCTGATGCCCATTACGAGCCAAAGCCAGAAGCCACATTCGTCCTGGAGGAGAAGTCTGAGGACTCGGCTGAACTCGTGTGTGAGCCGGCCATAACATCTGAGTATTGGTGGAGCTGGACATTGATGAGTGGCTGGTTGACTGGGAAAAGGAGGTAGTGCTTCCCACCCACGGACCACTCTTTACTCCCAGTTCCTTCTGGTAAAGGTATATGTTCGTCACCGCTGGTCCTGCCAAGTACAATGTCATCGCCTTATATGGAGATTGTGTTGTTGTCACCGATCTTGATCCATATCTCTCCCACCTATTCTTCAACATCCTTCAGCCCCATCTTCACTGGTTCCCTTTAGCCCCTCATCTTTTACCCTGACACATTGCTGTGCCAAAAAGCCTTGAGTTACGTTACGTTATGTTGCCTTTGCCACTTTTGGATTATCCTAATTTACTCTGTTCAATAACCTGAAAATTGATTAATATCTACCTTTGTCATCATTGGACCCTATACATTACAATATATGTATGTATACTTGTCACAGTGTCTGGTGGTTCCCTGGGTTTAACACTAGAGGTCTCAGTTTTCACGGTGTCAAGGCATTTTCACTACATTTCCCATAATCATGTCTGTCACTGATTGTTCATTCCCTTCAGCTGTTCTCGTCACCTTGTTTGCACTTGTGTATATATATCCTGTCTGTTTCAGTGTTTGTGACGGAGTCCTTGTATATTGTCCCCACACTTCCGTTGTTATTCCGAGCCTGTTTTCTAGTGTTTGTGTTTTATGTTTTTGGATTGCCTTTTTGGATTTTGACCTTTGCCTGGGCTGGTTGTGAGTACGGATTACCCTTTATTAATAAACTGCTTTTGGATCTCTAATTCCCTGTGTGTGCGTGTCGTGACAATACTAAAAGGTGAATTGTGTCATTTCTCCATCGCTAGAATCACCAAAAGTAGTGATTGTTTTCAGAAAGGTTTCCCAAAAACTCCCCCATCTGGTCAGATAAAACACATCCTCCCCAAACACATGCCATTGGCCATTGTTGTGCTGGGGTGTTCTAGATGCTCAAACAAACAGAACAACTTTTTTGGAAATAAGTACATGACTATTAGTTGACTAGAAACAAGGCAGTGTGTAATTTTAAAAAGTATACAGTATAGAAAGCATACTATCTATTTCTCATGAGGTGTAAATAACTATAATTCCTTTCTTTCTTTAGAATATAATAGTTGCTTTCAGGAACATTCTCTGAGTTCTCATGAATTCAACGGAATGACATGAGGGTGAGTAAATGATGACAGAAGTTCAGAAGAAAGAGGAAATATAGCTAACACTTCTCACCCATTAAACACAAAGAAAGAGAGAGCTCTGGAGAACTGTGTACTGAGACACACTGAAAGATAATAATGAAGTCCAGCAAAAGAGTAGTAGTGTGTGACCTCAAAGCTAAGGATGTAACCTCAAGAAAACTTCCACACAAACACAGACAGTGCCAACAGCTGTTGGTAGCTCACAGGGTAAGTCCTTCTGACAGCAGAGTTAACATATAGACAGGAGTTTGAGAAAATGCCACTTCCAGTTACAGTACAGCAGCAGAGCACAGATGAAGTGAACAGCTCATTATTCCACAGCACATTTTCCATTCAAAATCCATCTTTGGACGCAGAGAACCATTGAGTGATTTAGAGCCAATGCACGCTGCTAAGGTCACATTTTATGATCAACCATCTCCGTTTATGTCCTATTAAATATCATTACATGCTTTACGTAGAAGCTAAAAATGGAGACTGAGTTATAAAGTCGCTGACATTTGGCAGATTTAAACACAATATGAAATGACATTCACAACAAATTTCCCATTATAGCATTATTTGACAGTAGATGTTTCACCAGTGACCGATTTTGGAGGCTCTTAACAGCGTGAAATGGACTTACATATTTCCCGGTCTGTTGCTAAAAGAGATCTAGGCATTTACAGCTCATTTTATTTAAATATAATTAAAAAAACATCATTCTTAAATTATGATGATGAATTGTCTACATTTTAGAGTACATTAATGTACAATTAACGTGTACAATTGTGTGCTAATTAATGAATTGTGAACAGTAGGTCCAGGCACATTTAAATAACTAGGGCCAAAAGTAGGTTTGTCCACTGGTTTCTATTCCTAGTGAGTCTGAGAATTGTTGCAATTTTGGTAGTTTTCCTTTAACATAATCGTCTACTATAAAACACATGCTCAGGTTTGCCAAGTTCCTTCTCAGAGAAAGATAAAGAGAAAGCCAACAGTTCTCCGTGAAGAGTGCCATAGACATCCATTGGTCTCACCAGGGCCCCTCACACTATATTTTATTGATAAACCAGGGAGAGAATATAGATCCAGTGGATCATGCACCATTAAAGCCTTTAACGAACTGTATGGAGAAAACCTTTCTTTTTAAACTTCTGAACTGAAAACTTACTCGATAGGTTTCACAATGTTGTATTTTGGATATGGAGTGTCCTTTGTAAAAACTAGTTTGGACTTAATCTCCGTCCCTGTGGCACACAGAGCCAATACAAGATATTCCAGAGCCTGTTCATTTCCATCATGGTCTTAATCTGAGTGTTTGCCTGAACAAACAGACTGAGCAAATGCCTCAAAGGAGGAGAGACAAAGAGGGAAAAAAATCAAATATTTGTTAATCAGCAAACTTGAAACATGCAGATGAATATTCCCATCAGCCCCAGAGGCCCGCTGCCTTTTTCTCTTCCTCTGAATCACTCTCTCTCTCTCTCTCTCTCTCTCTCTCTCTCTCTCTCTGATTCATTCTCTACCCCAGCTTCAAAAACCAGGAGAAAACAGAACGGAGTAAATGCACAATATGCAGTTTTGAGCATACCCAGAAACCTATTTTATCTCTTTGCTCTGCAACGGGGGGAAATTGCAGCACTGGGACTAGGAGGTGAGTTATAGTGATGAGGATTTGAGCAATATGGCAATAAATCTTCGACATGTTGTGCGGTACTAAATGTGCGAACTATGGTCTATAATGATACACTATGCAGTTATGCGTGCATGGGCTCATAAAGATGATTGTAGAATGTCAGGGAGGACCTCTAGACACCAGAAACAGTCAAAAAGTTGCAAAAAACAGTTTCATTTTAGACTAAATCTGATAACAAAAGAGTCATGTACCTATTTTTATTTGTTTGTTTGGGTGGCAGTCTGGCTTACTTGGATCCATTGACAAATAAGAAATAACCATAAAAATCTATTCTATTTAATAATCTTACAGACCAATAAATGTGTACAAAAGTAAAGAGGTAAAGATGTGGTTTACATTTTCATTGTAAGAAAAAAGAGGGTTTAGGTTTAGGGTATTTTAAGAAAATTACCTAGACAAATACTTTCTCCATAATAATCTTGCAAAACAATTTTCAAAAGATATATTGTTTTTATTTTATAAGTTGTGGGTTAAAAATCAGAAGGGGAATGTTTAAGGAAGCAATAAGGAGAAGTAAAGGAAATTTAAACTGCTTTAAACCTGCACTTCTCGGGACAAAGATGGTGACCCAGCACATTATCATAATTGTTTACTGTACAAAAGTAAACAAAAATGTCCCTATATTTATACATTTTAGTTTTTTCTAACATAATTAACACAGGTTTGTCTTTATATTTTGAGTCAAACATTTATTTTGTGGCTGACAATAACCATACAGCATGTATACCTGTTTCAATTGTACACTGAAAAAAAAAATCTCAGAAATTGCTAGCAAATTTCACAATTAATTACAAAGAAATGGCAAGTAACTCATTGAGATAAACCTGAAATTTTGAAGTAGAAAGACTGAAATTGTCAGTCTTAAATATTTTATTTTTATTTTATTTTTTATTTCAGACTATCTACCATGTTTCGTTCATGTTTACTTTACTTTCTTTCATAACGTGTCCGCATAAGCATCTACAGTTCCTAATCTGCAAAGCTTCTCCCAAGTGACCAATGTATTTGCAAAGAGTTTGATTGGATGACCAGCTGACTCTTAAAATCAACAAAAAAAGTCATAGAAATTGCTATCTCCTCCCTTTAAAAGCTGATAAGCCTATTAGTTGGTTAGTTTCTGGGTTGCAGCAGTTGAGAACCACTGTTTTAAACTTTCTTCTTCTCCATTGTTTTCCTGGTGGATGAATCTCACGTCAGCATTTCAATCATCTCTAATCCTGCTTAGTGCTCCCACAGCATCAGCCAGGGGACGAGGGAGGCTGATGTCTCCATGGAACAGCCTAACAGGTTTTTTTTTTGTCCCTCTACTAATGTGCTTTAGCCAAATAAGTGATGTAATGTGTGGAGTAATGCGCTATTTGTACACGTCCGCACGTCGGCCGGGCATCTTGCAAAAAACAGCATTGACAGCACAGCTGTTGATCATTTAGCAAATGTTTCCAGGTGAGAAGCAAGCTGAGAACTGACCTGGATTCAGCGGTGCTGCTTAAGGCAAGGCATGTGTTTTATGTAAAACGCCACCTTTCCTGTGTCCCAGGCACTGCGGTTATCACTGTGTACTGCACTGGTGTTTACTCTGTTGGCAAGCTGCCAGAGTATTAACGGAAGGAACCATTTGCCTCCGGGCCTGCGTAACACCCCCGTCCCTTTCATTTCCAATTTTACAAAACTGATGTATGTGATGTTGTTTCCTCCAGCATATGCATAATTAAAGCTACAAAATGCATACAGATTTACAAATGAAAAAATTCAAATGCTTGCAACTGACACCATGCTAGCATGCCAGATACAGGTACAGTCAGGAGTACATAATGAGAATAGACTATTGTGACCACTTTTATTCCAGTCCACATCCCATAGTCAATAGTAAAAAAACTATTGTTGCGTGAATATGCAGTGTTGTAGTCCAGAACAGTTCATTTGAGCCCAGGCCGAAATCTGAGCAGGTTGAGACTGAGTCAAAGCAGAGACCAGATGAGTGTTAATGTAAGTCCGAGAAAAAACTTAAGAGTCTGAGTCAAAGCTAAATGCTCCCAAGTCCATGAAAATGACAAGACCAAGAAAATATGGTCTTTGACTCAGACTCAAGACAGACTCGAATCTCAAGTACTACAACACTGCTTCCTTGTTGCAGAGAATGGAAAAAGCAGTATGCCAAATGAGTAGGATGTCTGAATTATGCCCCCCCACCCCCCACCCAGTGCTATGTAAGTGCTATAGTCTATGGGTAATGAAGGTATTTTGCAGTTGTTTTACTACAACATACAGTATGTCAAAGATCACAGGCCCTATCATACCCCCGGCGAAATGCAGCGCCAGACGCGATGCGAGTGTTTTTTGCTAGTTTCAGCCTGACGCAGTTATCATTTTTAAATCCTGCGCCACGTTGTTTACATAGCAAATGCATTTGCACACATCTGTTCGCCCATGGATGTGGTGGTTTGAAAACGAGGTCTGTTGTTGGCGCGTTGCTATTTTAAGGCAACTGAAATAGACAGTGCCATTGACCAACAAAAACCTAGTCTAAAGTCTATGGCGCAGTATTTTTTTGTTATTTAAAGAGCGCGTTAGTAATGTCGCCTATAGGCGGGTCCACAGCGCGCGTACACTTTGTCCCATAGATGGTCTGCTTGCGCGCTTAACCCCGCGCACGAGCAGATCCGTTTCCTTTCTGGAGAAGCGTTCAGTTTTTCCACTTGCAAATTCCGCCATGTAAATTGTGAATCCGCCATGACACGAGTGCAACTGGCTTTTAAAGGGAATGGGAGATGAGACTCTGATTGGTTTATTGCATATTACACCCAAAACACACCCATTACTCATTAAGAGAATAGGGACAACCCTTTTAGACTGTGTGTCGGGCGCACCGACCATGTTTCCCGTTGTTAAACTAAACTACAAAAGTAGATTCTAAGTGCGCTTTAGATCATGAGCTTAGATCGTTAATATAGGGCCCCACATGGGTCAAAGGACAATGCCAAGATTGTGGGTCTAGAATATCTGGGAATGTATTTATACCGCATATCAAAAGAATGTACTTTATAAACAGTGAAGAAGTATGCTCATTATTGAATTCAGTACATGCTCTCAAAATAGGGGAGTTTGGCTGTAGCCTATGTTTGTTAGGAAGGAGGTCATCCAGCCGAGCTGCAGTGGGATTAACATAGTAATAACAATCTTCATAGGATTAAGAACACGAGTGGCCCAGACCTCTGCTTGTCCAAAATATTTTAACGCGCACCCCAAAAAACACACACACAAACTGACTATGAACGTTGGATGGTGGACAGGGAAGTGGAGGATGTGCTAGGACTGTGGTCGAGTGATTACTGTGTACCGCACTGATGGGCATTGGGATGGGATTCACAGTGTAATCGGATGGGGTGAGAGGGGGATGGGTGTGGGGATCAAGCAGATGGAGAGGAGAGATCAAGAAAAGAGGATTACACCACGTCAAACCATCATTGGACACAGAATCAAACTGCAGTCACTAGAAAGTACATCCACACCCCATATTCATCTGGAGCACCACTGCTGCGGGAGGAGGAGGAATCTTATTTAGGCCAGTGCAGCCATTAGATGAAGTCCATCTTCCTCCAGTGATTGAGAGAGGCTACATAGAGAGATATAATGCAAAGCTAAATGCAGCTATAGCCAAGTAAAACCAGCTCAGACAAGCACTCCGTTTAGCTGTTTTTAAAACACAAGACTTAAGTAAACATCTTTTAAGAGAAACATTCAAGTGCAGTCGGAGGAGGAGCCCAAAATCTGTGCAATTATAGATGGCTTCCATAGGACGGATCAATCAACAAGTCATTCAGGCAATCCACCATTGGTTTTGAAATTATGTCGTTTTGCAGTTCCTAAATTCAAACTGCATGAATCTCCATCTTGCAGGCCAGTTCTGAAGGCTAGCTTCTGTAGGATACTTAAGAATTCCCCAATTTGGCATGCTTTACTTTAACTGTAGATCACCCCTCTGTATCTGCAATCCAGGCACCTGAATTTAAACAAGTGCACTTGATTACACCACACATCTGGATGAGTTACTGTGCACTACGGTACACATTTACAGAATATCTAGAGCTCGTTAATTCAGCACCAAGGACAGCGACATTGCCCTGGAACGACTCTTGTGGCTCAGCACCCCGGACAGTTCCCCTGTTGAGAATCTGCTGTACTTATACTCATGGCAGACACGAGCAAGGCTGAACTCAAATATGCATTTAAGTCAATACTGAAGAGCTCTAAACATAGGTGCTAAATATGCATTGGTTTCCTCGTAACCCAATACAGAGTTTCCATGATGTTTAATGTTCTAAAACATTTTTAAAGTGCTTTACGTAGCATGTTCTACCTACATGACTGCCTTTGATGGCATGCCAGTGTGGAAGCGACTCAGTCTCATCAGATAATTAGTGAGTGCTCTGGAAAGCCTTCCCAGCTGTGATGCAGCGAAATGGAGGGAAAGCATTTAATCCATCTGTTGTAGGAGGTTCCTAATGAAAACGACACAGCTTTCCATTTAGACAGAAAGTGAATGAGCGAGAGCGAGCGAGAGAGAGAGAGAGGCTGAGAGAAAGGCTTTTTCCTCCATGTCAGGAACACTTCCAAAACATGACATCAGATGCTTTATAGACACACTAAACTGCACTTATCTCACCACAAGGCATAAAATTTGTATGGCTTTTCTTTCTTTATTGGAAAGATGCAGAAGAGAAAAAAATGATTGGAGAGAAAGCAGAAAACGAAAAGAGGACACTGATTCAAATCTGTGTCAACCATATAAAGGACATGGCTTCAATGTGTCAAAATTCACTGCACCAGCTAAGCCTGGTGGTGCAAGTTAAAGTTAAATCTTACGCACTACTAAATATTTCTGTGTTGTAACTTGTACCATGAAAGGTTAAACTTAACTGTTACAAAAACCTCTGACCAGTAGTAACCTTTGAAATAAAACAGCAGATTGATTGAATTTACATCAAGAAGCTGATGATTTACTCAACAAACTGCAATATTTTGGACATATATGATGATATTTAAAAATGTTTGGTTTAAAAAGTGTTTTGTAAAAAAATTACTAATCACCACTTCAACACAAGCCTGATCTAAACAGCACACCTCTGTGTGCATGTCAGATAAGATTCTTAAGATAAAACAATGCTTCATGTTTGATCATCAAACTGAAGTGGTGCATACAGACGAGTGTTGCAGAAAGCATTGCCTCTCTGACATGGGCGCAGTGCTGGTACAGAAAATGAATGACAGAGTGCTAATGTGTTCTGGCACTGAAGCATTGCTTGGGGTTTGGAGCAATGCAACTCCCCTCGTCATGCAGCCAGATCCATTGATGAAGGTTTGACTGGGCATGGCGTCACATCCCTGCTGACAGCACAATCATCAATTTATGTTTGCATGCTAAGCTAATGAACCAGTGTGCTACCCCATCAAGACTGAAAAGAGTCTGATGATGTCATGATCATGATAATGATTTTCACTGAGTGTTTCTTCTCTCTGCCTCTCCACCCATCCATCCTTACATATTCAATTATTTATCTCTTTGGAAAGATGAAAAATAATGGAATGCTTATTTGGATGATTCATGCACGCATGTGTCATGCCCTCAATGCTTTATGCCTGTACGGAAAGACCCCCGAAAACATGATGTAAATGACACAGCAGGAAGAAAAAAAGGCACTCATAAATATATTTTTTCAAACTAATATTTATATTTAATATTTCATTTGCACTTAGTAGTTTTCAAATGCCCGAATTACTTAAAGGGACATTATGTAGGAATTACTCCCATCTAGTGGTGAATTTGTATTTTGCATTCAAACTAATTTTGCTCTCCAGCGCCTCGCTTTTTCAATTGCGCGTTGCATCTACGGTAGGCGATATGTACCAAAAAGCTTTGACAGGATGTCTTCTAATAGCACTTCGTCGAGTTTTCCTTCAGGTGAACAGGTGTGTTATTTCAAACAAACTGCAACATAACAACAAACAAACGAATATTACAGTATGAATTACTGACTGTGAAAAACATGAAATATTGTAATTAGTTATGCCCAGGGTGCGATTTGTGAGAAAAACAGAGGGGGGGATATTTTGAAACATTTTTATTCATAAAAATAAATCATGAGAACATGAACTTCATCACTGCATTTGCAGGAATTGTAAAATATTTTTTCTTATTAACTGAAGTAGCCTAACGCAATATTTTTACTCTAATAGCTTATCTTTCCCCACACATATGAACTGTGATCATGCAACAACGTTAACTTTACATCGCGATGCTGAGCTACAGTGAAATGATAGAAAAGACATCTGGGATAGCAATTCGCCTCATTCGCGCAAACTGGACGCGCGAATGAGGCTCGTGCCTACCGCGCCGCACTAAACACCGCACCGCAGGACCTCTAGACGCGCATAAACGCGTCTTTACATTGACTTAACATTAAAATCACTCGCGCCAGACGCTCAAGAGTGAGTGAGTAATCATTTTAAAATAAAATTTACTTTAATCAAACCACGGATCCGTGATAGGTTTTGTGATCCGTCTCGCCACTATGTCCGTCAGTGGGATCTAGGCGAGGAGGTGGACGACGAGGAAGAGGAGGAGAGCGAGAGTCAATACTACGAAGATGCCCGGCAGCTACGAGAGACGATCTTGATAGAATTGAAGGTTTACAAAGGCAGAGAAAAGAGGCGACCGAGGTTTATAAAATGTATCTCTAGCAATAGCAATTAATTTTCATTGTCTGTACAGTTCTATGCACGTAGCAAAATATTCACAACTTGAGCTAATGGATTGTTTTTGAAAGAGGAGAGCTATATAAAATTAGCCACATTAGCGACATTAACTCTTGTTTTCTGTACGGTCACATTTCCTTTTACGTTCTATTTTTGACTTTTTTGGCGACGATGTTTTCTTCTCCTGTGGCGCAGCATATGTATGGTCCATAATAACAATGCAATCCAGACTTTTAAACTTGCCGGTGCAGTTTCAAGCGCCTCTCACTGCTCTGCACCTGCGTTTCTGCTGGTTTCAGTCACGTCATGTGACTGGCTGGCTCTGAACGAAAACGCATTGTGGAAACGCGTTGGCTTAGTACTTTTTGTCCCTCTCTGCAATATTATTATATTATTATAGTTTTGCAAGATGGCGGAACTACATGGAAGCCTCCGTGGACCTACCCGTCCCATGTATAAAAAGATAATAAATTCTTCATTTATAAGGATAAGTCAGATAATTGGCCGAGGTATTTGTACACCATTGAGGACATATTTATGAATAAAAATATTGATTTTAGATAATAAAATACCTAAAAAGATACTTATTGTCCCTTTAAACTTAATTCTATATTCATTAAAAAACACTTAATTCTGAGGTGATGTTCAACACTAATGCTGAAATGTTTACAAAAAAAAATATTGGTATTGGTTACCCAAATATGACCCGGGGTTCAAACTAAATCTACTGATCCATTCTGCACTCACTGTGTGCATTTACTTCAATTCAATTCAATGAAACACACTTCCAGGCAAATTAATGTCTAGTATTTTGCATAGATGATATATGCACAATTTGAAACCAACTTAAAAACAATCAAGTTTTTATTGGGCAATCCACTTTGGACAGTCAGCAGGCAGTGCGTTAAAATATGTGGAATGTAATTTGGTCCAGGCAATCTGACATGAATTATGCCTTTGTCAGAATAAGGGCGGCATTTCCTTTTGTCTAAATTTATAGTGTTGAGAGGGGGGAATAAATTCTCCTTGCTGATTAGACTTGCCACTGGCCTCTTCAGGTGCCATCAGATAAAATCACACTTCATTTATGTTAGCTGGGAGTCTGTGTGTGTGTGTGTGTGTGTGTGTGTGTGTGTGTGTGTGTGTGTGTGTGTGTGTGTGTGTGTGTGTGTGTGTGTGTGTGCGTGCGTGCGTGCGTGCGTGCGTGCGTGCGTGCGTGCGTGCGTGCGTGCGTGCGTGCGTGCGTGCGTGCGCGCGCGTGTGTGTGTTCTCTTGTTTATGTGATTTATGAGGACACAAATTTGTATAATGACGTGTATTACACTGGTATTACAACTTAAACGTGGTTTATGATGACATTTCATGAGTCTTCATAATTCAAATAGCTTAAAAAAACATAAAAAACAATGTTTTATTAAAAATGTAAAAATTAAGAATGTGTGTGTGTGTGTGTGTATTGGAGACATTTTTTTAAATGTAAGATTGCACATTTTTTTCTTCTGTGAGAGTTGTGTTTAGGGGTAGGCTAGGGTTAGGGCTATAATATACAGTTTGTACAGTATAAAAATCATTATGTGTATAAAAAGCATGGTATAAAACATGAAAACCGAACAAAAGCTGTTAAACACAAATGGGTATGGAAAATATGTTGTGCCTAGTACTTGTATATGGGTGAATTTCAAAACAATCATTTCAAGGTCAAAAATGAAGCCTATTTTTAGTATATATATAACATTTTTATTGTATATTTTTTAACTTATACATTTTCATGACTTATACATGGAAGCTTGTTTCCACCACTGAATAAAATGTATAATTGCGACTTTATCTCACAATTCTGACTTTTTTTCTCACCATTTTGAGATTACATCTTGCAATTTTGACTTTTCCCCTCAGAATTACGTGATACAAACGTGCAAATCTGAGAAAAAAAGTCTTTTCACTTTTCCTCAGAATTGGACTTTATAACTCGCAATTGCGAGTTTATATCTCACAATTCTGAGAAAAGAAGTCAGAATTGCGAGTTCATATCTCTCAAATTCTTGCAATTGCGAGTTTATATCTTGCAATTTTGAGAGAGAAAAAATCTGAATAGTGAAATGACACAATTGAGAGGAAAAAAAAGGCAGAATTGTCAGATGAAGTCACAATTATCTTTTAAATTGTTATATTCCGTGCGGCAGACACAAGCTTCCATACTTATGTACCGTAAATACTGTAATGGAAATATATATTTTTAACCGCATATTTTGATGCACACAATGAGCACACAAAAGTACACTAAACTAAATATGTGGTTTAGTCCAAAATCTAAATCCCCAAATCTCAAATAAACATATTGAATGTACATACAAAAACTTGGCAGGACTCTTTACTCATTGGAAAGCATTCCTGAGCACATTTATGCAAAATGGCGTTGTCTCTCGTATGTTTTGCAACATTTTCAAAGTGAAATGTCCAGTGAGCAGCGTATTTATTACATTGATTGTTGTACGGCATTGTTTCGGAAATTAAATGTGCAGAGAGTGGCGCTAAAAGGTAAATCGCGTAAATTTGCTCTCATTTTAACGCACTTGTTGCTTGTTTTGGTCAAGACCTTGTTTAAACGTTATGTTTGCGGTGTGTGTGTGTTAGCTGTTGTCAAGCTTTGGACTCTTGTATTTTGATCTCAACAACTAAAGCTACACTTAGATCCCACAACCTTCCCTCTCTGAGACTCCCATCGTGACAGCCGATTGAAAATATATATTTTATAACCAAACCCACCGGCTCTGCCTTGGTCCCGACCATCAGGTGTGACAAAAGCAGATAACACCCCCGTTTGTCTGTCAGAACGCATTGCTCCGGCCTCAGATACGTAAACACACCTGTCACAACTCTGACAAGGAAAATAAAACACAACAATGGATCTTCCCTCCCAACTAGTGACGATGTCTGTGACAGAGCCCGCTGTGTTGTTCAAAGCCCTGCTGCTGAGTTCAGCTGGCAAACACATCCCCCCCACCTGCTACCTGACAACATCACAATGTAGGAGTTTCACGCAGAGACCACTACAAGAGAGAGAGTTTGACTTTTGATGTCCAGCAATCATCAAAACATGCAGTTTTACTCCACGAATGCATTAAATCAACCATCATTTTAACATGATTTACATTTCAAAAGTATTCTGTTGGTAAAGCAAAGCAATGCAAATATGGCAATACAGTACAGCACTGTTTTTAATAGACTTATATTGTTATACAATTGTCAATAATTGTTTTAGTATGAGTATTGTACTTAGCTTTTGTACATACAAGTTTTTTAATTTTTTTATTCTGTTTCTATTTATTACAGGGCTCTGTGGAATACTTGATTCTGATTGGTCAATCGAACAATCCAGCGCTATGTTATTAACCGGTAAAAACTGATAACGCAGGCTCACCCGGGTTACTGAAGTCACCGAAGTTTTTTTCCTTGTCGAAGTTTTGCATTTGCTGAGCATATAAAACATTAAAACGCAAATCAATATTTTGTGTACAAAATATTTCATAATTTTTATGGACAGAATTTCTAGGCGCAGCCAGGGGCCGGAGGGTGTCTGGTTTGGGAACAACACGATTTCGTCTCTGCTCTTTGCAGATTATGTTGTCGTGTTGGCCCCATCAGACCAGGACCTTCAGCATGCACTGGGACGGTTTGCAGCAGAATCAGCACCTCCAAATCCGAGGCCATGGTCCTCAGTCGGAAAAAGGTGGCTTGCCTACTTCAGGTTGGTGGAGAGTTCCTGCCTCAAGTGGAGGAGTTCAAGTATCTTGGGGTTTTGTTCACGAGTGAGGGAAGGATGGAACAGGAGATTGACAGACGGATCGGTGCAGCTTCCGCAGTAATGAGGTCGATGTACCGGTCTGTCGTGGTGAAGAAAGAGCTGAGCTGCAAGGCGAAGCTCTCGATTTACCGGTCAATCTACGTTCCTACTCTCACCTATGGTCATGAGCTTTGGGTCATGACCGAAAGGACAAGATCCCGGATACAGGCGGCCGAAATGAGCTTTCTCCGCAGGGTGGCTGGGCGATCCCTTAGAGATAGGGTGAGGAGCTCGGTCACTAGGGAGGAGCTCAGAGTAGAGCCGCTGCTCCTCCACATCGAGAGGGGTCAGCTGAGGTGGCTCGGGCATCTGTTCCGGATGCCTCCTGGACGCCTTCCCGGGAAGGTGTTCCGGGCACGTCCCACCGGGAGGAGACCCCGGGGAAGACCTAGGACACGCTGGAGAGACTATGTCTCTCGGCTGGCCTGGGAACGCCTCGGTGTCCCCCCGGAAGAGCTAGAGGAAGTGGCTAGGGAAAGGGAAGTCTGGGCATCTCTGCTTAGACTGCTGCCCCCGCGACCCGGCCCCGGATAAGCGAAAGAAGATGGATGGATGGAATATTTTGTGTACAGTTATTTAATTATGTCATCCGTGTATCATGGACTCACTCTCTCGTTTCATACAAGCGCATTCTGCCATTTTGCGATGATTGTTTTGTGCTTGTTCACGGTGTTGGATTATAAGATAACAAACAGGTACAATTTTAAAACAGTTTAATCTCAAATAAATACCTCTTATCTCCATAATGTGGTGAAATTGTGTAATTGTGTAATTGTGGTGAAATACTATGTAATAAGTGGTATGACTGTACAGTATACCTTAAATGTCCGTCTAGTTTGAACTTGCCGCGCTAACAACTGCTTTCTTCGCAGAAACTCTGCATTTAAAGGATAATTCCGGTATTTAACACCTTGAGTCTATATTGTAGTTTGTTTTGGATGAACAAGAGTGGTGGACAACATTTTTTTGACAATGGTTCCTCTCTCGAGTTTTTGACTATAAAAGAATTGTCCATGGACCCATTTAACATTGGAGTCAATGTGCATGTCCGAAAATGTCATTAAAACAACCTTTAACATTAGTTTTCAAAACTGTGCAACTCACCGAGTGATTAGTGATGTTAGTTGATGTTCCAGAAACAAAAAGTGTTGCGAAATACAGTTTCTGTCGTGTTTTATTCGTCATTTTGTAAAATCGCATTGAATTCTGTTGAAGGACTGAGTGCTCGTTAATATCAGGTTAATATAAATGTGCTAACGGAAACGGAAAGGAGGCTGTTTACATTTGGTCGATGTAGTCTTTTTGCTCGCTTCCGTTTCTCATAAGGCTAGCGAGCAGAGCTCTTTACCGCAGTTTTTGACCGCACAAATTCTAACCATATTGAAAGACGTGACCACTGACCAGTGCAATATGAAGTTGAACTCGACTGTGACCGTGAGTGTCCCGCGAGACATAAACATCGGTTATCGCCATCAAGTGGTCGGGAGTGTGCTGACGCTTCAGATTCAAATATTGAGCGGAAGTTACACGGTTCTGAAAAAATAGTTCCACTATAGCAAAATAAACGAATTGGAATCATATATTGCGACGATATATTGTTTATAATCATCAACGAACACCACTAAACACTCGGTGAGTTTAACAGTTTTGTAAACGAACATTATTGGCTGTTTTAATGACATTTTCGGACATGCACATTGACTCCAATGTTAAATGGGTCCATGGCCAATTCTTTTATAGTCAAAAACTCGAGAGAGGAACCATTGTCAAAAAAATGTTGTCCACCACTCTTGTTCATCCAAAACAAACTACAATATAGACTCAAGGTGTTAAATACCGGAATTATCCTTTAAAGAGCAAATAAAATATTTAGACTCAGATCAATATTTCATGTCTAATTAATAATTATGTGGAAAGTACCCGATTAATAAGTGGGATAATGTAGAATAAACCCGTCTGGATGAAGCGAAGGGGTCTTGCATCTCCCCAAAGGAATTTATTCTGGGACAAAAATGCTGGCTGGATGTCAAGTCAAGTCAAGTCATCTTCATTTATATAATGCTTTTAACAATGTAGATTGTTTCAAAGCGGCTTTAAAGTAATAAACGTATAATTTAAGGTAACAGAGATTGTTTTGTCTTTATAGCGGTTCTTGAAAAAATATATTTTCCAGCTAAAGTTAGTTTTGATTGATTCACTTCCGCCGCAAGGATCATTAGTTATTAAATTAGAGACCGCTAAGACGACACCGTTCTCTCTACACTGACTTTAAACCTGTGAGAAACGTTGATGGCGCTCACGTGCGCATTAAGAAATAATTCTATAGTTATGCGCATTTGAATTTAAGTGCGCAGGTTTGTAATTCCCTACAAACCAAGCCTGTACATTATCCCTTACATAAAGTACTTTGAATGGCAATTGTACCCAATACCCAAAAGGTACCCACCAATATTGCCTTAAATTTATGTCACAATTTGTGTTGGGGATGAGTTAAATTTATACACAACTAAATGGGTCATATCATGAATCATTTTCGTTCTGAGGACCATTAATGTTAGTAAATGGTCATTAATTGGTCATAACACAAAGTGCTACAATCTGTAGGATTTCAATATGTCAAATAAAGTTTTTAGTGAAAAAATAAGCATTTATCAATTGCACAACCTCATCGTTTACTGCGTGGGCTAAATATTTGAAAATTTATTGTTGATGTTTAATGTGGGCGGTAATGTGTTGATGTTGTGGGGTTGTAAAAGATTTCAGAATTTTTGCAGCTTAGTTTTAATAAATCATTTTTTTATTTGGACTGGAGAGGAAGTTTTGGTATGGATAGTACATTAAAATCTTTTATCTCAATTGATCAAGGAAAATTTAATTCCTTAAGATATTATTATTATGGTGAAAGCTATATAGGCCATATCAGTTATTTTTTCAAAATGCACATTCCTCAACACAGCATATGTGCTCTCAAAATATCTCTAGGGCGGAATATATTGTGATTAAACACACCTTAACTGCCAGTGAGAGAAAGATTGTGAACTCCACAGGAATCAAGCGTCAGCATAGGTGTGAGGGAACTGAGATCAAAGCAAGAGGGTGTTTTTGGAGAGTTCAGTTCCCATAGTGTGTTCTTTGTTCTGCCATTGGATCAGAGCACAATAAGTCTGGTATTTGACATGCCAACACATGTGAAGGTCAACCAGTAGGATACAACAACAAAAAGAGTATAAAAACAGAAGAACAACTGAAATTCAAAATTGCATGACTTTAGGCACATGATCATTAACAAATAAGGTAACAAATAAAGATATATACACACATATATATATATATATATATATATATATATACACAGTGGGGAGAACAAGTATTTGATACACTGCCGGTTTTGCAGGTTTTCCTACTTACAAAGTGTCACTGTCACCACCTAATTGTCTTCGTCATTGTCATGTGTTAGTCCCCGTCTGCACTACAGTTCCCAGCATCCTCTTTGGCCGACCACTGTACACCCTTCACCATTACCCGCACATGCCAGCAATCTTCATCACCACTCACCGTCTTCAGCTGTTGCCCTAATTATTCCTGTGTATTTAAGTTCGGTTATTATTTGTGTTAACGTGTATGTGTTACTTCTGTGTGTACTATTAAATTCCTTGATTATCTACAAGCCCTTCATCGTGCGCTTTCTGCAACCCAGAAACGTTACACAAAGCATGTAGAGGTCTGTAATTTATATCATAGGTACACTTCAACTGTGAGAGACGGAATCTAGAAAATCACATTGTATGATTTTTAAATAATTAATTAGCATTTTATTGCATGACATAAGTATTTGATCACCTACCAACCAGTAAGAATTCCGGCTCTCACAGACCTGTTCGTTTTTCTTTAAGAAGCCCTCCTGTCCACTCATTACCTGTATTAACTGCACCTGTTTGAACTTGTTACCTGTATAAAAGACACCTGTCCACACACTCAATCAAACAGACTCCAGCCTCTCCACAATGGCCAAGACCAGAGAGCTGTGCAAGGACATCAGGGATAAAATTGTAGACCTGCACAAGGCTGGGATGGGCTACAGGACAATAGGTAAGCAGCTTGGTGAGAAGGCAACAACTGTTGGCGCAATTATTAGAAAATGGAAAAAGTTCAAGATGACGGTCAATCTCCCTCGGTCAGGGGCACCATGCAAGATCTCACCTCGTGGGGCATCAATGATCATGAGGAAGGTGAGGGATCAGCCCAGAACTACATGGCAGGACCTGGTACCTGAAGAGAGCTGGGACCACAGTCTCAAAGAAAACCATTAGTAACACACTACGCCGTAATGGACTAAAATCCTGCAATGCACGCAAGGTCCCCCTGCTCAAGCCAGCGCATGTCCAGGGCCGTCTGAAGTTTGCCAATGAACCATCTGGATGATCCAGAGGAGGAATGGGAGAAGGTCATGTGGTCTGATGAGACAAAAATAGAGCTTTTTGGTCTAAACTCCACTCGCCGTGTTTGGATGAAGAAGAAGGATGAGTACAACCCCAAGAACACCATCCCAACCGTGAAGCATGGAGGTGGAAGCATCATTCTTTGGGGATGCTTTTCTGCAAAGGGGACAGGACGACTGCACCGTATTGAGGGGAGGATGGATGTGGCAATGTATCGCGAGATCTTGGCCAACAACCTCCTTCCCTCAGTAAGAGCATTGAAGATGGGTCGTGGCTGGGTCTTCCAGCAGGACAACAACACGAAACACACAACCAGGGCACATATATATTTAACCCTCTACCGCATGGTGTTGCCATATGGCAACGTACTCTTTCTGTTCATTTCCTTGCCACTGTCTCTTTAAGAAAACATTCTCGTGTTTTTTGTTGGAATGAGAAGACCTTAGTTTAGCCAATTATGTGCTTTGGTTAAGACACATGACATGCAGGTTTTTTTTCTGGCGCGATTTATGACAGACTGCGTCTCTTGTCGGTAGTTTCTGAAAGCAAATTTAAACATCATTCAGAAACAAGGACCAGCCCATATCACAAACACACAAAAAACGGAAACTTCACCTCAGGTAAGTTATGATGACATATTCACCACTCAAAAAAGTTTTTATGAAATTAGTTTTTGGTAAATCGATCAAATGTCTGTGTTGCCAAGCGGCAACACTGTGCGATAGTGGAATGACATTATTGCAATAGTTTAGCTAGCCAGAAAGGTCAGCTGCAATCTGTTAAGCTGTAACAATAACAATATTAATGCCAGTGATATAATGTTTATTAGTCATATGTTAAGGACTGCCTAGGCATTTGTATTATGGAAAAAAATCATCTAATTTACATGGCATTTTTACTTTTGATTAGATACAGTATGAATACAGATATATCAGATATACAGATATATGTGTGTGTGAGATGGGTAGGTTTAGGGCTAGGGTTAGTGTAAGAGGAGAGAATATACAGTTTGTACAGTATAAAAACAATTACGAGTCCCCACAAAGATAGTGAACCAGACATGTGTGTGTGTGTGTGTGTGTGTGTGTGCGTGTGTAGGTTTGTACTTGTGCAGAAAGTGACAAAGAGACAGAGTTATGGGTCAGGTCAAAGAATAGGTCCAGAAATCAAATCATCCCTAGATTTCTACATGGTTTTCACATAACATAAATGCATGTTTCCTTATGTTTCATTAGATCAAGAAGAGGTTAGAGCTGCCCAGTGCCCACCATTCCAAAAGAAGCCGTTCCAGGATGGAATGTTGAATTTCCATGAACTGCAATGTTTTTATGTAAATGTTTTTATGTCAATGTTGTATGATACATGATGAACATTATTATATTTGTTACTAACTGTATACATTTGCAATTGAATAATATTAATAAAAAAAATTATGAAATTCAAAGAATATAAAGCATTATTCAGTTAAAAAGAATGGAATAAATAGAATCAGTTGGAAGAATCATTTGTTGGGAAAGTATGTATAAGGTGTTGTTTATAAGTACTGTGTTAAAGCTTATTATAGCACAAATTGAATCAACACAAACAACAAAAATATTAACTATAAGTAAATTTACACTTATTCTAAGTCATTTCCACTATTGTATGTTGTTGCCATATGGCAACATATCATAAAGTACCTTAGAATAATATTTTTTCCAAAAAAAAATTCTACAGCACTTCAAGTTAAGCCATTCTAAGAAAAGAAAAAGAGTCAAATATTTTTTTTTATAGGTCTAGCATAATGCGTGCGGTAGAGGGTTAAGATAGATTCAAGTATGAAGCTGACAAGCTATCTAAAGGGTTCAAAAGCAGAAAAGTTAATACTTTTATTTTTATTAATGTCGGCATGAAACAAGTCTTTTCTTGTGACATATATACAAGTGAAATGCCTTCTCAAAAAAAAAAAAAAGTAGGATGCCAGTAAACACGTCATCAGAGATGTTGTTACAAGGGGGTTGGGGGAGGTTGTCCATTTTGATTTCAAGATGATTTAAAGCAAATACAAATTGTCTACATTGTCTTATTGAGGTGTTACTACTTTTCTAAGCAGAATAACTTCTAGTTGAAGTAAGGTAGCCTATACAAACGTAATTCATGTAGGACAACTCAGCCCAAAATGAACAATAACTTTACATAAGTAAGTCCTTTCCAAAAATCACCATGCAAGTAACAAGCAAAAATCACCAGCTTTTTAAACTAGTTATGATACAAGTACTTTTTTTTTTACTTTGCACAGACAAAGTTGGTAAGTGTTTTATCAGACCAACGTCATGCCCTAATAGTTGTAAAGTCTTATGGTAACACAGCAGGTGACAGATGATTTAAAATGTCTCTTCATACACCTGACTGCTGGGTGCAGTAAATGCATTACTGTAAACACATTTGTTGTTCCTTTTAGCAAACTGAGTGTCAAGGACAAGGACTTTTCACTGGCTAACATCACAGGCTTGCAGTAGCTTACATACTTCTGGCTACATGCAAGCTATCATTCTTTATATGTATATTAAACATATCAAAGTTAAAAATGCAGCTTCTGTTTGTAATTCTTGTCATATGCACACTACCAGAAACGCCTTTTCCACAGGATCGGTGCTAGTGCCAGAGCCAGTGGCCAATCTGGCTCTGTTATATGCATTTCTCCCAAAGAAAATGCAGTTCTGGGCCAGTAAATTTGGCTCTGTACCTGTAACCTTAAACTGTGGGATGGGATAATGTCCTCACTGCGTAAAAATAAAGTCTGCTAGAATAATGAAAAACAAAACTAGATCACACCAAACCAACTCATTTATAATCAATGAAGCTGTCTAAATTAGTGACTGATGCAGCATGTTGTGGAGCTTTACAAGGTTTACGTTGACAGCCACTCGATTCCTATTTTTGTCTCACTGCACAGCTACTCCACCCGCTTTATTTTCCCTGTCTGTCTATAATAAACTGATTTTATATGAAATATCATATATGTGAATTGATTGTTTTTATGAATTTTATTTTATATATTTTAATACTTAAATTCTGGTGTTACAGTACATCATTGGTTTGTCATATCAAATGTTTGCCAGTTCTTAGCGCAATGGATACACCAGTTTGCTAAGCTCTTATCTCATAATCTCTGCTTGTGTACTAACACACATCCTAACGTGGCCTTTATGAGACAGACAGAGAGCTCACTTGTGTATTATGGCTGTCTTCATGTTGCATACTGTTTGTGGGGTGGGGTGGGGGTGGGGGGCTAAATTTGACTAAATTTGTGTCTACTTTTAAAAAGAACCAGGCCTTCTAGAAGCAAGGAATCAAACAATTCCACACGCTTTCCCTTCCCTTCTCCGAGATAAGGGGTGAATCATGCAGAGGCGATGGAGACCGGCTGTGGTGCATCTTGGGAAGACAGATAGGACAGCCGAGGTTAAACACAGTGATTAATCAAAGCCACAACTGGTTGAAAGCAGATAACCACCTCTTTCTGTGAGTGGAGATTTGTTTCATTTTTCTAACGCATCTCATGTCTCCATATTTATTTAAAGCTTTGCATTTCTTAAACCACAGCTATCAACAGCCGACTGCAAACTCTGCAAACTGAGCGAGTCACTGGAGAGCCCTGTTAGGAGAACACAAGCTGACCCATCACTCAGAGGAAGACGAAAAAGGGGACAGAGAGAGGGAAAGACAGATGGAGGGGGAAGCAAAATAGCAGTACAGAGAGAGAAAAATTTGCTAAACATTTGCTGTATTTCTTCAATATTAAGGCTATGCAAACGACTCGAGGCTGATAAAGACAGAACATTCAGTAATCTTTGCTTTGCTCAATTAACTTTGTTCTGTTACTGGTCACAAAAAGCTTGTGTTAACAGAGTTTTATACTTAAAAGGATTTCTGTTTTCTATTGATCATGGCAGCAGTAACAGCAGTAAGCAGTAAAAAAGAGGCAGTAAAAATGAGAATATAGTACTGTGTAAAAGTCTTAGGGTGTATTCACACCTGCCTTGTTTGGTTCGATTGAATCGAACTCTAGTTCGTTTCCCCCCTTGGTGCGGACCTTTTGGGCAGGTGTGAATACAGCAATCGAACTCGGGTGCGGACCAAACAATCGAACCGAGACCCAGCTGAAGAGGTGGTCTCGGTACGGTTCCAAACGAACTCTGGTACGGTTCGTTTACGATGTGAACATGAACCGATCCAATATCGGCCCAATATCAATATCGACCCAATATCAATATCGACCCAATATTGTTCATTCAAGTGCGAAAGAGAATTCCATTCCGGCGCGCTGTCTGGCCACACGATACTGTTGCGCGTCATTCTGCGCGTCGTGTGTGCATCATTGGCAGTGTTGTGCATGACCGTGTTCACTGAACGCGTGATATTTTCGCCGAACGCTGAACGAATCACTTTTAATACAATGAACGTGAACGAGAGATTTTTCGAGAGAACTCATCTGATTTTTTGTACATAGCATAGCCTATTTGTTAGGATTTTAGTATCATAATGATTAGGCTAATAAATGCACGCACAATTATCCGTGAACTTGATTTGAACAAATGCCTTTCAACTTATGTGTGCAAAATTCAGAATTAAATTAATGTGCAGAAATTTGTACAAATAGAGAGTAGGTTATGTAGGCCTACTATACTGTTGTAGCCATTTAAAAAAGCGCGTTTCATATTTGTTAAAATATTATAATGTTATTTTTTTTTCCATTTATGTTGATTTATGAAAAGTGAACAGCACGACCAAGGATGCGCAATATGAGACATGGAGCGGGTCAGACATGATTTTGACCGTTGAAGTTGAAGTTGTTATAGAAAGCCTTTCTTTAAAGTGAATTTCGTTTTGTATAAATTGTATCTTAATTTTAATACATTTTTCATCAACCAATTGTCTGTATTTAATGAATAGCCTAGGCCGACGAAACAAATATAACGGAGGCGGCCGCGCGCTCACTTGCATTGCACGTGAACTAGAGCTCATCCTAACTTAACGAAACTCAGTGTATGCCTCACACAGACATGACAAATACACCAAATACACAAAGCTTGAAATTACTTTAAACGAAATAATTCAAAACGAAAAAAGAAAAAGGCTACTCTCTGATTATGTAATCCATTATTAGGCTTATTTATGTTCATTTCTCTCTATAAGCGCGTTCACATGGAGATGGCGATCGTCAACTTCATCTTTGCAGCCGAGTCGACACTTTTAGAGAAAACACTTGTTTATTAATAAAATCAATACACGCGTCACCGGATTTACAGATGCACGCACACATATTATTTCGAAATAACGAGACAAAAAGAACAAATATTGCAGTAGCCTACGAAATATCTCTAAATTTATTTTTAATTTATTTTTATATTTTTTAAATCTCCGAGCCTTTTTTTTGTTGCACTTCCTGATTTCCCTACTTGAGAATCCTTGTCCAATGAATGGACGACCTTAGCACACGTGTGGTTTTTTTTACACATTTTGGTTCACTTGCAAAAAGAGCAGTGTGAAAGCGAACCGTACCAAACAAAAAAACTAAAAAAATTATTTGGTCCGGACCAAAGCAAGTGAACTATCGGACTTTCCTGGTGTGAATACACCCTTAGACACATTAGCATTTTCACACACATTTATTTTATAAAAAAGCCAGTTATTTATTTATTTTGCTGCAGTGTGTTAGTAGGAAATATACATTTCCAAAAATTAATTTTGTAATTAATTGTAAGTGAGATTTTTATATGCACAAGGAATCTGAAAAACAGCCGGTATGCTTCATACAGAGATCTGATCTCACCATCATCGAAAGGGGTGGGACAAAATATCGATAGGGCGATATCGTTGTCCCTTTCTGTGCGATGCGATAATCGATACGCTGGCGCCAAATATCGATATTTTAATTAATAAAGTAAGGCGCTCTAAATAGATTTCCCTGTTCCCAGCATCGCTATTTCATAGCTCCTCGAGGCAGCGGTCAAAACATGACCGTGAAACGTGGTACATAAGTTAAATAGCCTAAGAAAAATAGTTTTTTAACGGGATGGCGGACAGCAGTGCGAGTAAAATAATAGATGCCCCAGCCACGTTAAAGTTCAGGTAGCTTTGCAGGTAGGTTTCTTCAAGCATCTTGGAGACGTTGCCAGAGTTCTTCTTGATTTAGTCTGTCTCAGGTTTTTTTTTTTTTTTTTTTTTTTTTTAAAGGAAGAAGAGTTTGTACCGCATTGCCACAAAAATGTAGAAGGGGAGAACTCTCTGTTATAATTTGAACTCTGAGGTAGAAACCAGATACCCGAGTCTATAACCAGTCTGTAAGATGGAGAATTTGTGTGTATATTACATTCAGCACAGATTTTTAGGTATTTTTGTACCGTTACCTGATTTGCATAATTCATTTAATGAATCACGTGCAATAACAATGCAGACAGTGTGCGCAAATAAATGACGCTATCAGCAGGCGCAATTCATTCTTGGTGGATTTTCCCTGAGAGGTTTAATGATTAGGGAGCTGGAGAAATTTAGTGGATAAACAGAGAGAGAGAGAGAGAGAGAGAGAGAGAGAGAGAGAGAGGGGGGGAACCCAGTTCTTCCTGGATAAGGCCAAAAAAGAAAAGAATGATGGAGCCTAAATGAAATGCCACTCCGGGTAAGGAGAAAAAAGCACGGCGAGAAAGCAGGTCAGCTGAATTGCTGGGGATGTTCGTGAGTGACTTTGCCCTCAGGCGCAAGTCAGAGTGCTTTCTCTTCAGCTTTCTTTCTTTCTCTTTCTTTCTTTCTTTCTTTCTTTCTTTCTTTCTTTCTTTCTTTCTTTCTTTCTTTCTTTCTTTCTTTCTTTCTTTCTTTCTTTCTTTCTTTCTTTCTTTCTTTCTTTCTTTCTTTCTTTGGCACAGAATCTCATCTATTCAATATAAAAAATGTCATGAGTTCTACTTTTAAACATGAAACAGTAGGCTACTCTCAATGGATATAACTTCAATAATGTGACATTTCGAAATGAAAGAAAATAGCTGATGGGAAATAATGCATGATGGGAGCTTGTGTACGATACATAAAGTTATCCATTAGCATTCCTGTTCAAGCGATGGGACATTTTATTTAAAAATGTTTTGCTTCTGCATCGCATCGGTTTGCACTTACCAGGTCCAGAATATGACTGGTCCAGAATTTCACATAACTTAAAATAACTAAAAGTCAAATATGTTCTGATTGACTGTAATTATTTTCTGTCACATGGTTGTTTTGCTTCCACTGTAAACAGGCAAATTATTTGTAACATGCTGTCTTTTGCTTTTTAGACAGTAAGAGTATAAGAGAGATGTTCAGAGAAAAGAAAGATAAATGACCTTTAACTTCTAATCTTTACACACACCTACACAGTGAGAAACCTTTGTTTCAGTGTAGATTTCCCAAAATACGGCACTCTATCCATTTTATATAATACAGTGATTTTGTAACATTAAAACATTGTTTCAGCCAGAAATGTCATAGCCGGGATCATCCTAATAATAATGATAATAATTATGGAAATAATGATCTACTCATCAGTTTCTTTATTTTTTCTATCCCTCGCTCTCCTCTTCCACACTTCACTTCACAGCTCGTGGAGGGTTCAGCACGCTTCATTTAATGACATTAATTAATTCCCACTCTCTTTCTTTAATGAGCCAAATCAGTCATGAACCAAACGAAAAAAAAGAAAGAAAAAAGTTAGCGAGTAGCTTCTTCTTAATGTCACCAGATAGGACTGAATGTTTAAAATCAACAAAATTCTTTGTGTGCTTTGCCGAACGAGAGACATCGGCCAGAAATCAAACAGAAAATGCATGAATGTGAATCTATTGTTCACTTATAATCTGCCCAATTCTTCTTAGACAAAAGTGTGTATACTCGTTAGTTAAGCATTAGCTAATTTGAGGCTGTAGTCTCGGCTATTGTGGCAGTTCAACCTTATGCACACTTTAACCCGTTTGCTTGGATTAGACGAACCGTAGTCTTGCACAGACAGACTAAGAAATAAAAGTCTAAGCCTACTTAAAGGGGAAGTGTGTTATGTAAAAATATAACAATAATATATATATATTTTAAATAGATACTAATATGCAGAGAGGTATATACCATTTGTAGGTATTTTTTCATGTGAACACTGTAGCACTGTGGTGCTTTCAAAACAGTATTTGCAGTGTTTGTTTGAGCCTCCAACCAGCCCAGCACAACAATATTAGCTAACCAGTTGCTAAATGTCAATGCAAAATGCCATCATTAAACTCTAGGTGGCGCAGACTGATAGGTCCTTAATCTGCTTCCAATCACATCATTCTCTATAGGGGCACAGCTGATTGGTTCCTGCTGCATCAGTAGCCAATAAACTCGCTGCTCATCTTTGAAATAGTTAGCAACACACTTTCAGAAACCCTCCACCCTCCCCAGCTCCACCTGTATAGATCTGCTACCGGTAAATCATGTATGCTATTGTCATGCTATTATCATGTATGCAATGTGTCACATTTGTATTGGCAGTAGCAAGTCCCGTACTTGCTATGCAGCAGCAGCAGCAATAACAGCATCAGCGTAGCATATATATTCCACCAAGACCAAATATATTAACATTGTCATATCCATTACCAATACCAAACAGTCCAAGACTTATGACAGAACTGATAACAATAATAATAATAACTGTACACCCTGACTGCCGAAAACTGCATAAAGTCAGCCAATCAGATTGGATCTTGACGTTTTGAGAAAACTCTTGCATTTGACAATCCGCTGGTATGTTGTCTGAGACTGATACTAGGAAATCCACAACCTAACCATCTAACAGACCCATAGAGAATTCTGGCAGAGTGACAGGGAGGTATGACGGGAGGTGAGGAGGCGGACGACATCAGTTATTCAACGATTGTATGACTGCCTAACTGACAGAGAGGGCAAAGGTGACAGTAAGACCGCCACACATTCATGTCAGCATTCTCACTCGTGGTGTGTATTGTAAAGATCATGGAGCACCAAAAATATGGACAAAAGGAACTGAAACTTGGTTGACAAGCTTTTGCTCATTCAGAGAGGAATATGGATTGGGAGTGGAGCTGCATGTGTGTTGACCTATCTATGCAGTAGATCTAGTTCTCCCTGCGGAAAACACAGTGATGTCATTGCTAGCCTAAAGCAGGTCTAACACTGACCTGTATAACCCCAGTGGGAATGAGCAAGCCAGCATGGATAACTGGCAACATTCCAACCACAAAAATGTAACGCCTCATTATTCACATAAAGGAGCCCGAACCCATGTTTTCTTGAACATTCTACAAGAAACCGCCCCATGCCCAGTGAACTCACTATTTTTGGAACAAAAGAGATGTATTGCATGGTTCAACCATGCCGAAAAGACCAGTTTATGCCAGTATGAATTTCCCTGCTGGCCCAGAAAGGTTTATATTAGTTAGTGCCTGTCTAGCTGTTAAACCAGCACATAGCCATGAAAATCTAGATTGCTTGGTAATTCAATAAAAAGGGAAAATTCTGTCTACATTTGCTTCACCTCATTTTTTCAAAATTGTCTTTCTTTCTTCTGTGGAACACAAAAGAAGATATTTTGAAGGATAGTGGTAACCGACTTAGAAATGACTTCCATTTTTTTTTTACAAAAAACAAACACATATCTCAAAATATCTTATTTTATGTTCTACAGAAGAAAGAAAGAGCAATATTTAAACATCATAAGGGGGGGTTAAGAAGGCTTCCACTGGCACTCTGAATGAATGGACACTTTACTATCCCATGAGGTCACAGAACAGTAACAGCTACATAGCTGACATCAAAGGTCAAATGACAATGTCAACACGGTGGATGTGGCACCAACCATCTGTGTCACATGTACAAATTACCAATCACAGTCAACTGATATTTAGGGATGGGCAATTCTGAAACAAATATCACAATAATAATCACACCTTGTCATAATCAGATGGAACCCACAATAAAAGGTCTCTTTTCCATGTTAATCAGAGCCTTTTGTCCTAACCAGCTGCAAAAGCGCTACCCGATGAGCAACAAGGGGATTCTATTTTTGAAATGGTTTCTATTTTTGAGATGTCGCGGCTGAATGATTATCTCGGGTACTTGTGTTTTTTGCAATATATATATATATATATATATATATATATATATATATATATATATATTTTGAGTTTGAATATAATTTCTGCATTACTTTGATAGTGAAAGCTGCATTTGATAATAAAATCAAATTTATTACATTCCATTGAATAGACTCGAAAATTGGCATTAGTGGAATTGCATTGGCATGGTTCAAATCATACTCATACTCAGCTCTATATTTCTTCGGGCCATTCTTATCGGAATGCATAGTTGACAAAAAATTGGATGACTAGTAATTTCCTACTACTTTTTTTAGTAATTTCCTAAAAAAAACAGAGATTCTAATTATTGGACTAAACCTCCCCACTTATAACCTAGAATACTGTCTAACACTTGATGGCTGCTCTGTCTAGTCTTCGTCGTCGGTTAGAAACCTGGGTGTGCTCTTTGACACCAATCTTTCATTTGAAAGCCACATTCCTAGCATCTGTAAAACCAAATTTTTCCATCTTAAAAATATATCTAAATTACAAAATATGCCCTCAATGACAAATGCGGAACAGTTAGTTCATGTGTTCATGACCTCAAGAACTCCAGCGGGTCCAAAACGCAGCAGCTCGAGTTCTTACCCAAACCAGGAAGTATGACCATATTAGCCGGTTCTGTCAACACTACATTGGCTCCCTATTAAAAAATGTATACATTTAAAATATTGACAATTACTTACAAATGACTAAATGGTTTAGCTCCTCAGTACTTGAACAAGCTCTTAAAGCATTATAGTCCTTCACGCCTATTTCGATCTCAAAATTTTGATCAGTTAATAATACCTAGAATATCAAAATCAACTGTAGGCTGTAGATCCTTCTCCTATTTAGCACCCAAACTCTGGAATAGACTTACTAGCCTTGTTTGGGAAGCAGACACACTCTGTCAGTTTAAATCTAGACTAAAAACACTCTTTAACCTGGCATACACAACACATTATCAATTTATTTTATTCAAATCAGTTAAATGATTGTTAGGCTTCTTAAATTAGGTCATGCGGAACTAGGAACACTTCCTATAATACCCAATGTACTTGTTACATCGTAAGAAGAATGACATCTACACTAATATTAGTCTGTCTGTCTCATCCTTATCCCGAGGTTACCAGTCAGCCAGATCCAGTCCGTATCCAGATCAGATGGTGGACCTGCACCTAGACACAACCACAACTAAGCCTGGAAAGTCAGCAGAGACCGTGTCTACTAGACGATTCCCTGTGAAGGCCTCGTTACATGACAGTCACCGGCACAGATCCTCAGCAGAGACCACATGAACCAGACAGGTCCTCTGCACAGACCCTATGGCCAGCTTCGGCTCCATACTGGCGTGATGAATCATAATGACAACGTGTTCATTCTTTGGCCAGAGGAGAACTGCCCCCCCACTGAGCCTAGTTTCTCCAAAGTTTTTTTTTTCTCCATTCTGTCACCTGATGGAGTTTGGGTTCATTGCCACTGTCGCCTCTGGCTTGCTTAGTTGCGGACACTTAATATTCAACAATATTATTGTTCTGACTGAACTGACACTGTTGTATGAGAAGCGAACTGAGATGGACAATTATTATTTTATTTTTTTGCAGAACTGCTTTATAGCTGAAATGAACAAATTTAATAATTAATGATCTATACAATGGATCTGAATCAACTGACTGAATATTTTTTCCTGTTTATCACTGTAAAGCTGCTTTGAAACAATCTATATTGTATAAAACGCATAGATAAAGGTGACGACTTGAAAGCGCAATTTATATTTTTACCTCAAATCTTGAACATAAATAAGATCGTTCAAACCGTGGACTCATTGAACAAACAATTGTATCCCATAATAAAGACAGCATCATGAACTATTGAATATTTTGAATAGTGTTAAAATAGTTTAATGTTGATTAATTTGATTTTTACTTCTAATTCCATTTTGTTGCAAACACGTCCATTTTCTCAAACCCACTTTTACTTGAATAGCTTACTGACAAATCCACAAGCCGAGAAATCTCACTTTTTTTTCTGGTGAAAAAAAGAGAACCCATGTTCTCTTTTCATTCAAGCTTGCCTCTGACAATTTGCAATGATGCATTGTTGAAGGAAGTAGACGCGGGCATGGATACTGGCCACCATTAGCACAGGGTCACCTTCAGTCAGCTGTCTGCCGGAGTGAGACACGAGCGCTCAAAAAGAATTACTCAATTACAGATGAACATGAGAAATGCAAGATCTGCAACTCTCCAGATACGCAGTAATCAGCCACAACTCGTTTGTGTTGCATTACCAATGAGCAGTTGGTCATGCAACACACACAATGAATGTTTACTAAGAGTTCAACATATTAATAATTAGAGCACTTTATTAATGCACAAATACATGTAAACACATGCTTAACAGGAAACCCTGCTGTGTACACGACTGTATACAGTAGATCTCTTAAGCGGCATCATAATGCACACAGAACAGCATGAGCTCATGGAATTTTGAGATGAAAGTCAAAGGTATCAAAGTCATTCAAGCAGGCTCCTTTTTAAAAAATATGATAAGGTGATCCTAAAAGGTCACAGCTATTACCTCTACCAAACATGCTAATGGAGTCATTTATCTCTGTGTCACCTCCAAAACAGTCCCTCTGGAATATATAATATTCTGCTGAACGATTCCATCTGTTCAGATCTTTAGGTGTGTGTATGTTTGGGGGGGGGGGGGGGGGGGGTCTAGTTTTACTCATCTTCTTACACTGGGTTCAGTAGGTTATGGTTCCACGTCATTCTGCCATTAAACCAACTCCAATTACTTTAGGTCTTTGAGCCCGAGGGCAAGACCTGGTGCGTCTGTCTCTTAGGATTTCCCCACTATGTAACAAGCAGCATCACACAAGTCAATCAAATGTCAGCTCATTACATCATGCAATATTTATTCATATCACAATTCTATAAAAAATAGTAGCACTGCATGTAATTGTAAAATTCAAAATGTCTTTCTTTCGTCACAAAGGGACATAAAAATGAACTGCACAGTAGGAATGACCCTGGCACTGTAATAAAGAGGAACTGTAGCAATCATAAATATAAATGCATAGGTCTAAGCAATACAGTCATTTTACGCTTCTAAATCCATTCATTCTCTAGCCATCAGATGGTTTTATGTTTCTCCTGCTCTGTAGTGTTGGTTTACATAAGTCAGTATGTCCGCATGATAAATTATATGGCAACTGTGTAATGAAAAAAACACACAAACAGAAACGCATCAGGGCTCGACGCTAAGGATTTTTACTACTGGCCCGGTCAGGCCACATTTTTACTTGCCCTGTCAAAATTTTCACTGGCCCCACCACAAAAAAAAAGTACCATAGTGGGCATAAATATCCTGACTCTCCAGAATAAAGGGTAAGAGTCAAGACGCGTCAACCCCCAGGCGCAAAATTGCGAGTCATGGACTGTTTAGTGGAGCTACCCCCTAAACTTAATTCTTCTACAGCAAGAGAAAGCTACAGCTTCATTGCTCTATTGCAGGGGATTGTCCCTTCTTCCTTGAAAAGAAAAAAACAAACGGGCAGAGGCAGATAATGCAGAGCTCATGTGAGTCCTCATGTGTGAGAAAGCGCATACACGGAGGAACATATTGCCTGAAACTCTTTGATCCGGTTGCCAATTTATTGCTCCACCCGTTCAAAACAAACGGCTCCTGAAGACAAAGCCGATGACATATTATCCAGGCACCCTTTTATATTCACGGGCACTCTGCTCATGACATCATAGACTGACGTCAGCCAATCAATTGGCGTGTTTGTTACGCGTTCAGACACCAGTCATGCCTAGGGCTTCCCAATATTGTCAACACCAGATGCTACGTCGAAGTTTCACTTCGAAAGCGAACTATTAGCCTAACTAATAGTTAAATATTTTTAAAAAAGTAAACTAGCAAATTGTCAGTAATAAAATAAGAACGAATAATCAAGTTATGAGCAAAAGCACAAATAAATACAACAGAAAAAACATAATAACAATAAGCAGTAATACAAAATTTGCAGTAATAAACATAATAACAATAAACAGTGCTTTTCACATTGTTTTAACAGTAGTTTTCAGGTACAGAAATTGAAGAATCAAAATGTAAAATAACACTGCATAGCCTTGACTGTATAAATTAAATATAGATTGATTCCTATTAAAGTTATCAAAAGCTTTTTTTCTTTATCTTGTTTTTTGATTGACATTAAAAACAGAGGCAGCAGCAGGAATATTAGGCCGATGTCACTTTAAGACAAAATGTGTGGATCCAACATTAGGTTTTTCCATTCCACTGTGCTTTGTAAATGTAAACACACACTAGATGGACGTCTTGCGCATGGCACGGCATTCCTAAAATGTGCACTCGAGTTAAAAGAAGTTCAACTGTATCTAATGTAAGATGACTGAGGACTTTAAATATGTTTTTTTGAGCTATTAAACGGGTCTCTCCAATTATTAGGAGCTTGTGCTGAAATTATAATGTTTACATAGATTTATTTTTTTCACACAGGTACAGAACGACCTCATAAGAATTTCAAGGACTGATATAAAAAAAATCATGTCAGACAGAAAATCATAGCGTTGCTCTTAGCACACATACCCAACAGCGAAACTAAACACAGAGAAACTAAAATGAAACTCTGTCAAACTAACATAAAACTGTAGACTCAAAATATCTGATTAATAATATGCAAACTGAAAAAACAACAACAACACTGTCTGTAAGCCACTGGATGGGAGGCAGCAGTATTGCACTATTGCAAGCTAGCTTACTTTTAAACAGTCAAGTCAAGTCACCTTTATTTATATACCACTTTTTTACAATGCAGATTGTATCATAGCAGCTTCACAGTGATAACATGAAAATAATACAACAAAGTTTGTTTCTAGAAGAAAATTGCGTCATCGTCCACCTTAAGTAAGGCAGATCAATAAAATTGCTGAATATTAAATGTCTCGAACCAAGCAAGCCAAAGCCAAGGCAACAGTAATGGGGGTGCTGTTGTTAAAAACCTGAGGTAGTAAATAAAAAAGATTGTAGGTTAAAATCTAACAAGAGCTCTCAGCAAGGAGCTTTTCTTGTAAAAAATAAAAGTAAATAATAATTAAATTTACTTAATTACTAAACCTTCAGCCAAAACTACGTATTTTTCTGATTAGGCAAATGTTAGTATTTAGTAGTATTTGTAATTGTAAATACAATTTCTTAATTAAAAAGTATTAAATGTTATCCAAAAAAATATCTACAGAAGAAAGGGTCATACAGGTTTAGAACAACATGAGAGTGAGTCAATAATGACAGAATTTCTGCCTGGCTAACTTATTTAGCATTGGCCGTCATATCTGTTATCAGCAATTAGTTGCAGCTAGCATTATTGACCAAATATACACAAAAAAAAACTCATTTTAAATGACAGTTGTTCAGTACAGTTGTTCATAAAAGCAATTATCAGTTATCTGTATCCACTAAAAGTCCTAATCAATTAATTGTAACTTTCAAAAGTATCTATTTTTAAAAAAACTTGGGTATCATATTAATTAGTGTCTATAACGTTAATATGTGTGTATACCGGTTATCAATATTGGTTAAAATGTCAATATCTGTACTTAGTCTACTACTAAACACAAATGTGAAATAAGAGTAGTTCCCTAAAGTACAGATTTTAATAATTGGCATCATATCCATTATTGACCATTGCAGAAAATGTAAATCCATAATTTGTCATTCGACTATTAGTATCTGACAAAATATCAGTCCATCCAAAGTTATACTACTAAACTGCAAGTAAGAAATTAGTCTATGATACTGCTGTAAAATGACAGCAAAACAGTGTTACTTTCTCACAAAAACAAAGGCTGTATGATTATCATAAAGTCAGACATCAAGCTAAAAAAAGTCTTCAGGCTTGGCTGTAGCTCAGACGCCTGGCATTTGAGCTCAACATCACAGGACCTCTGAAACTTCTCTTAAAGCAAAAACAGACACGGGAACATAATCTACTGAATTATTTCTTGGGATTGTTGTAGCATTCCAGCATCTGGCTAAACTAACATCTAAAGGCAAATTGAAACTGCATCAACAGAAGTCGATCAACACAGACAGTCACCAGGTTACAGAACTTTTAACTTCTCAAACTTTCCAAGACCTGACAAACGATGACTGAAAACAACATTTGAATTGGCCTTAACGCAATTTAAAGGTCAAAAAATATTTGAGGCTTACCCATAAAATAATTCTTCAGAGAACTTTGCTAGAAAACAAACAAACACCCTGGACAAACTGGCAACTAGTTTTATCTGATGTAGTTTGCATTAATGAGATACATTGAGAGATCCCTCACTCCTCTAGTCTGACTGTATTTAGTCCATGGACATTTCTATCAATCATATTTTTTTTATTATGCATGTTTTTTAACCACTAGAGTGGCCAAAAGTTACATAGTGTGCCTTTAAATAATATGTTAAAAAAGAAAACTACCGTAATAGCTATGTAAACCTTTGAAGCCAAAAGATTAAAAATACCAAGTGTGCATACACAGTGAATTTTTGTTTAAAAATTCTGATGAATTATAGAATATCACACAGCAATACACTGCAGAAAATGCTTGATATTTTATGTCAACAATCCATTTGTTCTCCGCAGCATGCTCGGCTAAGAACAATTCAGATGGAAATGTCCGCTGAGTCACGGCCCCTTTTGATAACCTTAAACAGCAGTTTCCAGAGAGGCGACGTCCTTGAGCTCCGACGAACTCTGACGTAGCTCTCTCTCAGCCTCATTCTGCTGTAGCCTCGAGACATGCTCCCCAACATTCCCTCAGATTCATTATTTCATTGGCATAGTAGACTCGATGTTTACTGCTAGTGCTAAAACCTCACAAAAGTGACTTAGGAACTGTTCACACAATTTATGTTCTTTTATCCCAAAAGTGCCAAATTAAACAATAATCAAACAGCATGCAGAGGTTTTTTGGGGAGTTTTTAAAAGCTGGACTGTTTTTAACTTGATGTGTTTAGGTTTGCCGAAATTGGGCTGGCTATGTGTGTGTGTGTGTGGCTGAAGTTAGCAAAATGATGGAAATTGTCTGTAGCACCTTTAAGCTTGTTAAGCCGAGCGCAAATTAAGATAATGTAGATTGTAATTGTGTTTGTAACAACAAACATGATACTTAAGAACTTTGATCATTAGCAATGTCAAGTTAGCAGTATTTGGTAATTCGACAAGGAGATGTATCAATGTCAGGAGGTATTTGCTCTATGTCATGAGAAATGGATTCATACAAATCAAAATCGTGGCATTAGTTGGTATTAAAAATGTGTTAGCATTCAGGAGTGTGTAACATGATATAGTGGATAAACACAGTATTGGATTTGTGCGGAGCCTGGGGTTTGCTAATGAACATCATAACTCCATCAAGGGGAGGAGGTCTAATATGATGCTAATGCCTCCTGACTTACGGCCATGATGAAGTGTGCCAATTACACATGAAGGCCACAACATTGGGAGTGCTGGGATCTCACTGCTGATCTGTGAAATCAGAGTCACACAAGCACACACACAGACACGGTAACACACACATGGGCGCACACAGAGTGTGATAAATGTACAGTTAGCTGTGTAAAGTGTCTGTGTGCTGGTTGAAGGCTCTGCTGAAATGTCACTTCCCAGTCATGGCCTGAGGGCCACTACGTCTGGAGTTGCCATGGAAGCATCGTCATGCTTGAGCAGAATATTGATTAGGTTTAAGAACAGATGTTCACAGACACACACACACATACAAACCACATGGCTATGATCAAAGTAGCATATTTCTGAAGGAAATTCTCTCAAATAAAAATTCGGTACAGAATTAAAAAGCTACATGAACATGGGTGCATGGAAACACTTGATGATTATGGCTTACAGCTTATGAAAACCCCAAATTCAAAATTAGAATATTGTGAAAAGGTTTTCATAGCTGTAAGCCATAATCATCAAAATTATAACAAATAAAGGCTTGAAATATCTCACTTTGCATTTAATGAGTCTATATAATATATTAGTTTCACCTTTTAAGTTGAATTACTGAAATAAATGAACTTTTGCACGATATTCACATTTTTCGAGTTTCATCTGTATGTAATTTTACTGTCAAATGCTGTCAAACGTATGGTTTTTATAATTAAAAACTATGAATTGCCAAGTAAGAAAAAAACGGTTAAAAGACATTTCCAGAAATCCCCGCCTTACACATTTGTAATCAGTAATGTACATTAGTGTGTTTTGTGTTACATTTTAATTAATATTTATTGCTTTCTTTTTATATTTTTATTTTGAATTATTTTAGTGTCATGTGTGTTTGTATGTATGACCCTCCACGATGTGTGATGAAAATCTCTTTTGTGTTGAATTTAGGACAAGTTAGCACAACAATAACACATTAACAGTTTAAAAAAATAGCAAAGTTAAAGCAGGCTCTATTTGACCCTATGAATCACCCGTAGTTCAAGCCAGGGTTGCCAGGTCTATGGTTTCCCAACACCAAACATTATTTGCACTTACCATTCAATAATCACAAAGAGCTTTGTGCTTTGTTACTGTGATAAGAAACGTGATAAGGACTTGATCCGTTGTGGAGCAACTATGCTTGAATCAGAGCTGTTAGGACCAATCAAATTGTCAGGGCGGGCTTTATACGATGATGGACAGATGATCAACAGTAACGTAATCATCCACGTCCCCAAAGAGAGCTTGGGTTAAATCAGAGCCATATTGAGATCTCTATATGGCTCTGGGTTGAATTCGTTTACAACAGAATTGAGATGTGTAGATTCCGCCATCGCGTCTGTTATAGAAGATATCGACGCATTAATTTTAATTGAGGAACAGAGAACCGCGATCAAGGCATTCAACTTACGTCACTTACTCCGTTGCTCTGATTGGTTGTAGGTCTATCCAATTGAGTGCATAGGCATTTTCTTTCCTGGTTCAGTTGAAACACGGCCCAATTATCAAAGCCCAATGGAGCAGTTTCATATTCTGACTAGAATCTGAGTATGACGACGTCAGGCTAGTGTTTGGATGCTCTTAAATGTGAAGTGACGGATCGCTGTAGAGCAGTTCAAGCGGCAGAGAGTCATATTCCACTTTAATACAAGTTAAGGCGAGACACGGCAGGCAAAAACATCGTTTTTTTTTTCACTGGTCAATTTCTTCCAGTTTCTTCTTTCAGACTTGTGGTGAAAAAAAGTCCAAAATACACATTTAGGTCTTTATTTCACTACACTTTGTCTATTTGCGTCTGTAGATTTCTCCGAAATTCAACACAAGTTGGCGTTCTAAATCAACGCGCTGCTCCGCGATCTCTGTGTTCTTCCTTTAATCACGCACATGTCTGAAAAGCTCTCTCTCTTCTGTACAATGCTGTCGGGTCCAAATATGGTCATTTCCTTTTAATCAGCAACCAATCGTGAAAGTAAAATGGGCATTTAACCCTAAAAGCGAAATCTCATTGGCTGATGTCAATTTCTGACAACGTGATTGGTTCATATGCATCACGTGACGCGCTCTGACATTTAGATGTGTGTTTTTGACTGTTTTTCTGCTCAGTTGAAGGCCATAAATGCTGTGTTTATAAGTTTTGATGTGATTTAGGTGGTTTGTATTGTTGTTGCTAATTATTTGATAAGATATTGTGTCAGTAAATTGTTGTTTCTACTAAAAAAGTATGATTTTTTTTACATTACAAATCTTTAAATTCCTTTTTTTTTAAAATGGGTTTTTTGTCATCCTCCAGTAGAAACATCTCAGGCTATGTAGCACCGATGTACACCAAACTCTCCAGTTATACACTTAGCAGTATTCTGAAGATATGTTCAGAGGGATTTGTTAATAAATCATTCCTGGCCTGATTTATGGGACATTTTAATCTCAAAAATATGGCGAAAATCGATTTTTTTTAATGCTATGGACAGTATATTTTGATTTCCTAGGTAATGAAAGCATATATCCTGAAATCCCTCTGAACATCTTTTTTCATCTTGTGTGTAAACAAAATGAAAAAAGAATTTTGCACCTGGCTTTATCATATGTTCAGATCTATCTACCGAAAATATATGCAAAAGTGTGCATATTTAATGAGATAATACCTAATTTGCATAATTAAACATACAAATTTCAAAAACTTGTAATACATTTTTTTTATGAACTTGTGTAAGTAATCAACTGAGGAAGTTTCATGGTGATATATATTATTTTTAAATTGTACCCTATTCACCTGTAGTGTCTCGCCTTAAGCTAAAAAAATGTATTGCATCAAATGTGACTTTTTTATAAAATATAAAATTAGACGTTTATATTTTTGAACTGGGAATTTGAAGAGGGTGCCTTAGCAACCTAGGTGAATATGCAGCGAATATCAAACCTAAAACTAAACTTTACTGTGCTATTAGTCAGCATTTTCGTTGTGAACTTATGTTTGCTTTTTACATTTCGTTGTGTTGTGCACTACTGCGCCAGCATATTAGCAGCATAAAAATATAATATGTAATATTTTGAAGAAAAAAAAACATTATTTGAGGTACTAATGTGTTGGAAAATAGCAATAAATTCATTTTGTAAGGTATTTGTTTATGCTCAGATTGCACATTTGTGGGATAACGAATTAACACCTTATTCATTTGAATAACAGTTTAAATTAATTTTCAGAAAAACAACACAAGTCAAAAAAACGAAACAAAAAAACATGGTTGCCATGCATGATTGTTCTGCGGCATTATTTATGCCATTTGGAATGCACTCCTTGAAATTGTTGTGCACAATTTTCCATAATTCATTGCACTCTGCTGGTGAGCTGTTTTGACCACTTATGTAAATGCAGCGTATAAGCAATGGCTGCCGTTCTCACAAACATCAAAATTGTCACAGTCGCGTTTGTTTGGACTCTTTGTGTTTCATCATCGTCTGCGTTAATCACTCATTTGTTGTCAGAGACACTAATGATTTTCAGTGTGTGGATGTGTTGTATGTTGCTCTGTTCCTGTAGTACCCACTGGATTTATTAAATGTTATCTGATTGCCTTCATCTTCTTCTTCTTCTTCTTCTTCTTGCTCATTACTACAACAACAAGCATGACAAAAATACTTATTTGAAAAAATGAAAACTTCTTGAACGACCTTCAGGACAAGAGGAAAAGGAACATTCCCTATAGCTTACTCAGAGTAACACTGCACTTTATTGTGCAGAATAAGACAGGATGATTAGCTCAGCAAATTTCCACACCACTGCCGCTCTCATTCGAAAAACTAATTATGAAGCTTTGCATTTCTGTCAGGACTCCCACAAGGAGGAACAGTTTGGTTAACAATGACAGGCTTTAATGACAAACTGCTATGATCAGGTTTCTCTGATCCTCTGAGGAGAGCAGGACAATCATGCAGGCATTAAATGTTCAAACACACACAAATAACAAGGAGAAGAAAAAGGATCATGACATAGGAATCCCTTTGTGTCCCTGCATTGCACTGTAAACAAACTATTTAGCTGACGGCAAAAATAGACATAAGATCTAGCCAAATTCTCGCTGAAATGTGTTGTAATTGATCTTTTTAAAGAACTTTATGAATGCAATAGCACTCTTAAAGTCATGCTGATGTACTGAATACCTAGTAGGATATTGCTAAAAGTTGCTGTAAGAGCGAAAATGCCCCTATACCTGACAGATACCACTAAAATAAGTCCATGGGCCCTATCATACACTCGGCGCAATGCAGCCCCAGGCACGATGCGAGTGTTTTTTGCTAGTTTCAGCCTGACGCAGTTATCATTTTCACAGCCTGCGCCACGTTGTTTAAATAGCAAATGCATTTGCACCAATTTAGGCGCCCATGGGCTGGTCTGAAAACGAGGTGGGTTCAGGTGCGTTGCTATTTTGAGGCAACTGAAACAGACTGCGCTTTTGACTAACAAGAACCTGGTCTAAAGTCAATGGCGCAGTATTTTTTTTTCCACAACGCACGTACACTCTGCTTATTACACACACAGCTCAGCAGCAAATTGACTAGCCAAATATTAAAAATAAAAGGATTATAATGTAAAAGATTATTATTGTGTACATAAAGATATGGTGGAATCCGACTTGTCCCGAGATGGTCTGCTTGCACACTTTAACCTCGCACACAAGCAGATACGTTTCCTCTCTGGAGAAGCGTTCAGTTTTTCCGCTTGCAAATTCCGCCAAAAGCGCAACTGGCTTTTAAAGGGAATGGGAAACAGAGTATTGCAAAGTAAACTTCAAATGAGTAAGTAGAAATGACTCAACAAACTATCTGGCCAAGTTAAATTGATAATTCTCTCTTTGTGTGTTAATTGTACAACAAGTTAAGTAGATTTTACTTAATTCCATACACATAGACATTTTATTTTTTTAAGTGCAGAACAATGCATCAATGGCAGTTTTACAATGAAAGACCACTTAGAATAAAGTGGGGCGGGACTAGTAACTTAAGCATGCTGAGGGTTTATAGCTAGCAAGCCTACTAAGAACACATCCTCTGCATAGACCAACTCCATTTACACAGGACATGATCTTGCGTGCTTGTGCTGCATTTTCAATTTTCAAATAAGTATGCCGTTTACAACACGTTTCACTGTTTCTTCAGCATCTCATATACGGTGCACCTTGTTTTAAAGAAGCAGTGTTAAGTTAAATATTGTTCCTCTTTTAATGTGGACTACAGCGGGTCAATGTCAATTTAAAAACAACTGACCAATCATATAAAAGAGGGGGTGGGATAAGGATCCAACTTTTTGCCCAATCTCCATGAAACAAACAAATCCTGTTCCTCATACATATACATGTGTCCTTTGTCTTGAGTTGTTCATGTGTGTTAAAGGTTATGGCAGAGAGGGGAATGTAACATCGTAGAGCAGCACAGGTGGTGATTGGGGTCCAATGAGAGTTCTGCTGTGTGCTGATCAGTATTTGATTATGTTCCCTGAGCAGCAGCACACTGTGGGCCAGTGCCTTCATTAGCATCTCATCTACATAATATCTGAGCCAATGCAAGTGCATTTGCATGCTCTACAGTTCAGCCCTCCTCTCAGGCTTGCCTACTGATATAGTGCATATCTCACATGCTACAAATTGTTGAGGAAATGTAGGCGTATATATAATTTCTCAGGTGTATAAAAACTTCTCGAGTTATTTTCTAAAATAGTAAATATCCTGTTTACAAGTAAATGTTTAATATCTTTATTTGAAAGAGGTTTCCCAGCTTAACAGTTAATCATGCGCCAAAGTCATACCATTGGTTGAGCTAATGCTGTGGCCCGGCTGAGATGCTCAATGAAATTCACTAGCCTATAGTGATGTCTATAGGTTTCAATGTACTATGCAAAAGCTTACAAGAAAATTGATTCAAGTAAATTTGTTGACATTTAGGTATAAAGTGTTTTAAATCTACAATATATGGTGTAAAAACGTCTGAGAGCTACCCTCTCCTGAATTTTCCTATTGGATGACCAGGTACTGCGTGACGTAAGCAGGTACCAGCTCACCACACCCTTGCCTACTGAGAGAAGTGTCTCCGGTGCACGGCAAATCCTCCCAATTGGAGCCTCCAAAGGTGAAGACTGGTCCATGCCATGGTTGAGTCCCATTCAGAGTGAAACGGAATACTTTTACTACACTGGTCAGTGCTGACCACTGGCGGTATGAAAAGATCCCTTCCATGGCGGAAGCTGCTGTCACCTACCATGTCCATCAACTGTGGTCAGATGGTCACAATTTGCCAATCACTGTGGTCAATAGCATTTTGGACAGTGCAGAGTTTTTATCAGAGGGACGTGGAGAAAAAAACTGTGATGACAGATGCGTCTAGTATGGGTTAGTAGTGCACCTAGTGCTCAAAGCGTTTCTACCAAAACTCCACCATGCTTTTGTGCATACGGACAACACGGCGGTTGTAGCATACATAAATCACCACAGCAGGGTGTCAGGCCTTATTCGCTAGTACCGGGGGAATGGGAGCCGCATCCCCAGACGGAACAGAGGATTTGGTACATTTTTGGGCAAGCAGAGGTGCAACCTGCAAATATGGGTTTCCTTCCGGTGAGGTCAGAGAAACTATGCTCATCGTGCTCCAATAGCTGGCTGCTCTTTTAGTAAGAATAAAGTATCTAAGGGATGCTAGATCACATCCTCCGCGTCCATCTACTCTTGTCTACGGGGGATCTGGCTGTAGTGCTGAAAGCTCTCAAAGGCCCAATCTCTATATAGGCCATGGATCCACACCCAAAGTAGCATGCTTGAGTGCTATTGGCTAGTGAAATTTACTGCCGTGACTCAATAGGGTTTCATTAATTCTAGTAGAAAGCCGTTTCCCTTAGCATCTGCTACTGAGGCAATATCTTGAGTAACCAAAGACGTTTTCACACGTTTCGGGGGAATAAACAGTACAGAACATTTTTGTAAAAACAAAATTACACATTTACAATTTATCTCCTTTAAAGTCCCCCTGTAGTCAATAATTTGATCCCTTAAAAAATCATCTTTGATCACCAAAATGATATATTTAAATGTTTTTTTACTGTAAAACAAACTACTCATGCCTTAAATTAGCTTGAATGTAACTCTACACTCTTGCCTCATTAAGTATATGAGGTTCTATGAATATGCAAATCAGCCCGCCTCCACTCACTCACACCAGCTCAGAGATTCACTCGTTGACGATCACGCGTTGATCTGATTGATTACAAGGTAGTTTGTAACGTCAGAAAAATCAGCGATTTCAGCGTTTTTTGAGACTCACTGAGAGCGTCTTTGGCTCACTGCAGTTTTAAGGAGAAAATACTCAGCAATGGTGTTGACATGAATTTTCACATGGTTTGTCTTAAAGGGGTGATGAACTGAGAAATAAAAATGTCCTTGAGTTTTTGACATATAGGTCTATATACAGGTGCTGGTCATATAATTAGAATATCATCAAAAAGTTGATTTATTTCAAGAATTCAACTTAACAGGTGAAACTAATATATTATATAGACTCATTACATGCAAAGTGAGATATTTCAAGCCTTTATTTGTTATAATTTTGATGATTATGGCTTACAGCTTAAGAAACCCACAAAATCAAAATCCCAGAAAATTAGTATATTACATGAAATCACACAGTAATTACACAGTAATACCATAGTCATTGAACCAGGTTTTGGTTCTTTTGGCAGTGTGGGCAGGTGCAAATCCTGCTGGAAAATGAAGGAAGCATGAAGTGCTCTGAACATGTCCTGGTAGACAGCTGCGTTGATTCTGGATTTAATAAAGCACAGTGGACCAAAGTCCTCTTTTCTGATGAAAGCATATTTTGCATCTCATTTGGAAATCAAGGTCCCAGAGTCTGGAGGAAGAGAGGAGAGGCACAGAATCCACGTTGCTTGAAGTCCAGTGTAAAGTTTCCACAGTCAGTGATGGTTTGGGGTGCCATGTCATCTGCTGGTGTTGGTCCACTGTGTTTTCTGAGGTTCAAGGTCAGCGCAGCCGTCTACCAGGAAGTTTTAGAGCACTTCATGCTTCCTGCTACTGACCAACTTTATGGAGATGCAGGACTTTCCAACAGGACTTGACACCTGCACACAGTGCCAAAGCTACCAGTACCTGGTTTAAAGACCATGGTATCCCTGTTCCTTAACTCGCCTGACCTTAACCCTATAGAAAATCTATGGGGTTTGTGAAGAGAAAGATGTGATGCGCCAGACCCAACAATGCAGAAGAGCTGAAGGCCACTATCAGAGCAACCTGGGCTCTCATAACACCTGAGCAGTGCCACAGACTGATCGACTCCACGCTGCATTGCTGCAGTAATTCAGGCAAAAGGAGCCGCAACTAAGTATTGAGTGCTGTACATGCTCATCCTTTTCATGTTCATACTTTTCAGTTGGCCAGCATTTCTAAAAATCCTTATTTTGTATTGGTCTTAAGTAATATTCAAATTTTCTGAGATACTGAATTTGGGATTTTCATTAGTTGTCAGTTATAATCATCAAAATTAAAAGAAATAAACATTTGAAATATATCAGTCTGTGTGTAATTAATTAATATAATATACAAGTTTCACTTTTTGAATGGAATTACTGAATTAAATCAACTTTTTCATGATATTCTAATTATATGACCAGCAGCTGTACTATAAGAATATCCTGTAAGTTTCAGAACTGAAAACTTCCTTCACTCTAAAAAATGCTGGGTTGTTTCAACCCAATTTTGGGTAAAATATGGACAAACCCAAATGTTGGGTTAAAAATGTAATGTAAAAATTTAACCCAATGGCTGGGTTTGTCCATATTTTACCCAAAATTGGGTTGAAACAACCCAGCATTTTTTAGAGTGTTGTTAGTCCATTAAAAGCTTTTATTGACACCATACACAGCGAACGACAGGTTTTTCAAAGTGGGGATCTATGACGTCAAAGGGTATCAAACACCGCCTCCGCAGAAGAAGATCAACACTTCCTGTTTAGCCCCGCCCACCGATTCGCGCATTACATGAAACTCATTATAATATGCAAAACTGTTATCCAATCATAGCAGTGGCGTTTACTTCCAAGTCTTCAATGTGGCACGCCCATAAAAACCATAAAAGGTCAGGAGCTAGGCTCAAAACTAGGGTAGAAAATAGCCTATTACTTATTCATTTTTATGTTTTTTTTATGTCAAAACCAAGCAAACGTCATAATTTCACCTCAGACAACAATATATAAAAAAATATAAAAAGCCAGTTCATGACCCCTTTAAAGCATATTAAAAACACCACATAGACATATAAACAACATTAAAAGCTTTATTTTCACCACAGGGGGACTTTAAGACAAACCACCAAACCATGATTTTTTACTTGCTAGTCGATGGCACACTTTGAATGTTATCTAATGAAATCACTAAGAGAAAACAAATGCACCAGGAAAAAAAATACTGAGGGAGAAAAGGGGAAAAGGATGAAAAGTAAAATTCGACTGATAGTTGACTGATGTTAAAGAGATGTTCATGAGAGGGAGGAAGTGCATTAGCTGAGTGAACGAGAAATCAATAACTGGAGAAATCCCAGTGCTGGACAAGACAGTGACTGAGCAGAGAATGGGGATGAGATGAGATGAGGAACAAGAGAGGAGTCTGACTGAAAAATGAGTGCCAGAGAGACCAAAAGTGAAGTAGGAGGAGCTGATGCCAGAAGAACTATTAAGAGAGAATTGGTTTTCTAAATGACGTCTTTGTTACAATTATTACCAGAGAACATCTGTGGTTTCATGCACTGATTTGGATAGGACTGGGATCTTTGTAGTTTTTACTGATTAGAGTGTTATTTGTCTGGATCTCGTGTTACAGTATGCTCTGGATTTGTGCATCAGAAACCCACTGAGCCATCATCACGTTGAGGACACCACTCCATCTGATCCATTCTGACCAGTGTCTATGATGGGAAACTACTTCAGTTTGATGTGCTTGATGTGTTGCCATGTGACTTGACGCTACACTCAACTAGAAATACAACACAAACTAAACTCAAACAACCCCATCAGACGAGGCTAAGTTAAAATAGTGCAATTAAATATTCAATATGTGAATAATGTACAAATACAATTTTTGTGTGGTTTATGAATGTCTGTAATGTTACAGGTTGCTAAAGGCATGTTGTGTGTCTGAGTGCTAGCCATGTTACATAAGCACTGATGCACACTAGAGCAATGAGACAGAGATGAGTTTAGTTCATGTCCACAGGGACAAAAGTCACTGCTGAAAAAATTAACATATGGAAAAACATAATGGCTTACTACACCCCATATGAGAACACTGATAAAACATGCTATATACGATGGAATATACTATATACATACACACACTATACTTTACTAGGGATATCAAAACTTAATTCAATCATAGGTCTGTATTTATAAAAAAGTGAGAGAAAGAAACCAATACCAGTCACTTTACAGAACCGAATCTGTTCTATAATTAAGTGCAGTCACTGCATTAAAGCCATCTGCTGTTTGAGTTAAATCCTGTAAAAGTAATTATGAAATCTGCAACTCTGAACCTTTCATTGAATATTTGATACTTTTGTTAGATACCTAATAAACTTTAAACAAATTTGTATCTTTATGCTAGTGCTTCATGTTTCCACTTATTGTATTTTTTTCTTTTCACTTTATTACTGAATATTAACTTAAAAAGAGATTTGATTTAAAAATAATTACAGCAAAACTAAAAGTTTTACAGTTTTTACAGCAAAGTAAAAAAAAGATAGAAGAGAAGAGAGTTCAGAGGCTGAAATTCCTGAAATACACGGCACAGTTTTTATTTTATTTAATTTGATATTATTTGTATAAATAGAATTTCAGTGTTTTTTGTATTCAACCCTAATATATATTATACACTGTATACACAGCGCTGTAAATAATCGATAATCAAAATAATCGAAAATGAATTTGATTATCAATTAATTGTGTGAGGTCTTTGGAAAATGTCCGCCAGTTTGCATTGTTTGGAAGACAACATTGGGCAGGATGTGGAATAATATTTTATTTTATATGAAATAAAACACAGAAAATAAAAAATGGGCTTATCAAATAAATAATTGTCAGTTTAATTGATTATCAAAACAATCATTGCAGCCCAGTATACTAAACTGTATTTTACTATACAGTACATGGTTTACTACACACTGTCGACTATACACTATGTACTATTTATGCAGTACTATAGTAGTACTGTAAACTGCACACTATATACTATGGTATACCATGTTGTTACAAGGTGATTCAGAGGTCTGTTGTCTTTTGGGACATACGGGTTTGAAGTGTGTGCATGTGCATGCATCTAATGTATCACAGTCCTAAGAGATGGGGATTTTCGGATGAATCCACCCAGAAATCTACAGCACTGAAATATACAGAGACGAAGAGAGAGAGAAAATGAGAAAGTCTTTGTTCAGAGGCAGAATTTTCAGGGGATAATTAGTAAGAGCGAGCGCTGAGGACTGGGGCCGAAGAGTGAAACTCTAAAGCTTCAAGCAGAGATTATCTAAACCAGAGCTGAACTTCTCCTGACTCTTCTAATCACTCCTCAAAGACGGCTAGTCGCATAGCATATCTCTCACGCTGCAGTAGCCAGCTAACCCACCCAGCCCCAGTCACTTCAGACTTTAGTCCAGTCTTGTGCAGGCTCTAGATTAGCTCTGAGCAGAAGCCGTTCAGATGACCTTCAGCCACCAGTAATTTCATCATCCCCAGCACCAGCACACAGATCCTCAGCCATTAGCCTAAGCTAATAACTTCTTCTCATCTCACTAAAACATAAGTAGAGGGTTGGTGAAGTGCTGATTTCATTTCCCTCCTCCAGTACATGAAAGAAAACTGTTACGATTAGCTGTCTCTTCCATTATCCGCTATGTGTGGGGTTGCTAGCAAAGTATAATTTGTTCATTTATGTAAATGTTTAGGCCTGTTTATCATTTTTATTAAAAGTAAGTGTATAGAGAGGACATGAAATGTGTCTAGTGTCAGAATAACTTCAGGGTTGTCTACACTTAACGTGTCAAAGCCGTGTGTCATCTCACAATGTTGACTAGACAATCAGATGTAAGCTTGTATTGTAGGCTACTTAAAATGTAAAATTAAAATAAAACCTTTGAAAAGGCAACCCTACTTTATTTTCAACAGTAATCCATTGGCAAACTATTAGAACAGGAAAATAATTTCACAAATAACCGTAATATTGGTAACTGTGTAAATTTAGGGCATCAGAACTTCTAGCATATTCTAGTATTTTGGCTAAATTAAAAGCACAATTAATAACAATAGAAGTTCTGATGCCCTAAATTTACAAAAAATGTTTAGTTATATAGTAATAAAAATATAATAGTAAATAAAATAATAGCTAATAAAATAGTTAAATTATTAGTCATTAGCCAAAAAAATAACTGAATAGCACAATTTCAAAAAGTTTCTATTTGATTGATTAAATTATTTTGCATTTGTTTCTAATCGCATTAAATCCTTATTTCAGTTTTCACATGGAGATAATGTAGAAAACTGTAGAAATCTGTCGATTTTAAAGGGGAAATTGTAGTCTTGTTTTGTATTGTGCAGACACAACAACTATGCTACAAGAATTTGCTCAAATCACAAGGTCAACAACAGCAAAGAGATCCAACAGGTCGGTTTATATGAAAGATTCTGTCTCAGCATCTCTGGTTTTAAAGCATAAATATGCGGTGGTGTTGAAATGCACTCGACCTGTCCCTGGAGTCACTGACTCAGCCCAAAACACAAGCCCTCTCTGAATGATAGACCGAACATCTTCAAATTCCAGCCTGTTCATGCACTCAGCAACACGACAACCTCAGACACACTAGACACTGCAACATTATACGCCTCAGAAATGGAAAGTATTATTTAAATGAGAAGGTCAGACACCACCAATACATCTCCGTATCATCGTGAATTATACGATTAATCTGTTTTGACCGCAAAAATGGTTTCATAATCAGCACTGATAGCTGGGCTGTCTGGACAAGAAGATCCCAGATCCCAAAAGCTCACAAACTTAACTATTAAAATCTGCAGAAGGTAATGCTTATCAGCGGTAGCTAATAATAAGGGTTACTGATATAATAAGGAACGCATGCAATACCTTTGTTTCTGCCTACATAGGGGTTGGTTGAAGAGGTTCCACAGAGACAAACAGGAAGGGAGATGTCAACAAGAAGGACAGTGGGAAAGAGAGAGACAGGGACAGTAAATTGGAGGATGACAGTTCGGCACATATACATATTCAGGACAGATTCACATGCGCTTCAGAATAATGTGAGCATGCAAACTGCAGTTTCTGACTTGAATTCCCTGTACTACAGAATTAATACAAACATAATTGTTACCCCATCCATATCACTTGAACAAAGGTGAAAAAAAAACGTAGTATTACTCAAACTAACAGATGCTCAGGGACAGAGTTTGCCACTATTATGTATTTCTGGTCTGGAAGACAGGCATATGTTGATTCATATATTCATCTGTATCTTTCTCCATAAGGACTGACCTATTCTATGTCCAGTTCAAAGGCTTTAATGTCAGGACACGAGTGCTTGAATGAAGGATATGAAACGGGTTCATGTCTGTGTGGCTGTCCATCTCCACCATAGGCAAGATGCACCCAAGAGAATTGTACAATTCAGTGCCAAGTGACCTAAATTAGTGTGAATACCCTTATTTTATGAAGTATACTTGAGTAAAGTTCAATTATCTCTAAACTAATATCAATGTACTAGTAGTGAACTTGTAAGTGTACCATTTCAATACTGCTTGGGACTAAATTGGCCCACTTTTTAAAAGTATATATAAGAGTAACAGCAGGGGCGCAACTACCCAGTGTCAGAGGGGGATGCAGCAACAAATAAAAAATTCAAACCTCTTTTAGTTACAGTGTCTGTCTACATTACACTACTACATAATAATAGTTATAATATTAATCCCATAATAGTAATAGCCATATATTGTAAAACAAATGCACTGGAAAATAAACGAAACTAATTAGTAATTAGTTTGTACTAATTTCTATACTTCACATTAAAGATGTGATTGGGCCAGCCCAGTGTCAATCAAGAAAAGAACCAATGGGCCACTGATCTACGTGTTTCATGAAAAATGTCAGAAAAAAACTAACGCTGACTTTTTTTTTGACCAATGGATTACACCGGCACTAACCCAGCGCCGCCAATTAAGCAAAAAACAAACAAACAAAAAACGAATGGGCCGCCGATGTATGAGTTTTATGGGCCGTTAAGACAAAGACAAAAAAAAAAGTATTAGATGTATCGGCCCAAAAAGCACCGGGAATCTCCCGGTAGTCCCGATGGCCAGTAGCCTACATGCGTGGACGTCACACTTTAAATCCTACCTGGTCACCATCCACTTATTTAGCTGCTGGCGCAACATGCCATCTCTTTTATCCCTCTTTCTTTTTCTATTTTTAGCACCGACAGGTTTTTTACTTTATCCAATTTTTTGATGACAACTCACTCGCTGAGCGCTCACGACGCCCCTGCCCACTCGCGATATTATTCCCCCCCCCCCCCCCCCCCCCTCGTGATATTAACCCCCCTCTTCTATGTCAAAATTCTATAATGGAATCTATGAGGGCGCCTACTCTAGCCTGTTAGTCCTCTAAAAGGTTATATAACATTGAGGAAAGGCAGAAATTATTTAGAAACGCACAACAGCAGCTACATATAGAAAATACCCCAAAAATATATGTAATTTTTTTTTTTTACCATTGCTTTGGCACCCCCTCTGGTGATGCGCCCCTATGCGCCGCACATAACGCATACCCACTTTTTGCACCACTGAGTAACAGTAGTAAAATTTAAGTGCACAATTTGCTCACTACGTTTCTCATTTGCACTGCAAATGTACTACAAGTGAACTCAAAATTATACTAGTAGTTTACTATTTTAATACGTTTAGTAGGGGAGAGCCGGGACAGTTGAAACACTTTTCAGAGAAAAGTTGGTTTCTAAGATAAGGTTACAGATAGATATATGTAATCTTTCTAATAGGCTATTTTGACGAAGACAGAAAAATCCATTTACAATTAATTTTCTTACATTTCTTCCTTGAGTCATGTTGCGTGTTTGCTAGTTGAATAGCCTGTTATTATGAAGAAAATTCGTTTTCCTATGACCAGGTTTAACACTTGTTTCAACCGTCCCGACAGCGCTTCCTGCCAGTTAAACCTGTTTTGCCCTTAAACTAAAAAACTCTGATAATACACAATTAAGGGTGTGTTGTTGTACTAATACACCTTCCGTATTATCATTACAATGGCACATGAAACAATAAATACAACTTGTCAGTAAAAAAAAAAAGTGCACGAAAGAATTCACTAATATACCTCTAATATCACTTAAATAATAATATAATGTTTATACAAACTATAATATATTGAGGTTGACCTTCACATGTTGACAACCAACTTTTTCTGAACCTTCTTTCACTATTTAAAAGTCCGGGACAAAACCATCACAGCAGATCACCACAAATTTATTGAAAAATCTTTCAAACTATTTAAAATGAGTCATTCTATTAATATTCCCTTTTGCTTCCTTTCAGCACTGTTCATTCAGAGAAGAGCTGTTCTGTTTAACTCAGGAATATATTATTTATAGCTGCATAGTAATTCTGCCAGTCTATGAATGATATCTAAGTAATATGGAGGGCAGATCAGTGATTGTACATTATGGGTCAGTTGGCACAGCAGTAGTCGAACGTAAGAGAGAGAATGTAACTTTCTATAACATCATAGGGGGAGTCAAACCTGAGCAAACTTCACTCGTAACCTGTCAGTTCACCGCAGTATCACAGAGAGAAATTACATAATTCGCCAAGAGGACAATAATCATGCAGTGTCACGAGGGCAGAGCCAATCATAAAGCAGCATGCATGTGCAAGAGAAGTCGCAACAAAAATGTAAACACGTTGGAAACTGTGCAATGAGAGAATTAAGACAGAGCATACCTTGTGGAGACTTCACCATATGCGCGAACCCTTGGGGAAGACAATGAGCGTGATAGACAGAGAAAGAGAGAAAACTTGAGAACACCAATACCAATACTGTTCAGGTATTGAGACCACTCATAGTTTGCTGACAGACAAACCATGGCTTTCACACTAAAGCTGAAGCTTTCTGCAATTAAAAAAAGCTTCATTCAGAAAAGAAATTGACAATAACATTTCTAACTCCCTAATCCAGAACATATGTGCTAATAATTAGGGCTGTCAATTCATTTAGTACAATTACATGTGTGTACAAGTCTGCAAAATGTATTTGATCAAAAATACATAAATGATTACTGCATTATTACAATTGTAAAACAGCTGTATAATATGTTTTAAAATGTAATTTAGTCCTGTGATGACAAAGCTGAATTCTTAGCAGCCATCACTCCAGTCCTCAGTGTCACATGATCCTTCTAATATCGTCATAATCAATCTAATATGCTGAGCTTGTAACAATTCTTATTATCAATGTTGAAAACAGTTGTGCCAAAAGATCTTGCTAGCAGTTCACAGACTTCCTTAACAGTAGAAGACTGAAGTGCCATGCCAATCGTCGTTCTTGACGCTAAGGGCCTAAATTAATGAATGCTTCATATTAATGTGGAAACTTTGATACATTTTTTCAGGATTCTTTGACTTTTTTGTAATACATTTAAAGGGCTTTCCTGTCACTTTTCAAACATTTAAAAATGTAATACAAAACCCTACTATCCCAAAATTAATTAAACAACATCATGTAATCAATTTGATTATGTTTTATATAATTGACAGCCCTAATAGTAATACGTTATTGTAATATTTAAGCAGATTGTGTAATTTGACGATTTCACACATAAAGCCTTTGCCAGAAATTTAAATGTTAAAATATTCATTTATATTGAAATATTTTGCCAGCTTTGAGGGTTTTCCGACTTTTCAATCACATATTTCTGCTGAAAAATGTTTTTACTTTTATCATGTCAATTAATTTAGCCACAAAATTCAGCAAACTTGTGCATTCAGCTCCAAATAAATTGTGCACTCCCATCTTTCTAGTAGAAATAGGGGTGTTGACGATTATTAATAGAAAATGAATTAATTGTTTTAAATACTCTGGTGGATTGCTAGAAAGCATGCATAGCTTATGCTAAACGCCGTCACCTCCACGACAAACAGCCTTTGCTTGTAAAAATGGAATGAGCTCAACTTAATGAGGTGTGGGAGTATTTCACTACAAACAAGGATTATGTTCACTGCCAGCACTGTGATAGTGTGCCGAAGTACAACATGACAACAAACACTATGATCGTCTGTCAGGAGAACTGCAAGCCGGGAGGAAATGACCAGTGTTTGACACTGTACAGTTCACACAAGCAAGTTTTAATTCAGTGTAATGCTGTTTTTTTATTGTTATTAATGGTAATACATTAACATATTTATTAAATAAATGCATTGAAACAGCTTACTGATTTTTTTTAAATTAACTGTGTGCTAGGGTATGTGGGGTACGTGCACAAGGTATTTGGAGTCCTATTTTATGGCTTCATGTGTGAAAGTGTCTATTAAGTGAATGGAACATTATTTTAATTCTCTGTATCTGACTTTTAGCTTGTAGTTTATACAGTATGTGATGTGTTTTCACAGCCTAAGACTCACTTACCAGGAGTTTTGTTGACAGCTTTTGAGAAGATGGCACAAAGGGGAAGGAAGACAGAGAAAGTTCAACTGTTAGACACACTTTTGACTTTGCATGGAGGCTGTCATGCAAAACTTTCATTTTTTAGCTATAAACAGTTTGTCATGCAAGGGATCAGGACTGTCCCTTGCATGCCTATTACAAAAACAATCCTGTGGAAGAAAAAGTCCATAATATCTGTTCCATTTTCTGAGAAACAGATTGACATTATTGTTTCAAATCACTCCATCACATTGAGAATATCGCTGCAGAGATATTGTATAGTGTCCAGAATGCCACAGCGTTCCTCACATACACTGGATGAGGCCATAAATCCAAGCAGGTTACTAACCAGCTGTCCGATGCGGACCATGTGGATTTACGAGGTTGTGAGGTTTGTGGATTTCAGGACACGCTGTGGACACAAAGAATTACTCTCACTGAAGACTCATATGTGAATAGCTATCCAAGTAAATCATCCAAAGTTGTTTTATGTTTCTAAATAAACCAGTTTAAATGAATGCACACTGATTGCATGAGGAGAACAGCACAGTTCAACCAAATAATTACATATACTGTAAAACCTTAAAACGGACATTTAAGATTGTAAAGCTTCTATGAATCACCGGTATTAAATGAAATCTGACAAACCAATTTATACCAAAGAAATAACTTCAATCTCAAGGCTGAATAATATTTTAAAAAGCTGCCGATAAAACCAAAGCATGCTAATGGACTGAGAAACTTTAGACTAAGATCAACTATACACTGTGCTTTCTTTTCTTGCAGGATTGTACGAAACATTTATGAATTTCTCAAACACAGACTCCGTTGAAAAGTTTATGCGTTTCCTGGGAATAAATTCAACAACCTACCAATTTAACATTTTATGCATTAGCCAGGGGATTTATCCAAAGCGACTTGCACTGTATTCAAATTTTTTTTTTTACAAGTTCTCTGGTAACATTCCCAGGGAATTAAATCCATGACTTTGGTGTTGTGAGCAGAATGCGCTACCAGCTGAGCTAAATGTTGCATTTCATATACAAGTTACTAACATTTTTAACATTATGCCTGTGCCTGTCCCTGTTCATCAGAGGGAATTCTTCAGAAAAGCAATTAATCAGCCATCGTTGAGCATGTCACACTAAGCAATCAAAGACTGATCATTTTACCAAATGAGGAAAGAAATCTTTTATGATTCCCAAAATTTGCTATCTCAGGAGGTAAAACCATGGCAAAAACTGTACAATGCGCACCCTAGTTAGTATTCCCATAAGCCTCCTTTCTTTCTGGCTGGGAAAAAAATCATATGGATTTTCTGAAGGCAATGCAAATTCAGACATCTCCATCTGTTATCTTGAGTCTGTTTTCCAGAGATTTTTTGTCTCTTTCCTGACGTCCTTTCAGGGTTGGAACCAGAGGATGATCAGTTTATTTGTTCAATAATAGCTGGTCTGCCTGGCTTATTGCATTTACAACAGGCTTTTAGGGCACACTTGTCAAGCTTTCAGGATTCGCTTGGTTTCTTGGCTTACAGCACTTTTGGTAAATTTAATCAACAGAGACAGTCTGATGTTTCACGTCTAAGTTTAATTGCAAAGTTGAATCGACCAGCATATGCTGTGTTAAGGATGATGGTGCTGGTGTCCCCACCAGACTTCTTAACTTATCTTTCTTCTTTTCAGTAATTGTAGTACTCAAATCTGAGTAAAGGACCATATTTTCATGGTCTTTTAGTGGTCTGTGCCGACTCGTGCTGCTCGATCTGCTCTGCGCTATTGTTTCTTTGGACAATGTGTGAGATGTGGAGGTTTGCATGACACTGACGCTAGGCTTCATTCATCATTATTACACTGTCTGAATCGTTTAGACCCGTCTTGACTAAACCCACTCAACCCTTTTCTGCTATGGTCTTGACTTTGACTCAACCTACGGTCTCGGTCTGGACTTGAATAAACTGGTCTCGACAACAACACTTCCTCCTTTATCAACAAAATGGCTGCTTCTTAGAACAATACCCCCTGCCTCCACTGTTAAATAAAAACACAGACAAGTGCAGAACCGGATTTCCAGACAGTGTCACTTTGGCTGGTTACTTGAAGCGTTGAGAGAGAGAGAGAGAGAGAGAGAGAGAGAGAGAGAGAGAGAGAGAGAGAGAGAGAGAGAGAGAGAGAGAGAGAGAGAGAGAGAGAGAGAGAGAGAGAGAGAGGATTTATCGCCTTCACGTGACCATATCCCTCTTGATGACATGCTGCTCAGCTTTAATCCTTTGCACTATTTTTCATCCCCAAACATTTCATCCCAACATTTGCCCGCATTGGGTCAAGAGACACAAATGCCCTATGCGCCTGAATCAGGATGCTAGTCCTTTTACACTTTTTTTATTGACCTACTTTTGTAGTAAGATTATAGTAACTGTCATATTTCCATGTATATGTATTAATCCTCACAGCTAAACCCAGAGCAATTGTTTTGACTTTATTTTTTTGCATGCTGTTCAGCATTAATTGCTTCTTATCTTGTCAAAGGCTAGGTTAAAAATGTGTAGCTCGTAAGTGAAGAAAATAAGGTGCAGCTAATCACAGGAAAATGCTTCTTTTTCATTGAGTCTCTTAATGATTAAAGCATCATTACTGAGTGCCTACACTTCTTTGTAATAGTGCCTTGCAAATAAACTAAGCGAGGTTAAACAGATGGAAAGCTAATGGGTGCGTCTAAAATGCGTCAAGCACAGAAACATTACAGGGTTTAATATTTTCTTGCTGGAATTCACAGTAAAGTGTATGTGTGTTATGTGGTCTCTGTGATCTCAATAGCTAAATGCTGTGGCACAGTTTGCCAATGATAACCTCTGATCCACATCGTCAGGCCAGACTGAACATGTGTTTTATGGCTAAACGCATATTGTTTTAATCTGCCTGCAGTTTAAGACAGATTTCTACATGATAATACTGGTGGTTGCGCTCCAGCTGGGGTGGTGTGGCCCGTCTAGTGCTTTCATACACACTGAGGTATGCGGTCTGCTTTCCTGAGCCATCTGCATGCTCTGAGGGTCTTTGCTAGCCTGTTGCCATGTCTGTTTGCATGTAAAACATGTGCAGGTTGGACAGATTGCCTATATCGCTCGCTCATTACCAAGGGCAAACATTAAACTTATTAAATTATTTATAAGCTCACATTTTTCTCTTTCAAACATACTGTATTTTCACTGTTAAAATGCACCAGCACTAAAAGACGAATTCACTAAACAGATAGGCAGTTTCAAACATGATTAAACATTATATTACATTATTATACTTTTTTTTTAGTACAGACATGCCTTATGATGTTTTTTAAGGGCAGTTTTTAATCCACTCTCATAACAGTTTGTTTATTTGTAATTTTTTTTTAAACTTATTTACAAAACCCATGAAAATGCCTCCACATCTCAAAAGATACATTCTGTGGAGTAAATAAAAAAAAAAAGATGGATTTTTGATCAAATGATGATCAAATAATTTGCCTCTTTCGTCCTACTAAGGATCATTTCATACTATAGCAACTGCACCATTTAATGTATCTTTAATACATTTTTAGCGTAATTGGTCAAATTATTATTTTATATATTATTAATTACAGTTTGATTGAAAAATAGCACACAATATAATATTTTGTGATATTTACAGTACCTTGATCAGTATCTTGTCTCCTTAGTAAACAAGTACACTTCATCAAGGGCAAAACCGTTCAGTGTGGTGGAACTGTCATCATTTTTGCTAAATATATTTTCACAGAATAAATATTGAAATGGTTTATGCTTACTTGAGTCTTTGTTGAGAATATTATAGTTTTAAACGATTTTTGTAATGGATTTTCATATTCTACAACTGAAGGTCAAGTGTGAATTACTTCTGTTTCTGCCTTAAATTATGATATTGTTTAAATTAATACATTTTTAGCTAACTGTGATTTGTATATGTACATTTCTGAAAAACATAACTTAGACAGCTACCTCTGATAACATATCACTCTAAATTGTAATGTGGATATTTTTTGTAAAGCTGCTTTGAAACGATGTGCATTTTGAAAAGCACTATACAAATAAATGTGAATTGAAATGTGAATTGAAGGTCTGGCACTGGGACTAGGGTAAAACAATAATACATGTTTGTAAAACTAAAAGATGATGGCATGTAAAAAGTTTTAATCTGATCTTTAATATACTGTAATAAAAAATAAAAAGTCAAGCACATTTCAGAGAACGGGTATATAGTCTGCTACATCCTCCACAATTTAGCATTTAGAAGAAATGGCTTGCAAACTAGGGTGGAGTACACATTACATTTAGCACAGCTTTTTGGCCAAGTTGGCACATTTTCGTGATTTGCATAATTTATTTGGTGAACTAAAAAAAAAAAACAGATAGCAGGCACAAATAAACGTTATAAATGTATTCTTAGTGAATTCCCCCAAACAGTGCCACGCTGTGAAATTCTGAGAGCGTGTTAGTCCAAGTTTAAGCCCATCATTTGCCCCCATCGCCCACCAGCGAATTAGCCATTTCTCTTTCGTTCCACCCCTAATTACAGAGCGCTCCCACAGCTCAGCAGTGCAATCCGTTATCAGACACGTCCATTAATCTGTGGACACGACTGGGGCCTGATGAAGCCAAGACAGGCCCTGACAGCCACGCCTGCGGTCAAAGCATAGGACGGCCCGAGCTAAACCTTTGCTCTGAGATTAGAGGTCCACTAGCTCTACATTTATCACATCAGTTTTCCCTTGAGCAGCCGCTGACTGGCTCCTCATTAAGGGCACTTTTCTAGGCCTGCTGGTCGCCGGAAGGCCAGAGATGCAAGAAACATCCTTCACTGGCCCTCCAGCCCTGAGCGCCCCTACAGATCCAAAGGTGATCTGATCACACAGCCTAATCTCCTGTCGCTGCTGCTGAGGACTATCTCTTAATCTTTATAAAGGAGCACTGAGGCACAGGGCTGGTGTGATCAGTCTAAAGGGCTTGGGTTTGATCACGAAATGCAATAAGTCAGGCATTCAGTTTTGGGTCTACTGATTCCCTGCCTGACTGGATGCCCTGAATAAATTGAGATGCTTGTGGAATTATAGACTATACACAGGGCACAACACGAAAAGAGTAATCTCTCATAACCACAGCACCAAAGTCTCTTGGCAATTCAGTGTGCATTCGGAAAGTATAATCAGTTTTGAGTCTTATATTTTAATACCTGCTGGTGAGTCTTCAGTGAGAGTAATCCCAAATAGGTCTCAACACTAGTGCAGTTGGAAAAAGAAACTTGACTGTTTAAAATCAAGACATTTACTATAAGGTAATAGAAATCCTAATCGCAGTTCAAAAAGGTTCAACTCTTGAAATTGTGGTGTACCTTCCATTGTCTGTAACGTGCAGGATCTGGATTTTTAATGGGGAAAAGTATAATTTTACCTATAACAATGACCATATAAAACAATAAAAAACAAAGATGGATATCCCTGAAAATATCCCTGTGAAACACAATATGTAACATCATTGCAATCATTTGTGACTTTTAAACTGTCACTCAATCATATTCCTTAAATTATACAGTGAGCAAAATAATTACTGAAAATCAAAACATTATCATTATTATTAAATGTAGTCAAAAAATGTATATGTCTTCCAAGTAGACACCTTTAATTGCATTACTGATCCCAAAGACTATCCTGAACACTTAAACCACACTTTAAAATGGATGAATTTCATTGCATTAGAACAAATGGCATCTTCTACTCCTTCACTTTTATAACTATATATAAAAAAAATCAAACTACTTTAGTGAACGTATAAAGTCAGTTCCCCTCAACTTCAAACAGGTGTCCTAGTAACTTTTTTAAATTATTTTATTAATTTATTTATTTTTTGTTAAAATGTTTTTTTTTGTTTGTTTTTTTTTTACTTGAAAGTGTAGGTATACTATCTTTTAAAAAAGGCAGAATGACTTCAGTTTTTAGAATGACAAGTGTCTAAATACTCTTTGGGTCTACTGCATATCATCATTATGTGAAAATGTTATACTTGGCATGGTTTATTACAGTACATGCTTTTGTACAATCAGTACTGTTTCAATGACAATTTCACAAATAAATGCACCAAGTATGATTGGAGGTGGGGTGAATTACATTATATATTAAACAGGATTTCAAACAGGCAATATTAAAGTCAACATGACACGGCATTTAATACCGATTTCACTTTTGTAATGCAATTTATATCCAGTGAAACTAAATGTTCGAACAAAAAAAGAGTGGACTGTTGAACTGCAAAAATGCTCAAGATAAATGTACTTGAAAGGTAACACTGCATACGATATTAAGACCTGATTTGATGAATCTTGAAAATAAGTGTGTTTTATCTTACTGCACTAGCTTGTTGTTTCATTTGTTTTTATTTAAAACAAGTGAAAAGATTTGCCAGTGTCAATCTGCCAAGACAAAATAGACTAGTATTATAGATATATTCTCTGGAAAGTGTTTCTTCTCAAGTACATGTATCTTGTTTAATTTTTATATATATATATATATACTTTTTTTTTTTTACAGGAAAATTAGACTAAAGAACTCAGAACCAATAGTTTTTTTTACAGTATGAGTTTTCTATTTCAGAATGAAGCCCAAATCTGGACCTCAATCTGAATAAAACAGTGAATAAACAGCTATTTGTGGGTATTGGTTAGCATTTGTTATGGTCTATATGGCCTAAAATAAGTAACATCATCGAACAAGAAAAATAATTTCTGAGTCAGAGCATGTCTTGTCATGTGTTGACTTTGAGATGTCTTTTTTAAAATCATTTGCTTATGTTCTCTTGTAAATAAATCACTGAAATAAATTAAATCAAACTATTGGCCAGACTTGTGTTGAAAATCGAAGGTAGACTAAATGTTCTTACCTTCATTGCAGTGACGACCTACATATCCTGTTTTGGAGCAGTCACAGTAAGCTTCACCGTCAGCCATGCTGCAAATGCCTCCATTTTCACAGGGGTTCTCCGTACACAAGCCTTCCATCTCCAACCGGACCTTTTGGCTTCCCAGGCGCGTTGGAGCCTGATTCCCGTAACCCAGGTCTGTAATAATCCCCTTGAACGGTGGCATATCTTTCGCCGCTGGTAGTGTTAGGGCAGTTGTCCGAATGTCTTGAGGCACTCCTCCGAGATACAGGTCACTGACAATCTTCATGAACTGCCTTTGCGGTTTCACCTCGTCCATCTTGGATTCTCCATCCAGCACCAACACCGTTCGCAAGTTGTGCCTGCTGATGGTTGCAAAGTGCCAGCGACTGTCATTTACCATCTTGCCAGAGGTTATAGTGGTTTCTGCACAGTCCACGCTAAAATGCAACTTTAGCTTGCCTTCCTCAATGCTCAGGAGCAGGAAGTCACAATATCCTCCATCGTCAAAGTAGAGAACCAGAGCGTCTGATATAGCCGTTTTGAATTGAAAGCTGAGGTCACTTCTGGTGCTGGCGTCCCAGCGAAGATAACGTGCCCATTGACCCTCTAAGCCTGTGAACTCCAGGCCCAAACCGAGACTCAGGAAGGTGCTGAGCAGCAATAGTACACAACTGGGCCGGCAAAGGGGAGGCATGGTAACCAGTGATTATGCTACAAGGGATCCTCTAGCAATGAACAAAATAAAATTCCTCAATAATATTTTATGGCAAATTACGTGGAGGTAATTGAAGAAACATCAAATCCTTTAGGTGATAACCATATGGGCGAAGAAGGTGAAGCCACTGAGGCTCTTGACACATGCTATCCTAAATCCTGTTTAGGGGTACCAGACCGTACAGCCTTGAGATTAGAACTGGACCGCTCAGATTCACTTATAGAGGCTTTACAGATGTTGCTCCCTTGAGTCGACTTCCTGGATTAAAACAGAGATGCTCCATATTGGTTCTGATTCTGTTATATCGCCACATGTTAATGGCCACATTGGGACTTTTTTGCCTGATCTGTGAAGAGAAATAAAAAAGAAAGAGACAAACATCATTAGGGTCATTATAAATATACAGACAAATATACTACATACAGCGAGCACCTTTGTATTCCCTTACACCAACTGTTCCTTCAGTTATGTGAGTTATGTTTAATTTATTTAACTGACAATGGAAATAAACTATTTGCATATTGTTTTGTTAAACAACATGTCATCTTTATAATGCTTATTTAAATCACACATAGTATAAATAGGCATTGATAGTAAAAAAAAAAAAAAAAAGAGTTTATTGTTAGTGTGTTGAACAGCTATTTTTGAACAAGGCCAAATAGTAGTAAAACCTTTTACTCAAAAACAAGGTTACTATATTATAACAAAACAAAAGTTTTACATTGACTATTGGTAATTCTGTCATTTCTCCGTCCCTTCAGGTTAAGAAGGGAGTCATCCTTGACAGCACTTTATCTTTAAATTTTTAAATCATTAAACTCTTTTTTTTTTTTTAGATTAGCTTATTCTTATTGAATTTTTTTATGTTTATATTCATTGTTCATGTATTTCATTGTTTGTAAGGTGTCCTTGAGTGTCTTGAAAGATGGCCATAACTACTGTAAACATAATAATAATAATCATTATGATTCATTTATTTAACTAACAATGGCAAGAAACAATTAGCATATTTCTTTGTTAAACAACATGTCGTCTTTATAATATGACGCTTATTTGTTTTCACACAGAGTATAAATAGGCCTTCACAAAATCCTTATTGTTAGTGTGTTGAACAGATATTTTTAAACAAGGCCAATAGTAGTGTACATTTTACTAAAAAATAAGGCTACCATTTTATAACAAAAATTAAGCCATCACAAGTACAGAATTTCATATTTAAATCTCCATTTGCATTTAGCCAAATACAAGTAGTCACAAAATCCAGGGTCAAATATTTGCTGTTTACAACACCTGAGTATTTACAACACGCGCGATCGGTTGACAGATGTCTGTCGGAGAGAATTGAGATACTGTACGTGTGTGTCGAATTCCATCCCTCCCTGCCCTGGCTGTTGCTTTTGACATGAAGCCCCCAGAGACAAAAAGCCTCCCCAATCGTAGCTGTTCCACCGCGGTGCAACACAATAGCCCCTTTAACTACCTGCCCTGAATAGTTAATCTCTCCCTGGCAGCCAGGTATTGAATTAAGGCAACTGATACCAACACCGATGCGTGGACCGTCCCTTGAGTGATAGTAGGTCTTGTCTGTGTTTCAATAGAGAATGAGCGCTCCACAAGATTTGAGAAAAAAAGGTGAAAAGGGTGAGCCGAGCAGAACGCAGTGGCCAGGGTCAAGACATTTACCCATGCATGCCACACTAATAGGCAAGGCATCGTGGAAAACAGGTTTTCAGAAGGACTTCCTAAGTCTGCTATACTGCCAAAGGGCCGGCTAGAAACCCGATCCTCACGCACGGCACATGACGACTGCCATTGGTCTGGCACGGAGGATTTATTACAAACATAATGCAGACTATTATGTTACAAATTATATAGATCTGATCAGAACTCTCCGAAACAGGAGTCTATGAGGATTCTTGTTCAAAAGACATTTGGACAGGTTTTTTGAGAAAAAGCATACGTCCTATTAATATGTTCCGTATAATCCATCGAAAATTCACTCAAACAGAATAAGTGTTGCGTTTGGTTCCCAAAAGGCAAAAGAACATGAAAAGCGTACACATAACTATCAGAGGAAAAGTCTGCCTTGAATGATTTCCAGTCATTTCCAGTATGTTTTATGTTAGCAAGGCCAAGGCGCTGGATACAGGAAACAACAAATAAATATGCTGATTAGCCTACAGTATGTCTCCAATGTTGGGTCAATCTCAGCTGGGTTTCTCCTGCAAATGTCTCTAAAATTCTCAGAATCTGAATTTCTCTTATCGAAAAGGCAATTTGACAACAAGTCATCCAATACCTCCTGACATGCATTCACAAAGAACAACAGATGAGCAAGCCATAGAAACCTGCAGTGTAACAGTAATGTGCAGCAGCATATGCGCTGAAACACACTGTTTCAGATGGGATTCCCAATTAACGGAATAGTTTTCCCCAAAACCTTATTCTGTCGTCATTTATTCACCCTCTTGTCTTTCAAAGCCTGACTTTCTTTTGTGGAACACCCGGCCGTTATTTATTGCAAAATGTTGATGCTGGTCTTTTCCATAAAATGAAAAATGACTGCCAAGCAGCTAACATGTGGCCAAAACACTGCAATGCATATGTATAGGTCTATGGACTACTTTTATGATGCTTTACAGTTTTTTTTTTATTTTGACAGGCCATGGTCTCCAATAGTGAAGCTCAGACGTTCTGGCAAACAAATCTTTTGGTGTTCCATGGAAGAAATTGTCAGGTCAAATGACTTAGAAAAAAACCTTTTACATGGCAAAATATCATCTGAAGGCTGTGCTGATCTCCTGATGTTCAGATCTTTCACATGTTATTTAAATGGGGGGATCAAATCTGTGAAATTGGAAATATAAGAAATATATCGAAGAAAGAAAAATAAATTGTATTATTGTGCCACAGTCAATTAATTTGTCTAGGGTATTTTCATATTTCTGCCTATCAAAGGGTTAAGTCAGATTCTTGATATGCTACATTACCATTCATAAAGGCCATTAAAGTTTTGCACTATTAACCAAGAGAGAGAGAGAGAGAGAGAGAGAGAGAGAGAGAGAGAGAGAGAGAGAGAGAGAGAGAGAGAGAGATGGGGGGTTGATCATGTTCAGGCTGCTGCATGCATCCTTCAGTCTCCTCTCTGAGCAATGGACAGCAGATCTCAAACACACATTAATTATTTCATAAATGTTTAGGTCATAGGAATTATAGAGGGACATAAATACCAACGTGTCAATCTCTTTCATGCTGTAAAAAATGCATTTTCAAATTTGCATTAGAAGAATATCGCTATCCCAAAGCAAACACACGAAAAATAAATGCGTTTATGAGTACTCAATTAGCAGAAATATGATAACATAACATAATGTGATGTTAGTTAACGTCTAAACGCATTTGTGAAACTCTCCATATCTCTTAAAGTAGTTCTGCTTTACCTTATATGATGAAGATTGTACTCCACCGATAGAGAATCCGATTTATTTAACAAATGTTCTCGAAAAAAGCGTTAAATCCACATTGCGAGTGATGGAGCGCGGATGGAGTGATGCTGAGGTCAAACCCAGAGTAGTGGGATAATCCGCGCATCCCGAGCTCGCTCTCCTCCGCACGACTGAGTTGCTCGAGCCTGTCCTGAGCTCGCGAGCTCCGCGGCTCCGCCTACTACTTATATTAAACACGCCATTTAAAGACGTATCGAGACAAATACAGCGGTTTCTGTCAGGAATCCCCTTCAGGTATCTTTACATGGGTGAATATCCATTTTTAATCCTGAATTTCACACCATACTTCCTCAGAAGATCTATCGTCTGCACACTCACGAAATGAAAGCCCCGGATGTGAGCGACTGTGTGGGAACAAGCGTTTAGAGTTTTCTGGAAGACTGGAAGCATCTGGGGAAGTCTCCATGGTGCTGAATAGACATAGTTCTTGAACTGCCCCGATACTAAACGCACACGTAATTACAATTCCCAAATAATTTGACATTTACATTTAAAGGGATTAATTTCAAGGGGGAACACCTTGAAGTCCTGATCGACCGTTAATTGACGACACATATTACTGTCACGCGCATGTGCACTGCTTCAGAAATCTACTCGCTCCTGTCTGTCAACGTTCAGATCAAAGCTAGTCTAGTGGAGTGACATATGAGGTAGTTCTTGCGGCCTAATTAAACGGAAAAGTTAATGAAAAGATCACTGACGCGGCTTAATGAGGCTGTGTGAGAGAGTCCAGTGAGAAGGGAACACGCAAGAGAATGCAAATAAACACGCACGCGAGAAACGTGAACGTTTGTCACGCGCAAAAAATTAAAAATAATAAAAAATAGAAATATTGTTTTTATATACCAAAGTAAAAGCATAGGGAGTGAATGTGGGCATATTAAAAAAACAAAAACAAATGATTATTAATCATTTTATTTATCAGAGCCTTTATTTGAAGTGCTGGGAAACTTTAAGTGCCTTGCTCCAGAGTAGGCTACAGTAGGCTAATAGTAAGGATATTCAGCACTCTACAGCCCTGACATTAAATCCCAAAACATTTAAAACCAGATGACACCTTTAGCATTAATATATGGGCCAAAGTAGGACACACAACACTTGTCCTAAAGTGATTTTTAGTAGGCTAAATATATAAATCAGTTGTCCTCACAATCACAAGGTCATCAAATTAACCACTAACATTTGACAACTGATGCCCTAGCCTACTTTTTACATGGTGTTTTATCATGTGAAACCCAAAAAATATCTGTGTGAAATCGTGAATAGTTTTGCCTGAAAAGTGTGCTTGTTAATTATTATTATTTATTTATTTTTCTGACCAGGACATTCTTTATAGCTCTGTGCAAGTATTAATCAAAGGCTAGATAATCCTCATCAAATGCACATCAGAATACACATTATTAATATGATTAAAATAAGTATCCGAGAATCAGTTGTATGGTAGGCTATCACTTAATAAAAGTAGCCTAGGCCTAATATAAATGAGTCAGAATTAAGTAACAGGCTTGCAAATTCATCCTTAATTAACACGATACTATTATCAACTAAAAACAGAAAATTGTGGGGTTTCAAAGCGCAAGTTTTTGAAAACGAGACCGCTAACGTCTCCGTGTAAACTGCAAAAATTTGAATGGGTAAAAACTGTGATGTCATGCGCATACGTAATACGTGTTAGGTCCAAGGCGCGTAGGTTCTTCCCAAAGTGGCATCGCCAACTACTGGCCTCGCATGCATAATGCAGAACGTTTTGACAACGTTGTTGTACGCGGAAAACGCAATTAAGTACATTGTTGTCATGTAAACGAACGAGACTCATTAGAGGATAGCTTTGAACAAAATGTTGGTTTGCGGTTAACGATATAATTTTTCCATATGTTTTCTATATTTCATACTATTTTAATAATATTTTCGATTTAAAACATGGGATTACCAATGCTTAAAAAATAAATAGGACAATACATGGTATCCTCTTTTTGGAAAGCACAAACAAAACAAATAAAGATGAAGCATCTTCATGACATCCCCAGTGTGCATGTACTGTATACTGTGAAGGCAAAATTGAATGACTGGTTAGCCATCCCCAGGCCATATAATTTACAATTACAAGTTCTTTCCTAATGCTTTGTTAACAAACTACCATACAAGTGCCTCTCACCTCACCAGCACCCACTTGGCAACTGAGTGAGTGTCAGCAGAGGAAACATCTTTTGTTGTCCTTTCTTAAGGCTTCTGCGGATGGGGATGTTCTTTCCCAGTGATACAGGGACAGCACTGTTCATCTTTCTTCAACAACACTTCTCCAAAGACACCTGTACACTTTCCAGGACACCATCTGCTACAATTCATTATCCCACAGAGCTAAGACCCAAACAGAAACACATAAAAACATGCTGCGAGTCAAATCTATTTCACTCAACTATAGTTCTAAACGGTGTTCAAGCCCAGATGCTGCTTCATCAAGCTTCCTGTCACTAGAACTAAATCTACTTGTATCACTTAGAAATGTCCAAAGGTAGCTCTCTACAAATCAGAGAAAGTCCCACACCTAAATCCACCACAATCCTCTTCTTTTCTGACATTTCTCCTGCCTCCATCCAACCACACAAATTTAAAGAAGAACATCCTTCCAGAACTGTTTCTTGACTCTTTTTTCCCCACAGTGTGTGAAGCTAATGCTCTCTGCCCCGCGGCCCGCGACACCTCTGTCATAATTAGGAGGAACATCCTTCAGCCAAGGCAGGTGAAGGAGCCCCCTGGGAGACCCTGTAAGACGAGCCACAGTCCTGACACTTCAAGAGAATGTCTTCAAGGCAGGACAGACTCTCTCTGCTACAATGTTAGACCTTTTTTCCACTCTGTTACAGCAAAAGGGCATTTAAAAAAAATTAAACAATATATGAATATATGCAATGATTAAAATTAACATTGGCAAACAGTGCAGGTTATATTACTCACATGATAGCTTTACCTCCAATGATACACTTGTTTTGATGGCTTAATGTGAATAAAATCTTTAAGCTTCAAGCTAACACCACCTTAGAGAAAAGTGGGCATGTGTAACATATTTAGAGATGAATTAAGCATTTACAGGATGAAGGGAAACATTTATCAATTTAGTTGTTATAGCTCAACCTCAACAATAATAAAAATACTGAGTGAAATTATATATATATATATATATATACGACTGTATATATATAAATATGACTGTATATATATATTTTTATTTTTTATTTTTTATTATTTGTTTCATGGCTTGGTTAAATTCTAATGTAGAATGCGGCCTGCTATTTCTTGATAACAGACCGCTGCTAAGTATAACACACCGTTGCCATGAAAACAGAGCGTTGCTATGGACACGGTGTTCTTTAACGGAAGCAATACAATCGTTTTTAAATCAATAAACTCCCTTTTAAATCAATATTTTGTGTCAAATTATTGATTTATTTGGTAGGTAGCCATGTACTGTAATAAGCGGGATGATGTATAGCGAGGCGGTTGTTATAGCGAATACAACCCCTTCAGGCTGATTCGCGTCGGGATCCTGATCAGCCTGTCGGGGTTGTATTCGCTATAACAACCGCCTCGCTATACATTATCCCTTACATATATATATATATATATATATATATATATATATGAATGTAGTGTGTCGGTGACGTAGATGTCACCCATTGGTTATGTCAACTTAGAAGTGTGTATTTAAATGGGCTGCGCCGGTTGTGTGACGCGATCGGTTGTAACACCCGCCACTATTAAATATTCTCTGTTGGCGCTGGTATACACTGGGAGGTAGCATACAAATGAGTTGGACCACTTGATACAGGAGCGGATAGATTGAGGTTGGCTGGTTGTTTATCCAGGTGAGGCGTTCACGTGGGTTCAGGATTGTTGTGCGTGTGCAAAACTGCTTATAATGTGTATCATTGCAGCGAACCAGATCGTCATCCATGGTATGTATTGAGCATTTCTTCCACTAGGATTGATTTGACCATATTCTGACTTTATATCTTTGTGTTGGATAGGTTGGGCATGACGTGCTGCAATAGTTGGCCTCGTCAGCGCTGTTGTCTCGCTCAGATTTTATGATTTTGTTTTCCTTTTTTTCTTTTGTTTACAGTTAACCTGGTTTGTGTTTGTCTGTCTAAAAGTAAAAGTGCAATGGCGAATTTAATTGGTGCGTAGTTACTTGTTTTATTGTCTCACTATAGTTTTGTTATTGTCTGTATCCTTGATTTTGCTCCATTTTGTGTGTGTTAGTGACTAAAAGGAGTTATTCTCCTGTGTTTGCAGATTAATTGATTTATTATTTTTTTGTGTATTTGATTTTGGGGTGTGGAAGTCCAGCTGACTGTTCCATCTTGAACCAATTAATTTTTTTTGTCTTGTATTATTTTGTCAGTGGTGTGAAATTGTTTATTGTATTTGTATTCATTTCTTTTTTGTATTTCCATGCAGGAGCTGAGGGCCACTTACGCGGTTGTCCTGGGGCTGTGGTAGTGGGGTCTCCCGTTCACGAGAGTGCTGTATTTCACTTGTGTGGTGTGGTGGGGTGTGAGTATTGAGCGAGCTTTTCTTTTGCCTTCCTTGCAGGCCACTACCAGATGGGGGTGCCCAAAGTAGATGTCCTCCAGCCCTGCTTGGTCGTGTTGATGAATGTGTTTAGAATTAATGTGTTCTTTTGATTTGTTTTGGTGATTTACCGTTGCTGTTATTGACATTTCAACATTTTGATAAAATTTTTTTTGTCAATTCTTGTGTGTATGTTTTTGAGTATTTTGTTTAATGCTCCGTTGAGGTGTGGTTTTATAGTGCATCTGGAATAAAGTGTCTTTTCATAGAACCCATGACTCTGCCCAGTTACTCGCTGATAACGAACCTGGGTGCTCTGAGTAGATGAAAGCCGGTGGTTTGTAATGAATTCTTAGGGTGTAAGTCCCTAGGAGGCGTAGTCGACAACCAAAAACCAAAACATTTCCTTAGATTAGGCTGACTCCCGTTTTGCCGGTAAGCGTTCGGTCACATATATATATTTAGCAGAGCAGTGCCAGCTGTCTCATACCAGAAACTAGGGCCATGTCCACAGTCTCCACACTAATACAGTTTCGTTTGAAAACGTATATTTTTCTCTCCGTTTTGGCCTTCCGTCCACACTGAGACGGCGTTTTTATTAATGAAAACTAAGCTTTTTTTGAAAACGCACTCCAAAGTGTATACATTTGAAAATGGCGTTTTCACGTTGTAGTGTGGACAGTGAAACCGGAGGTATTTAAAAACGATGACGTAAATGTAGTCATGTGACACATATTGTACCAATAGATATTCATGTTTATACCATTGTGCCTGTTATGTGCTATTCACTTTCACACTGTTGCTAAAAATATTCTACATTGCACACTCTTCATATCACAGTCCTGCAAAGATGACAAAATTTACTCACATTTGCTGTCCTGTGGCAATATGAGAGCAGAAGCGTTTTAGACCAAACATACGGTGACTGCATGCGACCTGGACCGCATCAGTGGATGGTGAGATATTTTACTAAATAAAATTATCCTGTCAGTAATAATGAATAACTTATTTATTTTTCCAACTGAATCATATCAGTGAACTTTTGTAGGGTTTTACGCATACGCAGTAATGGTGAATTTAGCGTTTTAAGGCGTTTTTCAAAAGTTTCTCATCCACACTGAAACGTCCGAAAATGCCTGAAAACGCTAGTGTGGACGGAGAGCGTTTATAAATGAAAACGCAGTTTTCAAATGTCTCCAGATTAATGTAGACGTAGCCTAGGGTGGAGATTATAGCCTTGTTAGTGCCTCAACATAGATGGGAGCTGAAAACAGGATCTAAATGCAGCAGTTTTCAGGTTTAATTACAAACTAGCTCAGGCTACAGAACAGATTATCAAGGTAAACAATTACAGACAACTGACAGACTGAAACACTGGGCTTAAATACACAGATCAAACAAAGAAACTAATGAGGCTAATTAACAATACACACCTGAACTGAAACTCAAATCAAATCAGTTACCTTGGAAACAAACAGGCAAAGGACAGAACGAATTAGCAAACTAGAAAGCTAACTAATGCCTAACTATTGCCGTCTTTGCACTTGACCACTTGTCTACATGCATGACATATTTCCTCTATTTGGCCCAAGTGTTCAAGTAGAACACTGCAAGTGATTACTCTATGAGACACACTTATAGTCTTGCAAAAAATGCAAGTGTTTACAGAGCTTTTATTTATTATATTTTCAATACTTTGCATTTTAAAATAAACTTCTACATGTCTGTTCAGTAGTCGCTATTTAACTGACAGAAGACACAAATTTTAAATCCTGGTACTTCTAAGTAAAAACAGTTGCAAATGTTGTACAATATAGGCCTACACATACCAAACTCATCTTTGGACCAATAAAATTTGCAACACTTTATGTTTTTACTGGCAAATCATATGCATCTAATTCATTTAAAGTACAGTGGAAACTTTTCTTTGAAATCTCGCAATTTCGGGGCACATGAGATCCCAAACATAATGCATGATGGGATATGCTTGGTTTAGTGTGCATTAAGGGCCCTGTACTTTGCCATTTTTAAGACATGGGACAGTCTTGCGCACTTACTTCCTGTCGAGTGCATGCGCTCTCAAGTGGCCGAGACTACAAGTGTGGGTATTTGGCCAAGGCATAAGGGTACGTTTACACGGCAATATATGCTTAAAGGAACACTCCACCGTTTTTTGAAATTGGGGTTATTCACAGTCTCCCGTACATTTAGTTTAGACAAAGCATTTTTCTCTCAGTGCATGCATTGTCTTAGTTTGGCAGCGCCACCGCTAGCTGCGCTTAGCATAATGCAATCCTTTGTTGCCAGATAGCATGTCGTGTGTAAAAGTGATCCAAAAAACCCAGAAAAAACAACAAAACTAATTACTTCTTGTGGCCTGGGTATTCACAACGAGGACAAATAGCAATGTAGATTAAGACCAGGTGATTTCCTAGGCAGATATTGACTTGGGATTATATTGGGGTGAAGCACAGGCAAAGCACTGCTACTTGGGCGCAGAGATATCAGGCAACACCTGAAATCTCCCAACTTCCGTCAACATACCGGCGTGACCTGCACTTAGTATCTTCGCATAGAAGTAACAGCTACAGTTACAGCAAACATGGTAATTTTACAAACTCAATGTATTGCTTTACTGGTGCTTATGTGTATTTAAATGTCTGAAACCTAAAATAAATATTATGAGCTTGAAAACACTGCATAGTTGTGATACATGACAGCGCTGAGCTCGTCCGTCTCTGGCTCAGTGCCAGCCAACGTGTGAAAGCACTTGAATCTGGCAGTGATGTCACATCACTGTGCATTATAAATCCCATGTGTGGGACCGTACTCTTAGGGGCACAGAAATAAAAATCCCATAATGGGACCGTACCGCTCAGGTGTTGCGTGATATCTCTGCGCCCAAGTAGCAGTGCTTCGCCTGTGCTTCACTCCAATATAATCCCAAGTCAATATCTGCCTAGGAAAATGCCTAGTCTTAATCTGCATTGCTATTTGTACTCGTTGTGAATACGCAGGCCACAAGAAGTAATTCGGTTTTATTTATATATTTTTAGATCCCTTTTACATACGACATGCTATCTGGCAACAAAGGTTTCCATTCATTATGCTAAGCTAAGCTAGCGGTGGCGCTGCCAAACTAAGACAATGCATGCACTAAAAGACAAAAATGCTTTTGCCCACTATATAAATGTAGGGGAGACGGTAAATAACCCTTATAAAAAAAACGGTGGAGTGTTCCTTTAAAACAGAGACGTTTTTTCCTTTGAGTTTTCTGTGTACATTGTCAAAATGATCCCCATTCACACAGATCCGTGAAAACGCTGTATTCTGCTGCCAGGCCATTAGATGGCGATGAAACACTATAGACTGAACAAGTAATACGCATGTGCATGACGCCATCGTCTTCAGAGATTTGCGTTTTTGACCGTTTTTAAAAACTTGCACTCTGAAACCCGTTTTCAAAAGTTTGCGTTTTCAGTCACCCAAAACGCTGTTGTCGTGTACCGAACGGCCAAAACGCATAAAAAGTTTTACGTTTTGAGTTTAAAACAGTGTCGAGTAAACAGCCCCTAAGAAACAGAGACATTCACAGAACAGGAATACAGTTCTCTTACGTAGAGTTCTCTCGTACTGCGTCGAAAGAACGCTACGGGAAAGATATTTCTTTGTCGAGATTGAAGCCAAAAATTAATCCTTAATTTTGTAATATTGTAAAACGCTTTTCTGAAGCATACAACCTAGGCGGAGCAATACAGCTCACCCATTGGCTGCTCTGCCAGAAAAGCACAGCCTATGCGAGGCCAGGACGCTGACCAATGAGGACGCTTCGCGCCCTTCTGCGTCACCTCCCGCCCAAACAGGCGTGGCCTAGGCCTATAAATACGAGCATAGCTGTCTAACACGCCGATTTTCTTAAATTCAACGAAGCTGCACGCATCGCTGGATTGATTCGAGCCGCCACAGCCGTCTGGATACAAGCACCTCAGCAGGACGAGCCCTTACCTGAAGCCGCTGGTCTTCGCCGCCTTCAGCCGCCGTTCCCTGCTGCGCTTCTCCGGCGTGGATATATCCTTTCAGTTTTGTGTGTGTTTTGTGTGTGTGTTCGCCTACCGCGTCACACGCTTTTTCCTCACAAAAGAGCACGAGCGTCTTTATAAAGATGTCTCGCTTTTCCTGCGGCTCCTGCCGAGCCGCGCTCATCGACGGGGACCACCACGAGTTATGTGTTTCCTGCTTGGGCGAGGAACATGCAGCTATCGCTCTCGGTGATGGCGGCTGCCATCACTGCGACATGATGCCAATCGCGACTCTGCGGACTCGCCTTGCATCTTTCGCCGAAGCTGCTCAACCGCCCCCTGTAGCGCCGCGCCGTAAAAAGCGCCGTGCTCAGCGGGTCCCGGAACCTCCCTCCACGAGGAGCTCGCCGCCGCCGCCGCTAGCTCCTCTCAACGTCTCGCTCGAGTCGCTCACCGACGGACAACAGCCGCAGCACGCCGCTTTGTCCGTTATGGATGACGACCAGCAAGCTGTATCAGAGGGAGATGATGATTGCTGTTCGCTTCTCGCTTCGGAGAGCGAGGGTTGGGCGAGCTCTGTGGACCTCCCCTCCCCCGCTGTTCGAGAGCGCAGAGGAGGGAAGATCAGCATCGAGGCGGAACTGATGCGTCTGCTCACACAGGCCGTGTCGAGCCTCGGCCTCGATTGGTCGACGCCCGAACAACCTGCACTCAACCGGCTGGATGGACGCTTCCTCTCTGGAGACCGCGCTGCGCCCCCCTCCAGACACGCACCGTTTCTTCCTGAGCTTCACGAAGAGGTAGCGAAATCATGGAAGGCGCCTTTTTCAGCCAGAGTACGTACTTCTGCCTCGCCAGCATTCTCCGTAGTGGACGGTGCTCGAGACAGAGGCTACCACGCTCTCCCTCCGGTCGAGGAGGCGGTAGCGACTCACCTTTGCCCACCCTCTGCGGGACGGCGGGCTAAGGGAGTCCTACCATCCAAAGCTTGCCGCACGTCTTCAGCTCTGAACGGTCGCGTGTATTCCGCCGCCGGACAAGCTGCATCGGCGCTGCACACCATGGCGGTGCTTCAAATCCACCAGGCCAACCTCCTCTGCAAGCTAGACGAGGAAGGCCCGGGCGCGATCAGTGTTCCGGACTTGCGTAGCGCCACAGACCTAGCTCTTCGCGCTACAAAGTCCGCCGCACACGCCATCGGCAGGATTATGGCCACAGCTACTGTTTCTGAGAGACATTTATGGTTGACTCTCTCTGAAATGGCGGAATCCGAGCGCTCTGCGTTTCTCGACGCCCCCATTTCACCGGCTGGCCTCTTCGGATCCTCCGTGAAGGACTTCGCGGACCGATTCGCCGAGGTACAGAAAACTTCGCAGGCCATGAGACATTTCCTGCCAAAGCGCTCCAGTTCCGCAACAGGCCGCCCTAAACAGCCGCCTGCCCGAACTCAGCAGCGCCCCGCGCCCGCCGCGCCGGCCCAGCAGCAACAGGCCCGAGAGAGACCACGGTCTCGCTCCGCCGGACGCCGCCCGCCACCGCGTGGTCCTCGGCCCAAGATCTCAATCAAGCCCGAGGCCTCGGCGCCATCCTAGCCCTGCTAGGAAAAAGACGGTGTTCGGGTCCCGCTGCGGCCGGACTTCCACCCAAGATCCCCGCTTGTACAGCCCTAAGTTCCGTGTTTGTACCAGTGTACTCAGCAGCCAACAAACCGTCCGTAAAGCCCGTTTGCCTGCACACAAACGCCGTTTTCACGGCGACCCAGATAAATCTAAAAAAGAGTTTAATTTCTGGTGTTCCGGCCAAGGCCGATGGTGTAATGTGTGTAACTGCAATGCCCACCCAGTGCCCATTCATTCACACAAGCACAGCCCCGTTCAACACAGGGTTTGCACACATAAAATCGGCTCACACCGATTGTGCTTTACGTGTAGTGAGCGTGCCCACTGTCCAGTGCCCACAACCACTACACACTGCACGTTCCGCGGTTTCTGTAAAAACGAAACTAACGAACGGTCAGTCAGTACACAAACACAGTGTCCCCGGTGTTATAAATGTGCCCGCCACCAAGCGCCCACGTTTATTCACAAACATAACGAGCCCCGTAGGGCTCGCCCCGCGTGCTCTCTCTCAACTCAGAGAGTCGAGCGCGCGCGGGACGCATACTGTGTTAAACATGTCCCCCGCCTCAGACGCCACGGCGTCCATGTCACAGCACATGGTTGCTCTCGTGTCGCCGCCATTTCGCGACCAGAGCCCAGATTACATTCAACCCCTAGTCACACGTGCAGATGCATGGGAAGGACTACCCGGGGTTTCAGAATGGGTGCTAGAGACTATAAAAAGAGGCTATTCGCTACAGTTTTATCGACGCCCTCCCCGTTTCACGGGAAAAGTCGAAACCACGGTAAAAACAGAAGTAGCACATCTACTTCGAGCCGAAATAGCGAAGCTATTGAGCAAAGGGGCCATAGAGCCTTTATCTCAAGCTCAGAGCGAAGGGGGCCTGTACAGCAGATATTTCCTGGTACCGAAGAAAGACGGGGGTCTCAGACCCATTTTAGATCTAAGGCGTCTGAACAAAACGCTTGCAAAGCGGAAGTTCAGAATGCTCACGACCAGAGGTATCCTCGCGCAAATTCGCCGAGAAGACTGGTTTATGGCAATAGATCTGAAAGACGCGTATTTTCACATACAAATTGCGTCACGTCACAGGCGATTTTTGAGATTCGCCTTCGAGGGCCGGGCATATCAGTACACAGTCCTGCCATTCGGCCTATCCCTAGCACCTCGTACATTTACAGTGTGCATGGACGCGGCGCTGGCACCCCTGAGACTCCGGGGCGTTCGAATTCTGAACTATTTGGACGATTGGCTAATTCTGGCTCAATCGCCGTCAGAACTCGCTCACCACAAGACACTAATACTCGATCACCTCGAGTGCTTAGGTCTGAGGGTCAATTGGGAGAAAAGTTCACTGTTTCCCAGTCAAAGGATCTCCTTTTTAGGACTGGATCTGAACTCACTGTCTATGACAGCACAGCTGTCATCACAGCGCAGGCGAAATACCCTGCAAATGGCGAAATCCTTCCTCAGCGGCCACATAGTGCCACTCAGGAGATTTCAGAAAATGCTGGGCCTCATGGCCTCAGCCTCAACAGTGCTGCAGTTGGGCCTGCTGCGCATGCGCCCACTACAGTTCTGGTTGAGAGCGCGCGTACCGCGCCGAGCATGGCTACACGGTCACTATCGCCTCAAGGTCACTCAGGAATGCATTTCAGCCCTGACACCATGGAGAGCGTCAGACTGGTACCGGTCAGGTGTAAGCCTGGGGACTTCCTCGAGCCTGAAGGTGGTGTCCACGGACGCGTCCACCTCAGGCTGGGGAGCACTGCTCGACGGCAGTCCGCTCTTTGGCCAGTGGTCAGAGCGAGCCGAACTACCGCACATAAACTGCCTGGAAATGATGGCAGTGGACTTTGCGCTGAGGCGCTTCTGTCCCCGGATAAAAGGACACCACGTCCTGGTCCGCTCGGACAACATGTCGGTAGTAGCCTACATAAACCGCCAGGGTGGCGTGAGATCCCGGAACCTATTCAGGTTAGCGGAACGCATACTGGTGTGGGCCCAGCACAACCTGCGCTCGTTAAGAGCAATGCACGTGCCAGGCCACTTGAACGTAGGCCCGGACAGACTCTCACGGAACAACGTTCCCACTGGAGAGTGGTCCCTACACACACAGACAGTGCGTCTGCTGTGGAAAACGTTCGGCAGAGCGGAAATAGACCTGTTTGCAAACCAGGAAAACGCTCATTGCCCAGAATTCTTTTCGAAGAGCACGAACGCGCTGGCCAGAGTCTGGCCCCGCCGCCCGCTCTATGCTTTTCCTCCTGTCTCACTCCTGCCTCAAGTGCTGGAGCGTATCAGGGAGAGCGGATGCTCAGTACTGCTAGTTGCTCCATTCTGGACGAATCAGACCTGGTTCCCAGCTTTGATGCGACTGAAAAGTACTGCCCCGTGGCCGATACCAGTGAGGAGAGACCTCCTCTCACAGGCCAAGGGCTCGATTTTGCATCCTCACCCCGAGCTTTGGTCCCTACACGTATGGGCCATAAACGGGTACCCGCTAACCTCCCAAGAGGAGTGTTAGACACGATCGAACGATCGGCTCTACGCTTCCAAATGGTCGGTGTTCTCTGGATGGTGTTCAGATCAAGGTCTGTCACCACTTCAGTGTGGAGAACCGGAGATTCTCTCCTTCTTGCAAGAGCTATTGGATAAGGGAAGAACCCCATCCACGCTCAAAGTCTATGTGGCTGCCATATCAGCGTTCGTTAATCCAACGCTTGGCCGTTCACTAGGCAGGAACGACCTGGTGGTCCGCTTCCTGAGAGGCGCCAGGAGGTTAAACCCTCCAAGGCCTCCTTCAGTCCCCGTGTGGGACCTTTCTACAGTGTTGAACGCTATGAAAGGGGCCCCTTTCGAGCCTATTCACTCAGTTGACATGAAACACCTGTCTCTCAAGACCGTGTTTCTTTTGGCTCTCGCTTCAGTGAAGCGTGTGGGAGACTTGCAAGCGCTCTCAGTGAGAGCTTCTTGTATGGAGTTCGGGCCAAACGACTCTATAGTCGTGTTGAAACCGAAGCATGGGTACGTGCCTAAGTCCCTCAACACACCGTTCAGGGCTCAGGTCATCTCCCTGTCGGCCCTGCCGGCCTCAGAGGACGGAAATAGCTCCCTTTGCCCGGTCAGGGCATTAAGAGCTTACGTGTCCCGCTCCGCTGTTTTTCGACAGACGGAGCAGCTCTTCGTTTCGTTCAGCGGGCGCTCCAAGGGACGAGCCGCAACGAAACAGAGTCTGTCTCGATGGGTAGTGGACGCCATTGCGCTAGCCTACGCATCTAGAGGCTTGGAATGCCCTTTGGGCATCAGAGCACATTCCACGAGAGGCATGGCCTCCTCATGGGCTTGGTATAGCGGAATCTCGTTACAAGATATCTGTATGGCGGCAGGCTGGGCCTCCCCGTCTACATTTATTAGGTTCTATAACCTAGAGGTTCCTGCGTTGCAGGCTAAACTGCTCTCGGTCTAGAAGACTATGTATAAGTGTTCCTGCCCCGCACTGCGGCCCAGGTCACTTCAATGGTAATATGTACAAGTGCTCCTGCCCCGCGCTGCGGCCCAGGTCACTTCAATGTCTAATATGTATAAGTGCTCCTGCCCCGCGCTGCGGCCCAGGTCACTTCAATGTTTTAAGCATCACTCACTGACAATGTGTCCCATGAGCATGCTATTACCCCTCATATATATCTATATTTACATATATATGCTATTATGCCTTGAGAGGCACTACTATAAGGGATGATGCTATTTTAGCCGCTCTCCTTATACTTCTTGGGGTAGGCGCTTGTATACCAGGGCGCGCGCGCCCTTAGGTGTCTGTGTCGATCCAAGAACACGCACGGCGGTTTGCATAGGGTTCCCGTAGCGTTCTTTCGACGCAGTACGAGATAACTCTACGTAAGAGAACGTACTCGGTTACTAACGTAACCTCGGTTCTCTCTAGGAGAGGGAACGAGTACTGCGTCTCATGCCGTGCGTGTCCACGCTGCGTCGCTTCATTGACGAAAATCGGCGTGTTAGACAGCTATGCTCGTATTTATAGGCCTAGGCCACGCCTGTTTGGGCGGGAGGTGACGCAGAAGGGCGCGAAGCGTCCTCATTGGTCAGCGTCCTGGCCTCGCATAGGCTGTGCTTTTCTGGCAGAGCAGCCAATGGGTGAGCTGTATTGCTCCGCCTAGGTTGTATGCTTCAGAAAAGCGTTTTACAATATTACAAAATTAAGGATTAATTTTTGGCTTCAATCTCGACAAAGAAATATCTTTCCCGTAGCGTTCTTTCGACGCAGTACTCGTTCCCTCTCCTAGAGAGAACCGAGGTTACGTTAGTAACCGAGTACGATTTCAAAACAGTTTCAGCTCTACCCTAACATCCGGTCTGAAACTGCTGGCCTGGAGCGTCTGTCCTGAAGCGGCTGTCACAAAATGGCTCTGCAATTAGACATATCTTGAAGACGCAGGGAGTCATAATCTAATAGGGAATCAGATTTTGATACCACATCAAAAGAACAGCATTTATCTGAAATAAAAAGCTTTTGTAACATTATACACTACCTTTCAAACATTTGGTGTCAGTAATTTTCTTTTTAAATAAATTAATACTTTTATTCAGCAAGGATGCATCAAATTGATCAAAATTGACATTATAATACAAAAGCTTTCTATTTCAGATAAATGTCGTTATTTTGAACTTTCTATTCAACAAATAATCCTGAAAATTGTACACAACTGTTTTCAGAATTAATAATAATAACAAATTGAGCAGCAAATCAGCATATTAGAATGACTTCTGAAGAATCATGCGACACTGAAGACTGGAGTAATGATGCTGAAAATTCAGCTTTGACATCACAGGAATAATTGTAAAATAATGTAAAATAAATAGTAAAATAACTTTTAGTTAAAAGTTGTATGTTAAATAGTTAGATGTCATTCTAATATTTAAAAGATGTTCCAAGAATGTTGTTCTAAGAATGTTTGCTCCCAACATTGTTTGTCGAAGTTTATTTTTTAAATGTTCTCATGATGTTTAAATAATGTTTTTGTGCTAACCTTTTAAAAACATTATTAAAGACCAGATAACTTTGAACAAACATTATATTAACGTTACTGGAAGTATGTTTGTTCATAACTTTGAAAGATCTTTGCCAGAATGTTTTCATCCGCGTTAAATTGAATATGGCGTCTAACCTGACCTGACTAGTTTCACTGCGATTAGACCTTCAGAGATTAAACAGTTCATGAATGCGATACAATGTACGCTTCAATACCCTACACCATCATCATGTACCCGGTCAGAAATTCAAATGTACAAGTTTATAAAGTTTACTTTGATGTGTTTAGTGTAGACAGCCTCAAACAGTTCTATCATAAATGTGACCAGACCAGTGTGTTAGATGGGTTTATTACTGTATAAGCGAGAAGCTAGCAAGACGCCCACGCCGGATGAAAGTTTTTCAGGTAACAGTGATAGCCGAGCCTAGTAAGAACCAGTTCGGGAATTAAAGCCTTTATACAAATTAGCGTTCTCTCTAGACAGAGTGGTAGCTGGTAGCCTATTCAATTGCCTATTTATGAAACATAGCAACACAGCTAAAAGTACACAACGCACGAAAGGGTGCGGTTGTTTGAAAACATGCTTTATTTTTGTAACTCCGCTAGCTGAGGCTAGTGTCACAGAACCCATAGAGATAAAGGCCCTTCCTGCATCCAAAACCACATACTTCCCTGTTATATGCCTATTGCACTGTATTTTAGTAATGATATTGTATTGTCTAAGTGTTCTGTTTTATTTTGCAGCACATTCAACCCTGGTTGTGTTTAATGGTGCTATATAAATAACATTTACATTATATAGTAGGCAAAAAGCTGTATGTGACAAAAGAAGTATGTCTGAATTCACAGTACTCATAAAAGAGTACTTTATTCTGTCGACGTTCTGAAGTGTGCATACGATGGACACTTTGCTATTCTATAAGGCCACGGGTGAGGATTTATGAATGGTAGTGAAGCGATGCAACTGGTGCTGGTATGTCACATGGTAATGACAACATGGCAAATGTGGTAAGTCAAGATTACATTCATACTACAAACACTCATACTATATGTAGCAGTCGTAAAGTAATTATTCAAAATAAGTACCTAATCAGTATGTGATTTCAGATGCAGCCCCTGTCTAAAATGGCACACTTCATATCCACCTTTTTCCTGAGCAAATTATGAACGCCGGCATTATGGTTTAGCCAATTTCACACTTCCAGGTTTTTGGCTTCTGGAATGGCCCACACCATTTTTAAGGTAACAGTGATAGCCGAGCCTAGTAAGAACCAGTTCGGGAATCAAAGCCAATTAATTGTCAAGAAAATGTTTGAACTGTCGTGGTGAATTATTAGAGAGACTACAAAGTGTTAATTAAGAGCTAAATTTAAGTATTTATTCAAAGTGGTGGCACTTAAATTTGCTATATCTTTCTCCGCATCTGTTTGGTGTGGCTGTGCTTCATCGCACTCCATGTGTTGTAAAACCCTGAGAGGGCCATGGGGGCGGCGTCTACATGGACCTTTGCCAGTAGGTACCCTGAGAGGGCCATGGGGGCGGTGTCTACAATGGACCTTTGCTCTACTGCCTACGTCCGAGCTTCCTGTATTACTGGTCCCAGCTAACCCAGTTAAGTGTGTTCTACCCCGTTCCCATGTTCAGTGTGCTCCGCCTTGTTCTCCTGTCTGTTATGCTCCGGTCTGTTTCTCTGCCCAACATGCCCTGCCTTGGCTGCCTGCGGAGGGAGCTTCTCCGTGGTCCAGTGTCTTGCTCCTGTTTCCAGGTCCCCTGCCTCTCCACGGACCTGGCCCTCCATCCCATCCCCCGTTGACCTCCCCCCGGAGCTCTTAGTAGCGTCTAGAAGCCGCTCCTTAGAGGGGAGGTTATGTGACAATCAGCGGCTGGAGTGCCCGCGTGAGCCACTGGGGGGCACTCCTTCTCTATTTTTCATTCCTTCTTATGGTTTTACTTGGTCTGATTATGCTTTATGTCTTTCACCTGTTTTTGATTAGGCTTGTTAGCTTCTCTGATTTAAGCCTTGGTTTTCCTTTGTCTCTTTGCTAAGTGTTGTTAGACTGTCACGCTGCAAGCCTGAGCTATTTCATTGTATCCTGTTAGTCTGAGTTTCCATGTTTCCTGGACACCTCGCCTGTATCTAGTTTACCCGTTTGCCTTGCCCCTGTATTGTACTTCTGCTATATTGGACTGCTTACCTGGACTCTGACCCTCTGCCTGAGTATTCGTTGTGTTATCTGGATCATCCTTTATTAAAGCCTGCATTTGGATCTCCTTGGTCTGTTCCCTCGTGCAGTTTCATGACAGGTAAGCTGTGCTGTTGTTGACTGCCACGACAACATCAATTAACTGAAGAAATTTCTGGAAAATATGTGTGTTTAGCACCAGCAAATCTTTGCCTCTGTCCATCATGGCCTCCTAATCATCCCCATATACTGATTGGCTTCATCACAGTCTCCTCTCCACCAGTAAGCTGGTGTGGCGTGGGTGTACTGGCGCAATATGGCTGCCGTCGCATCATCCAGGTGGATGCTGCACATTGGTGGTGGTTGAGGAGATTCCTCCTTCCATATGTGAAGCGCTTTGAGGACCCAAAAAAAGCACTATATATAAATGTAACAAATTATTACTTGTGTAGGGCGATTAATGTACACCAAACCAAAAGATTACATTTATGCCTTCATCTCCAAAAATATTATTTTTGCCTTGCATTTCATTGAGTGAAGGACGCCAAGGATACACTGGATGCATCTTTCAAAACGAGCTGAATGAAGGTGCTGAAAAAAAGGCTGCCTTCCAAGGATCAATCAAATTGAAATGGCCTTTGGTGGCGTTTGATGACGTGGCAGCCAAAATATGCACACTTACAATTGTCAGCCCTGTGTTTGAGTCCTTGAGCCCGTTACGTTCACACCCAGTAAGGTTATTAATGGTAGTGACAACCGCATTCTACAACCGAACTCACACTCATGCATTTTCAGGACTCACAACTGCATTATTGGAAAACCCGTGCTGTCTGAACGAAACCGCATTGGACAACTAGTTGTCTGTCACATCATACAGTACAAGAGAGCTTTTGGTTACTTACAGCGAGGGATGTGATCTGTGTGTCATCTGAAGTTTCTTGATTCAGTCACTAGCCAGGTTTCCATCACAGATTTGTGCAAAACTTTTGCGATATTTTCTAAATGTTGATAAAAACTATTGCGAAATGACGGCGTTTCCATTAACTGATGTTATGCGACTAAACCTTAATTTTTTCCTCTGGCGATAAGTCATTCCAAAAATAATGTCAATGGATGTTAGTAAGCTGAAAAATCTCCTGGACTTTGAAATGCCTCAGGCTAACATCTCCACAAAAGCCAAGATGGTTCTTTCGAGTCTATATAATGCCACAACAATAAAGCACCCTTGTTTGAAGAAACGTCTCGATAGAATGGAGCAAATGCCCAGCACGATTGTGTCCTGAGAAACACAGGAGGGGAAATCATGAACCGAGGCATCACCATCATCAGGATCTGATCATTTATATTCTCCTGCTTGTCTCTGGGGAACAATCTCACTCTGTTATAATGCAGTATGCAGAAGCAACCTTGCCCTGTGCCGGCAAACACATTATTACTCTGTTCCGGTGACAAATGATCTCGCCGTACAACATTGAAAAGGGGCCAGGCGGTGAGGACAGCTGTTAATGTTTGCTTTTAGATTTGGATGTACAGCTTGCGTGGCTCGCCCAAAGACAGATCAATCAATGCTGGGTAGGGGACGGCAGTCAAAGGCTAAGATGGAGCTTTCCTTAAGCCTGTCTCCACGAGTGAGTGTATTAGAGTTGCAGGGACTGAGGGCGAGAGTGAAGCTAATGAAAAGCATGGAGAGATGGCTTTTTGTCACAGGTCTGTAATTGCAGTCTCAGAGAGGGCAATGTTAAAAGAATATAAGCAAAGGCTCTCTTGGAGTAGACCGTGGAGGCTGGAGTCCATGGATTTTTATCAAGTGCTATATGGCTTTTCAGTTTGTAAAGGATAGTTGTGCACAAATCTTTAGTTCAATACCTTGGTTTCTCTCTTTTCTTGCCATGGTCTCTTATTCTCTGTCTAGGGTTCACTTGGGAGAAAATGTGTATTAGTTACATTTTCTCTCCCCTGTCACACAGTCGTCAGATCTCTGTGTAGGGCAGCACCATTTGATTTGCTGTGTGATTCACCAGGATTCTTTCTGATGTTCTCTCTTCCTGAACTTCACATTCTTGTTCAGCTCCTAATTGATTTGGTCATCTAATCTCTGTTGAACTGAGTGTAGAAAGAAAGCCATGATTAAAGAGTTCCCCTGTGGGAGTTGCATTGGCTCAGGGGTCAGGGGCTGGTTTGCAGGAGCAAAATCAGTTGTTGACTTGGTGCATTCAGCTTCATCTCACTTTGCCTGTGTTTGGACAGACCAATAACCAGCCCAGCTGCTCAGTGACCTCCTCTGGGACAGAGTGAGTACCTGAAAAAAAAAAAAACATGTGAAAATGGAAAAGAAAGCAGATTATGTTCCCCTGCAGCTACAGCTGCATAGTAGTGATGATATATACTGTACAGATTTGCCACTAACCTCAGCAAAAAATAGTAATTGTCCTGCCCCAAAATAATGTCACTGGTTGAGCCGGTGTTGCTGTATCAGGCTTGATGAGACCACATGAGACCCCATTAGACGTTATCAGGCTAGTCTAGACCTCAGCAAACCCTTTTAGACCACTTCAGGCATCATTAGAACTGATCAGACTCCTTTAGATCAGAGCTTACCGCATTATACCTCATCAGACACACATTAAACCTAGTTAAGGCCTAGTTAGATGTGTTGTTCTGGTTCAATACTAAAGTATTTTGGCCAATTACTAGGAGTTCCTAGTGATTCTTCTAACTTTTGACTTTTTAGTATTTAGAATTTTAGTATGTTTTTGTTGGCTGCTAGGCAGTGGCGGATCTAGAAAATTTGACATGAGGGGGCAAAGGGGTGGCAAGAGGTCTTGGCAGGGTGGCAGGGGTAGACGGTACATGGGAATCCCTATATGTGAATTGCTTTAACAAAACAAACACAAAACACTTTTAAACTACAGTAGTTATTGTTTAACTTTTGACTTTTTAGGGAATCCCTATATGTGAATCCCTATATCCCTATATGTGACATGGGAATCCCTATATGTGAATTGCTTTAACAAAACAAACACAAAACACTTTTAAACTACAGTAGTTATTGTTTAACTTTTGACTTTTTAGTATTTAGAATTTTAGTATGTTTTTGTTGGCTGCTAGGCAGTGGCGGATCTAGAAAATTTGACATGAGGGGGCAAAGGGGTGGCAAGAGGTCTTGGCAGGGTGGCAGGGGCAGACGGTACATGGGAATCCCTATATGTGAATTGCTTTAACAAAACAAACACAAAACACTTTTAAACTACAGTAGTTATTGTTTAATCATGCCCTTACACACTACACAGGTTTTTAATTCACAACAGGAATAAGCCCAGTGCAGTGTTCAAACTAAACAAAACTGCATCTTTTAAAAAGTAAAAGTATACTCAAATACTAATTTCTTTAATATTGGTCAGTTATATCACAAACATCTTGTAGAAGTTTTTTTGTATTCTTTTCAGCCTGATGTTTTTTGAGACATTGTGTCATTTGAAACAAATATTCCCATTTGATAGATGCATTCAGATTCTGGTGTTGTTTTGGTGACTAATTTTCACTTCTTAACCTCCATTTCTTTTCCCCCTTGAAAAGACTTGACACATCCTGAAACACACAGAGCACATTATATCCATGTGACAAGGGGGCATATCAAAGGTATTTACATCAGACTAAAAAGTGTGTACTTTCCTATCGCTAGCAAATTAGTGCATATTATAACTTTACCAATTATTGTAGGTCACAGCCACTGTTTACATGGTAGCTTAGTTTGAATACTTTTATTTTAATTAAGCAAGAGCAGTTCTCTTACGAGAGGTTCTCTCGTACTGTGTAATGTAAAATTACGCACCGGGTAAAGTCATCTTTGCTCGAGATATGAAGCCAAAAATGTATCCTTAAATTTGTGTATTTTGTCAACGCAGTGCAGCAGCAGGCAGACCTAGAGCGGGCTGTCTTGCGCGCTCATTGGCTGCCTCGCGGCAACTGCAGCAGCCTACCACCTGAGATGAGGGCACGAAAGCCCGCCAAAATGGGGGTGGCTTAGCGTATAAAAAGACGGCTCCAGGCTGCTTACCTCTGATTTTTCATCTCTTCAACGAGCTCTACACATCGCTGGACTCTGAGAGAAGCCGCCGCCGTCGAAACCAGTGACCAGCTAGCCTAGGAAAGCTTCTGAGGAAGCCGGCCGTCTTCGCCACCTTCAGCCATCCGTGCCTGCTACGCTATCCGGCGACAGAAGTATCCTTTTAAAAGCAATAATCTCTCCGTGAGCTAAACGTGTTAAAAGAGCTAGGCGTTTGTTGCAAAATGCCTCGATTTTCCTGCGGTTCATGCCGAGCCACGCTCAGCGACGGAGACCGCCACTTGATCTGCGCTGCCTGGGCCGTGAACATGCCGCCCTCGCTCTCTCTTCGGGTGGCTGCATCCATTGCGAAGAACTGGCAATGTCGACCCTTGTCGACTTGCCATGTTTGACGCCAAAGCTGCCCTGTCAGAGCGCTGAGAATTTACATCACGCGCTCCGCCGCCTTCAGGCCTCGGAGCAGCTTTTTGTTTCGTTTAGTGGGCGCACCAAGGGTCTCGCCGCCTCGAAACATAGCCTATCCAGATGGATAGTGGATGCTATTGCTGCGGCTTATGCGTCAAAAGACCTGCAATGCCCTCTGGGCGTCAGGGCTCACTCCACCAGAGGCATGGCCTCTTCATGGGCTTGGTCCAGTGGGATTTCTATTCATTACATTTGTACGGCGGCAGGCTGCCCCCCCCCCCCCCCCCCTCTACATTTGTTAGGTTTTATAACCTGGAAGTTCCCGCCCTGCAGGCTAAACTTCTTTCAGTCTAAAAGTCTCTAACGACTGCCCTGGTTGAGCTGCGCTATAAGGGTAGATGAGTTCAGTATAGACTGGCGGTGCCGTTCTGTATGTATATCCCCTTCGGTGTGCTTATGTACATGTGCGAGCCCACTCTGTTGGCCCCCTGTTTCTCACTTGTCTGTGTCCCCCGGGGCGTTCCCCCCTGGGATTCATGTAGTGAATGCTTGGCACACACGGCGTTCACAAGGGGTTCCCGGTGCGTAATTTTACATTACGCAGTACATTTACATTTATTCATTTAGCAGACACTCTTATCCAAAGCGACTTACACATGAGAAACAATAGAAGCAATTAAACTAGCAGTAGGACAACAGTATGTAAGTGCTATGACCCTTCACAGTACAATCCAACACAATGTTTTTTTGTTTTTTTTAAGTTAGAATAGAGAAGAAAGTGTTAGTATTACTGAATCAAGTGCTGCCGAAAAAGAAAAGTCTTCAGCAGTTTCTTACAAAAAGCAGCTCTGGCTGAGTTAGGCAGATCATTCCACCAGCAGGGAACAGTCACCTAAACTCGGTCATCTTATTTTGTATGGTGAGTTTTACTTGAACAATAATGTATGAAGTATGTTTAGCATGGATTCTAGAAAATTCCACGTGGATGGAACGCAAAGCCTCATTGTGGAAAACGTACTCGGTTACCTACGAGAGAACCTCTCGTAAGAGAACGTACTCGGTTACCTAACGTAACCTCGGTTCTCTCTAGAAGAGGGAACGAGTACTGCGTTCCCTGCCGTGTCGCGCCCCGAGCTCACTTCGCTTCAGGCGATGAAAAACCAGAGGTAAGCCCGGAGCCGTCTTTTTATACGCTAAGCCCATTTTTGCGGGTTATGACGCGTGAGGGCGCAAAGCGAGGTTACGCTAGGTAACCGAGTACATTTTCCACAATGAGGCTTTGCGTTCCATCCACGTGGAATTTTCTAGAATCCATGCTAAACATACTTTATACATTATTGTTCAAGTAAAACTCACCATACAAAAAAAGATGACAGAATTTAGGTGGACACTGCTGAACTTGAGCACTTAAACACACACAACAATGTGACATCAAACCAGAATGAGATGTTTCTACTCATCTCATTTCCAAACTTTTATTTTATTTTAAAAAATACATGTCCCACCACATTCAAAGTGAGTTTGGTCCTCTTGACATTATGAGGTTAAGCACAAAGAGAAAGCTATTCGGGCTTAGCTGTGGTCTAATATGGGAATGAGAGCATGAAAGACGTTTCTAATCTGCTAATGCAAAAATCACATTAACTTCCCTAATTCATTTTCGCCACAGCGATGGGATATTAAAGGCTGCAACTCAGGGACCTTTAATAGCGAGCTGTGGATGTGTTTTTTCAAGCTGTTTCAAGTGTAGAGGTTGTAAGAGTGTTTTTTGTTTGGCAGTTGGCAGAGTCTGTAAGAACACAACAGCACAGGAGCTCCTACGGCAGTGGATTATCATTGAGAGGCTTTACTGTGTGATGAGAAATAAACAATGGTGGTGTGTGTGTGTGTGTGTGTGTGTGTGTGTGTGTGTGTGTGTGTGTGTGTGTGTGTGTGTGTGTACATAAAACCGCATTTTTCCATCTTAAAAATATATATAAATTACGCCATATGCTCTCATTGACAAATACGGAACAATTAGTTCATGAGTTCATGACCTCAAGCCTAGATTATTGTAATGCTCTACTGGGTGGTTGCCCTGTGTAACAGTGTTGTTTATTATGTCATGTTTCTGGTTTGTGGTTTTACTGTCTTTGTTTTTTCATTCAGTTTGTACCTTGTTTCTCTGCCTTGTTAATTGTATTTTGTTATCCCTAGTCATGTTAATTATTAGGTCCCTTGTTTCAGGTGTGTTGTCCTGTTAGTTTGTATGGTTCCGCTCGTTGTTCTCATTTGCCCCAGCTGTGTCTTGTTCTCTGATCCCCTCAGTGTATTTAAATCATGTGTGCTCTTTTTTTCCTTGTCAGTTATTGAATGTATGTATGTTCCATGAGTATCTTGTTCTGTTCTGAGTTTATCCAACTCACCCCAAAACGTCATATACTGACGGGTCTTGACCATACGTCAACATACGACGAAAAGGGTACCCCTATAACGTCAATATGAGACGCAGACATAAGCGCACCAGCAGCGCCTCCTAGCGGTACCCTAACGCATACCTAAACCCAACCATACCCGAATCGTCACACATGGACGTTAAAGGGTACCCTTTTCGTCGTATGTTGCCGTATGGTCAAGACCTGTCAGTAAGTGACGTTTTGGGGTGAGACTGTGTTATTTATTAAAGTCTACTGCTGCATTTAGATCCGACTACCGCTTTTGCTTCCACACAATTCATGACACCCTGTGTGCTTAATAAACAAACTACAGCTAGTTCAAAAAGCAGCAGCGCAAGTTCTTACCAGAACCAGGAAGTATGACCATATTAGCCCCGTTCTGTCAACACTTGATTGGCTCCCTATTTAACATTGTATAAATTTTAAAATATTGCTGATTACTTACAAAGCACTAAATGGTTTAGCTCCACAGTACTTGAGCGAGCTCTTAACGCATTATAGTCCTTCACGTCTATTGCAATCTCAAAATTCCGGCCAGTTAATAATACCTAGAATATCAAAATCAACTGCTGGCGGTAGATCCTTTTCCTCATTAGAGACCGGGAGGGCCGACAGGGAAATCACCTGTGCCCTAAACGGTGTGTTGAGGGATTTAGCAACGTACCCGTGCCTTGGTTTGAGTATGACTTTCGAGTCTTTTGGCCCAAATTCCATACACGTCGCGCTAACTGAGAGCGCTTGCAAGTCCCCTATACGCTTTACCGAAGCGAGAGCCAAAAGAAACACTGTCTTGAAAGACAAGTGCTTGATATCTATTGATTGGATTGGCTCGAATGGGGCACCTTTCATGGCTTCCAAAACCGTAGAAAGGTCCCACATGGGGACTGAGGGAATGGGGCACCTTTCATGGCTTCCAAAACCGTAGAAAGGTCCCACATGGGGACTGAGGGAGGATTCAGCCTATTAGCTCCTCTAAGGAAGCAGATGACCAGATCGTTCCTTCCAAGTGACTGGCCAAGCGTCGGTTTAGTAAACGCTGCTATGGCCGCCACATAAACCTTGAGCGTGGATGGGGTTCTGCCCTTATCCAGTAGCTCTCGCAGGAAGGAGAGAACCTCCATCACCCCACAGTCTGGGGTTGATATGCCACGAGCTGTGCACCAGCTATAGAACACAGACCATTTCGAGGAATAGAGCCATCTAGTAGACAGGGCCCTAGCCTCCGTGATTGTGTTTAACACTCCCACCGGGAGGTTAGCAGGTACCCGTTGATGGCCCACGCATGTAGGGCCCAAAGCTCTGGGTGAGGATGCCAGATCGAGCCCTTGGCCTGAGAGAAGAGGTCCTGGTATTGGCCATGGGGCGGTGCTTGTCAGCTGCATCAGAACTGGGAACCAAACCTGGTTCTTCCATAACGGAGCCACAAGAAGCACTGAGCATCCGGTTTCCCTGATTCGCTCTAATACCTGAAGCAGGAGGGTGACAGGGGGAAAAGCATAGAGCGGGCAGCGGGGCCAGACGTGGGTCAGTGCATCCCTGCTCTTGGAGAAAAACTCCGGACAGTGAGCGTTTTCTTGAGACGCAAACAGGTCTACCTTCGCCCTGCCGAATGTCTTCCACAGCAGTTGGACTGTCTGCGGGTGTAGAGACCATTCTCCTGCCGGAACATTGTTTCTGGACAGTCTGTCTGGTCCCATATTCAGCCTGGCACGTGTGCTGCTCTCAACGAGCGCAGATTGTGCTGATCCCAGACCAGGAGGTGCTCTCAGCCTGTAAAGGTATCGGGACCTGATACCTCCTTGGCGATTTATATAGGCCAATTGACTTTGAGACCTAGATTCTCGAGATGTTCGAGTAATATGGTCCTGTGTTCTATGAGCTCTGAGTGTGATCAAGCTAGAATCAGCCAATCGTCCAAGTAGTTCAAAACTCGCATGCCCCGAAGTTTCTCCACGCACATTGTGAATGTACGGGGTGCTAGGGACAGGCCGAACGGTAGGACCGTGTATTGATATGCCTGGCCCTCGAAGGCAAATTTAAAAAATTGCCTGTGACGTGACGCAATTTGTATTTGGAAATACGCGTCCTTCAGATCTATTGACATAAACCATTCCCCTTGGCGAATTTGCATGAGGATTTTCCTGGTTGTGGCATTCTGAACCGGCGCTTCGAAAGCACTTTGTTCAGCTGTCTAAGATCTAAAATGGGTCTGAGACTCCCGTCTTTTTCGTTACCAGAAAATATCTGCTGTATAGACCCCCTTTGTTCTGAGATTTAGATAAAGACTCTATGGCCCCTTTGCTCAACAGTTTCGCTATTTCGGCTCGAAGTAGATGTGCTACTTCCTTTTCTACCGTATTTGCGCCGCGTAACAGCGGGGATGTCGAGCGAACTGTAGCGAATAACCTTGCACTTGCATGAATAGCTAGGGGTTGACTGAGATCTGAGATCTGGGCTCTGGCCACGGCGTGGTGGTGACCGGAGAGCTTCGGTATGGCGTAACATAGACGCCATGCTTGCAGCGTTCGAGGCGGGGGCGCCCTGATCACACTGGGCAGCCTGCCCGAGCTCGACTCTCCTATGGCGGCTTGTTGAGAGAGAGCGAGCGGGGCGAGCCCCGTGGGGCTTGTCATGTCTGTGAGTGAATGTGGGCGCTGGACAGCGGGCACATTTACTACACTGGAAACACCGTCGGGGTGAGGTGACTGTATGTGCGTTGGTTTAGTTTTTACAGAAACCTTGATACATGCAGTTTGTGTTTGTGGGCACTGGGTCGTAAGCACATTCACTACATTTAATGCACAATCGTCATGAGTCGATTTTATGTGTGCGAGCCTTGGAATGTGGCGGGCTGTGCTTGCATGTAGGAATAAGCACTGGGCCGTGGGCATTTTTACTACACTCATAACACCATCGGCCGTGGCCGGAATACCAGAAAAAATACACTCTTTATGGGATTTATCTGTGTCGCCGTAAAAACAGCGTTTGTGTGCAGGCAAACGGGCTGTCGTACCGGCTTGTTTTCTGCAAAATACACTGGAACAGTCGCATTTTCTGGAACTGAACGAGCGAGAAGTTTTGGTGGAAGTCTGGCCGCAGCGGGACTTGAACACCGTCGTTTTCCTAGGCGGGCTATGAAGACTTTCTAGGAAGACAACGCATCTTGACCTCGTGGGTTTTTGTGAGAGGAGTTTGATTTTGAGATAGCGAATTTTTGGTGATATAGTGACATTTAGTGCGATTTGTTTAGTTATATTTAGGCTTACATTTAAATTCACACATTGACTGATAGGCTAGAGACAGACAGAGTATACAGTGACACATTAATAGATGTATAGATAGAAAAATATATAGACAGATAGATTAATACATATAGATACATAGATAGATTAATAGATAGATAGCCTAGCCTACATATATCCTAGATAGATCTACATGGTTAAAAGCGCTTGTCTTGACTTGGTTTTGGCTATCCCTCTGTTAGACTGTCTCACAAATGAATTAAGTTGAATAGCAGTCAGCTGTTAAATGTAAGTATACAATTAGATAATACCAATTTAGGTCAACCAATTGCCAAGCAAATGTTAATTTAGTTCAGTATGTGGTGTTAGCAATTAAAGAAAATCAAAGTGTCTGAATAATTTTTGGTCCCAATTTTTGTACATTTTACTGGCAGTCCACTGTATGAATAATTTTTGGCTATAATATGACACAGTTGACTTTATTTTGCTATCCTTACTTACATAAATTAACTATAGTGTCCTGCACCCACTAAAAAAAATATATATACATAAAAAAATTATATCTCGTGTCTAAATAATTTTTGGTTTGACTATGTCATACAGTGTAATTTGTAATAATCGTATTGGACTGCTGAAATTGCACAGTATGTAGCAGGAATTAAATAAAAATAGAAAGAAATCACTGTAAGCAAAAAGTCTGCAAATAAAACTAATTTGACTACAGCCAATCTTGTTGAATTTCATAGACGTTTCCTTTGTGTCAGGAAAAGTAATGCAACAAGTCTGGAAAATCATTAAGCTTGTCAAAAGGGGGGTGGAGCCACTACAATTGCCTGCTCTAGAAAATGCCACAGCAGGAGCACAGCAAACATTCTCTGGTTCTCTGGGTTTAATGATAATGGAATTCGTCAGTGTTGGATTGTTACTGCTTGTTGCAGTTGGCTCATCTTTGGCACAGTGGTCAGGATTTCAACAACAGCAGTCACCAGTTTTAGCTTCTCAGCAAGCTCTCCAAGAATCACAGTTATCAGCTTCTCTGAGACCTGCAACGAACCCTGGTGTGGCAAATCAATGGATGATTCAACATCCCAGAAGTAGTCAGTCTAAACAGCTAATGGAGGCTCCTTTGGTACCTTTGACCTGGCATTTTCCTGTAGTGCCTGAAGAACCCCAACAGCCAGATGTGCCTTTTGAGTTGCATGTACCCACCCCTTCTCTGAGTATTGCAGCACAATGTGGGGAGAAATTTGTGCATGTGGAGGTTAAGAAGGACTTCTTTGGTACTGGTCAGCTGGTGAATCCTTCATTCCTCACTTTAGGAGGTTGTGCAGCTGTAGGGGAGGATCCAACAAGTCAAGTCCTTATCTTTGAGAATGAGCTCCAGGCATGCGGCAGCTCTCTGGTGGTGAGTGGCTGCTTTTGAGTCTTGCTATCTATAGTAATTGAGGGTAAAAGCTGGGTTAGCGCATAGTCTGATTCTCAATCTCTTTTTCAGATGATTGGTGATGAGCTAGTGTATAAATTCACCCTCTTCTACACTCCTGAGGCTTTAGTAGGAACTCCCATTGTAAGGGCTGATGCAGCAGCTGTTGGTATTGAGTGCCACTATTCAAGGTAGTAAAGGTGTATTTTATTTATTTTTATATATAAATTGAGCTATTTCAGTTCAAGTTAATGAACTATGCTTTATTCCTCTGTTTAGGTTGCACAATGTTAGCAGTAATGTTTTGATGCCCAATTGGGTTCCTTTTGCTGCGACAAAGGTTGTAGAAGAAGTTCTGGTGTTTTCCCTAAAGCTCATGACTGGCAAGTTTTTATACACTCTTTGTAAAAGTGATTCTGAAATGAGACTGATTTTTGTTCTATTTCTGTTCTTATCACTTGCAGATGACTGGATGTTTGAGAGGCCATCCAATCAGTTCTTCTTGGGACAATTCATGAATTTTGAAGCTTCTGTGAAGCAGTTCAACCATGTTCCTCTGCGACTCTATGTAGATGGTTGTGTTGCTACTGCAGTCCCTGATGTGAATGCTGCTCCAAGATATTCCTTTATTGAGAACCATGGGTAAGTAAGGTTTAGCTTCTTGAACTCTCATGTGACCAGAGCTAAGTGTTTTCTTTTGCTTCAGGTGCCTGGTAGATGCAAAGCTTACGGGATCTACTTCCGGTTTTATGCACAGAGTCCAAAACGACAAACTTCACTTTCGCTTGGAGTCTTTCAGATTCCAGCAAGCTAATAGTGGTTTGGTATGTAATGGTGCTGTCTTTCTGCAAGAGATGAGTGTTCGTCCCATGTATACAAGTTTAAAATCCTTTTGTAGGTATACGTCACGTGTTCTTTAAGGGCAGTTATGGCTTCAACCCCCATAAGTGCAGAGAACAAGGCCTGCTCCTTTGCTAATGGGTATGTTCTAACAGAATAAGTGCTTACCAGATAAGATGCGATAAGAATGGGTAACTGTTTCTTTGCCTTTTTTTTTATTTTTTTTTATAGATGGCTTTCTGCAGATGACAATGATCAGATGTGCATGTGCTGTGACTCCACATGTGGCTTCAGCAGGAAAGGGCGAGCTCTACCTGATTCTGGTAGAGATGTGTACTAGGATCTGTATTTTGCTGTATACAGAGCAACCATGAATGTCTTAACTGGGTTTTTTTTCTCTCTTAGGCCTCGTTTCAGAAGGGGAAGCAACAGTTGGCCCTATTGTAGTCACTGAACATCAATTGCAAATGTCTAATAAAGACCTGGAATGAACACTGGCATGTTTTGTGTCTTTTCTAGAGGATAGTGTTGGTTTCTTTACATGCTTATGACTGATCTTGTACATGCACTGGTACGTAGCGACGTGAATAATTTGGCCTGAAATTCAATTAATTGACACTGGAATTGTTCTGTTTGCTCCCATGATTTCTTAATTGCATGACCAAGAAGACATTTAAACAGTTCACTTTTGATTCAGTTAAACTGGTGTTGCAAAATTTGTCAAATGAAAGTTGAATAAGCTACAGTTGAGGTTGTTCATCCTTTCACAATTTACACTACTTTGTTTACAAAACTTAATTCTTCCTTCTGTATTGGAAAGTGTCATTTATTTTGGATGGAGAACATTTTCTTATTATTTTTTTAAGATTTAACTCGATCTTAATTTAAGATCGCCTTATGTGATAAGTTTAAGTAAATGTGATGAATCACTGTCGGTTTTATGTACTTCATCATGTTTTTAGTTAGCATTTGTTTATTGCAGAACCAAGTATAGAAAATACTTTTCCACACTGCAAGATGATCAGCACTTTAAATATCCCCTGGAAATGGTAAAGCATCCTGGAATATGGGGTCTCTTCACTTCTTAACCTTCATTTCTTTTCATCTTGAAAAGACTTGACATATCCTGAAACACAGAGCAACATATCCATGCAATCAGTTTGATTACTGGTGTGATTACTGTAGGTGATTTCTCACGTGAAATGGCAAGATGACTGGTTCACATGTACCTTGTGCCAGTACTCTGCCAACACAGGGCCAGGTCACAGTGCGTATTGGCATTTTAATATGAGCATATGTGAATAGCAATTAAAGTGACCACTCACCATTTCTACAGTGTAACAATACAATGCTGAGTCCAGAACACAACTGTCCTAACAAATCCTGCAGTATCCACGTTTTTCCAGTGTTTAGAAATACCCTCAACCTGCTCAACATTTTGAATGCACAATGAGCTCACATATTGTACTCACTGTGAGTATCACAGTATACAAATGCTGTGATGTCACTGGGATCATGATCTCACGTGTTGACTGGGGCTAAATTATTTATGAATAAAATTGTCTAAATGCTGTTTTTTATATGCAAAGAGAATTTAACGTGATAAGGGGCATATCAAAGGTATTTACAGCAGACTAAAAAGTGTGTTCATTTAAACATGCAGTAATAGGGATTTAGAACACAAATTACAGTAGGAAGTCTTAGTGTGTACCATTCACAATGTGTTTTTTGCAGTAAATTACTGGCTGCCAAATAATGAAACTGGAAACATTCAAGAGCTATTTAGGAACCAAACACTTTTGCATATTAATGTAATCTTAATCTAAGTCAAGCCACATTTATTTATATAGCGCTCTATACAATAAAAACATTTTTTAAGCAGCTTTACAGTGATAACAGGAAATGAATGCATTTTGGCTGTTGTTGATTCAGTTCCAATTTAAGAAATTATCAATTATTAAATTAGTTTATTTAATTTATAAAGCACCAATAAATTGTCATCATCCAACTCAGTTCAGTTCTCATATGACAGTGTCAGTACAGTCAGAAAAATAATATTGTTGAATATGAAGTGTCCGCAACTAAGCAAGCCAGAGGCGACAGTGGCAATGAACCCAAACTCCATCAGGTGACAGAATGGAGAAAAAAAACTTGGGAGAAACCAGGCTCAGTCGGGGGCCAGTTCTCCTCTGGCCAATGAATAAACAAGTTCTTATTATGGTTCAAAGACTGAATTAAAGACAATGTGTGTTTGCTTTTGAAAAATTTTTTTTTTTGTACAGTGTTGGATCACTGCTTGATGTCCAATGGACAATTTACAAAACAAGTGAGCAACCTGGATCTAGGGTTGCGTTCCAGTCCACTTTTAGACACACACTTGCGAACTTCCTTAAGCACTTCCCCTCAGGGGAATCCCTGCCGCGATTTTGAAGTGCGTTCCACTTCGTGAAGTGGACGAGGGAAGTTTATATGGACAGACGCTTGTTCCATCAATTTTGACAGAGGGAGCAAGTCTACTTCATATGTACACTTCAGGCACCTATATGTCCCACAACGCAGTACGATTGTGATGTCACCACAGATCGCGTCTAATCACCACCACAACAAACAACTCTATGATATATTAATTATATATTTTTTATTTAAAACAACCCAAACACACCTTTATACTTATGGAAGTTGCATTAAACAAAATTTTAAAGGGATTTAAAAATAATAATAATACATCAACTCCATAGCTGATTACAAGTGATCAAGGGCTTAGGATGTTCCAATTCAGCCCATTGCAGTTTCCTCCAGAAGTGGGCACTCGTGCAACGTAAGCAATAATGCACAGTGAACGAGATGGAGGAAAGTTAGCGAGTGAAGGGCATGACAATTTTGGATTGGAACGCAGCACCAGTTTTAGTCTTTTTGGAGTGTACACTCCTTTTAATGAAACAAGTCTGGAAAATCATTAAGCTTGTCAAAAGGGGTGGAGTCTCTTTAATTTTCTCTTGAAAAAGGCAAAGCAGAAAACAAACAGGTATTCTGGAGATTTCAAAGTTTTTCAGCAATGGGGCTGATGGTTTTTAGTTTTTCTGGATTGTTGCTGCTTACAGCAATTGACTTGTGTTTTGCACAGTGGTCGGGATTTCAGCAGCAACAGCCACCAGATTTAGTGTCTCAGCAAGCTCTCCAAGGCCCACAGGTATCAGCATCTTTTAGGCCTCCAAAGCCTGCCATGAACTCTGTTGAGGTTGATCCATGGAATCTTCTTCAAGAGCCTGGAAATATTCAGTCCAAACAACCAATGCAGGGTCCTGTTGTGCCTTTGACGTGGCGTTTTCCAATAATGCCAGAAGAACCCCAACAGCCAGATATGCCTTTTGAACTGCGTGTACCTATAGCTACTGAGAGTGTTGCAGCACAATGTGGGGAGAACTTTGTTCATGTGGAGGTTAAGGAGGATTTATTTGGGACTGGTCAGCTGGTGAATCCTTCATTCCTCACTTTAGGAGGTTGTGCAGCTGTAGGGGAGGATCCAGAAGCTCAAGTCCTTATCTTTGAATATGAGCTCCAGACGTATGGCAGCTCTCTGACGGTAAGTTGCTGCTAATGGGTCAACCTTAAAAAACGTAAAAGCCAGGTCTGTCTAGTAACTTGCTACTTGTGCTGCTTTCAGATGACTGAAGATGAGCTTGTTTACACCTTCACCCTCCTCTACACTCCTGAGGCTTTAGTAGGAACTCCCATTGTAAGGGCTGATGCTGCAGCTGTTGGAGTTGAGTGTCATTATTCAAGGTAAAAAACAAACTAGTTAAGCAATTTTGCCAAATGCTACATTCTTCTTAATCTTGTTTTACTGCTTCCAGGTTGCAAAATGTAAGCAGCAATGTGCTGATGCCCAGCTGGGTTCCTTTTGCTGCTACAGAAGTTGGAGAGGAAGTTCTGGTGTTTTCCTTGAAGCTCATGACTGGTAATATGCAATGTTAGAATTTCAGAAGTGGCTAGGAAATGTTGTCAACATGAGTTTAATTTCAGATGACTGGATGTTTGAGAGGCCATCCAATCAGTACTTCCTAGGGCAGTTCCTGAACCTTGAAGCTTCTGTGACGCAGTACAACCACATCCCTCTGCGTATCTTTGTGGGAGACTGTGTAGCTACTGCAGTCCCTGATGTGAACTCCTCTCCAAGATATTCCTTTATTGAGAACTATGGGTTAGTAGGGAATCTCTCATTTGCAAATAGTGCCTTAAGTGTTAATCTTTCTTTCTTTCTTCAGGTGCCTGGTTGATGGAAAGCTTACAGGCTCCACTTCCAGTTTCATGCGCAGGGTCCAGAATGACAAGCTGCAGTTTCAGTTGGAGGCTTTCAGGTTCCTGCAAGCTGATAGTGGCATGGTATGCATTTTGGGTTGTAGTTCTGTGGGTCAATTCTCTGACTATGTTTAACTGTGTCGTCTTCTGTAGGTGTATATCACGTGTGCTCTAAAGGCGGTCATGGCCTCAACCCTGACAAGTCCAGAGAACAAGGCTTGCTCCTTCAATAATGGGTATTGCATACCATGTGATACCTCTAATGATTTGAGTTGTTAAAAATAGGTAACCAGTTTCCTTTCCTGTCTATAGATGGACTTCTGTAGATGACAATGACCAAGTGTGCATGTGCTGTGACTCCACATGTGGTTCCAGCAGAAAAGGACGAGTACTACCTGATTCAGGTAACATATGAAGTCTTTGTATTGCTCTTGTGGAAGGACTTCCAATTTCTCATCTAGTCTTTCTTTTCAGGCTTGGTATCAGAAGGGAAAGCAACCATCGGCCCCATTGTGATTGCTAACTGATGTATTGTGAATGAAGTGCCAATAAAAGTCTTTATATATTAGTGTTTTGTTTTCTGATGACTAAGGCGTTTTAACCCACTAGTAAATAGCTTAGTTTATTTTCGATATCTTTTCATGGTGGCAAATGCAACATTTTACTGACTAGAAACTGGTTCACGCTTGCATTTGCAAGCTTTACACACAGCCTACGACGTAGCTACGGTGTGAGTTTGACGCAGAAGTATAATGAGGCCTTAATGAGTGAGCAGTACAATGCTTCTTTGTATGAGCTGTAGACTACAGTTTCAATGCATTGTATGTTGATGATAAATTTCCAGCTTAAATTGATGTTTGCATTACAAAAATGCAAAGAGATCATGTTGGCTACAGCAATCTATGAGGTTTCCATTTTTTTTATAGTGTACTTAAACTAAAATGAGCATTCGGTTGCAGGCTAGGTGGGCAGATAGTAAATATAAAGTTTGACAAATAATTGGTTGTCTTTATAGTGGAGTGGCTAAGTGATATAATCGTTCAGTTTATGATACAAGCGTGAAAATTGGCATGAGCAGTCTCCACGGGTCACTTGACAAGAAAATTGTCCGAGCCACTTGAAATTTCAAGATGGCAGCCATTTTTCAAGATGGCCGACACTTTAGTGGAGCAATTAAGCTTAAAAGAGAACTCCAGGCAATTAAGTTAATCTTGATCGTTATATCTTTGAGTACTGTCTATAGAAGAAAAAAACTAACCGGATTGGTGCTTGCAACATGGAGCTGCTACCGCTAATGCCCAGAGCTCCCACTCAGCTAAAACGGCAGTTATGGGGGCATATTCATAAATAGTGTTTTTGTGCCTCTTAACAGACACAAAATGCAATTAAAATGTCTGTCCAACATGAACAGGGTCCTTAGATAACAAGATGCGTTTAGCAACTTAGCCATTGTTTAAATTCACCTAAATAGTGTTTTAGACGGCTAGCTGTAGTCTCGCGCTGAAGTCCCGTGGGAAATCGCGTTGTAGCCGGTTGTGTATGTGAAGAGTGTGAGGCTAGTTCTTCGTCTGTATTCTCGGGTTCTAATAAGGACGACCATCAAGCTCAAAAGCCTATTCCATGTGTTCAAAATCTTCTATATTCTCCATAGTTACGTTACAAACCATTTGACCCTGTTCATGTTGGACAGACATTTTAATTGCATTTTGTGTCTTTTAAGAGGCACAAAAACACTCTTTATGAATATGCCCCCATAAGTGCCGTTTTAGCTGAGTGGGAGCTCTGGGCATTAGCGGTAGCAGCTCCGTGTTGCAAGCACCAATCCGGTTCGTTTTTTTTTCTATAGACAGTACTCACAAAGGTATAACGATCAAGATTAATTAAAAAATTGCCCTGAGTTCTCCTTTAAGCCTAATTGCTCCACTAGGTGTCGGCCATCTTGAAAAATGGCCGCCATCTTGAAATTTCAAATGGCTCGGACAATTTTCTTGTCAAGTGACCCATGGAGACTGCTCATGCCAATTTTCACACTTGTATCATAAACTGAACGATTCTGCCAAACATAAGCACTTAGCCGCTCCACTATTATTAGGGGACAACTAGTTTCTAAAACCATCACTAAACACAAACATTTTAACAGAATATTTATATTAAAGATAACATGAGATGTGTCCCAGCAGATTCCAGTTCTCGGAGTTCCTGCATGAATCCAACAACATCCTCATCTTACATTGAGCTCCACCAGTTCTATCCTCAACAATGCTCTTTCTGTATTTGTCTTTGACCTGGCAACTGCAAATCTCAGATTCTGATCTCAAGATTAGAACCACTGACAATACTCACTACAGCTTATTTAAAAAGAGTTACATGTCAACTTTTAAACTTACTGTTGTCTCTCTTTGGCTTTTTGGCAACAACCTTTTCTGCCAAATGCATAAATGTAAACCTTGATTGAGTGTCCCAGCTGGGTCTTTCTGGAATGAAACTGAATACTTCTCATTATAAATCTTGTAGGATACCTGAAAGGCATGAAATATGTTTTGTAACAGAACATATTTAAATGGATAGGTAAAACAATGCAAACATAGATAATTAAAGATTGCAACAACCTTCTGAACTTCTGTTACTGTTTATAATCTCAGAAGATGAGTTGATTTAATCTTGGGTGTAGGATGCTGTGGAAAGAGTCAAGTCAAGTCAAGTCACCTTTATTTATATAGTGCTTTTTACAATACAGATTGTATCAAAGCAGCTTCACAGTGATAACATGAAAATAATACAAAAAACAATTTCATCATCGTCCACCTTTAAGGCAGATCTATAATATTGTTGAATATTAAATGTCCCCAACTAAGCAAGCCAGAAGGTAAGGCAACAGCGGGAAGGAACCAAAACTCCATCAGGTGACAGAATGGAGAAAAAAACCTTGGGAGAACCCAGGCTCAGTCGGGGGCCAGTTCTCCTCTGGCCAATGAGTGAACAGTGTATGATTATGATTCAGGAGCCCCATACAGAAATGTAATATATGTCAATATATGTAAATTACATATATAATGTCAGTATGTATGTCTGCTGCCTATATGAGAATATATGCAAAATTCATATATATAAAACACATAGACATATATGAAACATATATTTCAAAATATAGCAAAAATGGCCGTTTTCATGTAAGTACCATATATTTTCCCGTATATGCACATATATGTTAAATATATGTAAGACGCATATATGTATACATGCATATATGTACTTATTTCCATAGTACATACTTTTAACTTATATTAGGAATACAAATATGGTTCTAATATGATGACACCATGTACTTTCACTTATATTACGGATACAAATATGGTTCTAATATGATGACACCATGTACTTTCACTTATATTAGTGGCACAACTATGTTTTTTATACAGCCTGCACATATATTTGTACTCATTCCACAGAACACACAATTCCAAGTCTTTTCAAATACAAACTTTACTGCATTTTTTTCAGTACAGACTTGACAAGTACAAACAAGTACAAACTTTTCAAGTAAAAACTTTAACTTAATTTAAAGGACAAGTTCAGTATTTTACACTTAAAGCCCTGTTTTCAGATCGTTTCTGATGAAATAGAACGGTTAAGATTGAAATTTGGTCACATGCTGCTGGCCCGAGAATTTTCGGTGTCTGTGGTAGCACCCCCCCACCTCCACAATGGCTGCATAGGTGCAATGGAACAATCCTTCCTAAAACGCATTAAACTTTCGTTTACAAAGACGTGAAACTCGCCGAGTGGTCAGGGGTGTTCACTGATATGCACTAGGGATGGGCAATATGGCCTAAAATCCATATTGCGATATACATTGCAGCCTCTTGCGATAACGATATATATCACGATATATAAATTATAATAAAACCATTTCAGAACAGGTTACACAGACCCTAAGGAAAGCCAAACAATTTTTTAAAGAAAGAAAGAAACGGTGTATGTAGTTTTGAGAACTTTTATTGTGCAAAACTGTAATTATACAACATAATGTTGCAGAAAAATAAAATGCAAGTACACTAGCTGCAGAGACTTTGTTTAAATATTAATGTTTGTTTAAAGAAACCAATGTTTAAATATTATGGCTAGCAGCTTATAAAAACCCCAAATTCAAAATTAGAATATTGTGAAAAGGTTTTCATAAAGCTGTAAGCCATAATCATCAAAATTATAACAAATAAAGCCTTGTAATATCTAACTTTGCATGTAATGAGTCTATATAATATATTAGTTTCACCTTTTACCTTTGCATGATATTCTAATTTTTCGAGTTTCACCTGTACGTCAACTAAAGAAAAAGTTTTTGTAATACCGTACCTCACAGCACATCCAATACAAGTCAATGGAGTTGGACAAAAACTACAATAAAACCTGTTGTGGAGGTGGGGGGGGTGCTACCACAGAAACCGAAAATTCTCGGACCAGCAGCATGTGTCCAAATTTCAATCTTAACCGTTCTATTTCATCAGAAACGGTCTGAAAACAGGGGTTCAAGTGTAAAATACCGAACTTGTCCTTTAACTTCAACTTCAGACTCTATTTTCTTTTTAAAGCATTTTCAAAGCGCTCACTTTTTTCCCTCAGTATTATATTTTCAAACTTCTAGCCACATTTAAAACATTTCCAAATTCACTCACAGGGGAAACACATTAATTTTTAATTAACATTTTTCCTGGACATTGCCAGTCTTAGCTCTGCCATCTTCCCATTCAGGGCTGTTCCGATCTGGCCAGCCGAAACTGAGTGCTTTGACATAACTGCATCTGAGAAGGTAGATTTTAAAGAAAAAAGTTTTAGATATAAAGCAGACAAAACACTGGTGGATAAACTTATCTAAAGATTAAAAAAAATCTTTATTGCAGTTTCTTCTAGTGCAAGTCAAAATTGAGTGACAAAGTACGTGAGTATGCAAGTAAAGCCACACTTACACTGCAATCAGTGTAGATTGTAGACTCTAAATTGTAGTTATTTTTCATTGCTTTTGCTTTGTACTGGAAGCCATGTTAACCTTTACATGAAACGGCCACCGTAGGAGTTAAAACGTGCTAGGAATGGGGGGGCTAGAAAGTAATAGCCTTCCTGTAGCTCAAACAGTAGAGCATTGGCGCTTGCAACACCAAGGTCATGGGTTCGATTCCCAGGGAAAGCAAGAATTGATAAGTATGTAAATGTGTAGCTTGAAATGCAATGTAAGTCGCTTTGGATAAAAGCGTCTGCCAAATGCTTAAATGTAAAATGTAATATTCAGTTCGTTGTCCCACCGTTAGATGGGAGAACTTCTTACACTACTGTACAGACAATACTAACCTCTCAAATTACTTTTGACGAGCGTTACAATGTCAAACACCCCAAGCAGCAAAATCCTCACCATTGTCCCACTGGATGCGATACATAAACACCTGAACCCGGGACAATTTCTTCCTGTTGAACAAAATAAAATTGATAGGCTTAAAAGTTTCAATTCAGTAAATTAAACAAAATATCCAGCATTCCAGATTTATGTACAATTGACTGTTGAAATTGGTCCCACTAGCATTATGTCAAGCATTCCTGGTCCCTACTGTCAATGTCGGAGATTTCATATTATCAGTAAGTAGTGTCAAAAAGAACAATTGCCACAAGGTACCAGGAAATTTGGGAGATTAGATTAGGACAAATTTACAGTAAATTGTATTCGATTATGACCAATTAATATAGAAGACATACTTTCCAACAGCACTGCATAAAAAAGTACTCACTGTTTGAACAGGGTTTGAAGGGCTGGGGAGAGACCCTGGACTGCCGAGATGCATGGAGCTTCTATTGAGCATTTCTTTTATCTGAGGTATCTCTGCATCAACAGGAAAAACTGAAACAGTTTCGAAACTGTGGGAGAAACAATAATTTTACAAAAGAACATTTTTAAATGGACATTTTTATATGAATCTGTTCGTTTTCTAATTTTAGTTTATAAAAATGCAAAACATAATTTCAAAGTCCAAAAAAAAAGTCCAAAGTCATTATTTTATTTTGTGCGCACACATTTTTTTTTTTTGAAAAGGTTTTGATTAAAATTTTGGTATTCAACATAGTATTTAAAAATACAACAAACGTTCCATTTTTGTTTTTGTTCCCATGGTTACAAAACGAAAAAGGAATGGACAAAAGTACATGGACCCTTGCTTCATTTGATTGAATGTTGTTTATGTAATCGTCATTTTAAAGCTTGTTACAAAGTGTTTCAACAAGAAACAAGCAAAAAACAATTCAAATATCGTCATTATGGTTACAGGGGGTCGTTAATGTCGTCTTTATGGGGTAACGTTAAAGAGTTAGTTTAGTAAGTTACATTAAACAAAGACTCACTTTGGTTCCACTGACTGTGGCCACGGCAGTAGGGGTCATCATCATCCTCCCACAGACGTTTGGCACACGGTTTCTCTTTCCCACAATGTCATCTTCGGAATCTTTCTTCGAACGTTTGTCCAACTTTCGCTCCAAAGTAGGCTATTCAAAGAAATATCAGTCACTCACCATTGCCACTGATAGTTATCAACAAGGGTCTGAGTTAATATCATATTGAGAGTGGGCATTACATCACATTATTATCATTATCAATATCACAAATAGATCACTCATATCGGTAGAACGCCGTTATTCTGTGTGTGTGTGTGTGTGTGTAACGTTATCCTACATAACCTCGAGGTAACCTTATCTTTAGCAAGTCAAAGGAAGCTTTTTGCCTCAGCAAAACTAACATTAAACACATAGGCTATAAGTTAACGAACTAAACACATTCCTTGACAACGTAGTTTCGTTATAAATGATCTATTTAAGTTAATATATAGTAGCATATATCCCTGTGTAACTAACGTTAATAAATAGCAGTAAAAAAAACGTTAGGGTTTAACGTTAACTTAACGTTAACTTACCTCCAACTGATTGAACGGTAGCCAAATGGGGAATCCACCTTTTGGTCGTTTTCCCACACCCCACTCGACGGCAAATTCGTCTTCGTTGGTAATCACGCCGTTTACAAAACTTTCCAGAACAAAATGTGACCAATACTAACGTTCCCCGCAACCCCGGCACACCATTTCACAAGCGCATAGCGCTTTCTCCTAGTCGTGTCGTCGTTAACGTTTTTCTCAGGTTGTACGCGGGTGTTGCTATAGTGACAGAACTGGTTACTAGGGAAATACTGATTGCAAATTCTCACTAAGAATTTTTTTTATGTTTTCAAAATCAAAACCAATATGTTGTTATTATTATTATTATTATTGTTAATCTTACATTCATTATTTTTCTATTTTAAGTTATTTTAGTTTTAAAAATCAGGCCGCGGAGGTTACGTAATTCCACGTAAATGTGCTCCAAGAAAGCAAGGTTCAAATATAGATGAAGATACATTTGATAGTAAATTATATTTTGCAAAGGAATTTTGGAGATTTATGTTTTAGGTTTTTCTTTTTCTTTTTTTAGAAGAAGAACTGGTTTAATAAAGATAATTTAAGTGTAGGTAAATATTATTCTGACACACACACTTGTGTCTGTGTTGTGTGAATACCAAATATAGTATTTTTTAATACAATAATGCAGTGTTTTCTTTGTATTTTTTTGAGAAATACATCCACAAAGTACCATAACCATATGCCACAGCTTTAAAAATGCATCAGTATCACATGCATGTATGTTTACATACATTTATTAAATGTGGAAAACAAATATGTATGTCACATATTTATACTTAATGTTGTCCATATATGCAAGAAACCAATACTATACTGTAATATATGCAGATATATGGTATCATATATGGATGAACTCAAATATTTTCTTCACATGTTTGGACACATAAATGTTCATATATGTTGCAGGCATATATTATGTTCTCAGATAAGTCAAATATATGTATAGATATATGTCATGCTATTTAAAATATAAGTACATATATGGCCATATATTACATTTTTGTATGGGGCATTACAGGTCAGAAGTTCAGAATTAATCAGAGTATTTGTCCAGTTCCGGTTGGTTAAAGTCGGAGTGGAGAAGAGGAGAGACTGGTTGACACTTCAGGTCAGCGGCGTCGTCGTGTCCTGGCGCTGGTCCTTCATCAGATCTGGATACGGCCTGGTTCCGGTGGACAGCGGTAAACCTCGGGATAGACAGAGAGACTAATGTTAGCGTAGACGCCATCCTTCTTATGATGTACCAAGTACATCAGGATTTACGGGAAGTGTTCCCGGTCCGGGCTGTTCTAAACTTTGCAGCCTAACATTGAATTATAGAAGTCTATAATGTGTTATGTGTATGCTAGGCCGAAGAGTCTAGAGTTTAGTCTAGATTTGAACTGACAGAGTGTGTCTGCTTCCCGGACAATGTTAGGAAGACTGTTCCAAAGTTTTGGTGCTAAATAGGAAAAGGATCTACCGCCAGCAGTCGATTTTGATATTCTAGGAATTATTATCTGGCCGGAATTTTGAGATCGCAGTAGACGTGAAGGACAATAATGCGTTAAGAGCTCGCTCAAGTACTGCGGAGCTAAACCATTTAGTGCTTTGTTAGTGATCAGCAATATTTAAAAATGTATACGAGGAGACATTATCTGAGAAAGAATACAATATAAATATAGTTTTGACATTAAATATATTAGTTTAGCATAATATACAGTAGATAATCAGTCTTACCTGGTTTGTGCATGATGTTGAAGTGGATTCATAAAGTAGTGCAGGCTTACAGTGTTTCTCTCTGTCTTGATGTGTTTGAAACGGCTCCTCAAGAAGTGTGAATGACCGGAGATCAGATAAAACAGGGTGTGTGTGTGGTGGGAGGGAATCATTTATGAAGAGTTAGATATATGGAAGACCCATATGGTTAGACACACTTTTCACACAAAATATTTATCCGGGGAGATATATATTTGAAGGCATGAGGGTTTATTTATATGTAATTTAATTATTAATATAAATACTCATTTACATTTAATCATTTTACAGATGCTTTTATCTAATGCGACTTCAAAATGAGGAGAGAAATAGAAGCAATCAAACCAACCATAGGACAACAATATGGCAACTTGGCATGTAAAAAAAAAAAAAAAAAAATATATATAGAATAGTGTTAGTATTAATGGGTTAAGTGTTGCCGAAAAAGATGCACCTTCAGCATTTTCTTGAAAATGACTAAAGACTCAACTCAAAATACTCTTTGCTAGTGTGCCAGTTCGCTCTTTGAAGCGCAATACAATACCAATTATGGCACAAAAATTGACTACACCACCCCAGAAAATGAGCCGGGGACCCACCTGTACATCAAGTGCAAACAGATACGCAGTGGCTGAGTCAGATATCAGACAACGGGATAGCGTTTCGCATCATTTATTAAATACAGGTAAGAAGAATACAAAAAAAGGCATTATATAATTAACACACATTAGAATGAATACATCAACCATAGTACATACTATACCCACGATTTAAACACTTCAGAATTGGGGGTTCGACTCGCCTGCCCAGCAAACACTTTAACTATTCGTGCTCTCACCACACAACACCAAGTCACCCTCTGTGAACACTGCAGATCGATAAGCAAACCACCACCACACCAGAGGACTTTGGCGTTGAGCTGTTGGCGTTGAATGAAGAAAAAAAAGAGAACAATATGAGACATATGCAACCACACACACATACACATTCCATGTAATAATCTGTTGATTGAACCCTTATCACATGCGGACAGAAGAAATCAACTGGTCACACAGAAGGTAAAAGCAACCACTGACGCTCATTAATAGCTTTCCAACACTGTGTCGCCCAACGATTACACTCTTAATTATAGAAACACATGAAAGACATTCAAAACATACAGAAAAACAGTTTTACAAACATAAACACTTTAAAATGACATGATGTTTCTGCTAAAAGAACAAGTAGAAATGACAACACATAGTTGTTTGCCGCTGTACTCAAGTCCAAAGATCAAATACTGAAATTTAACGTTACAAATTTTTTTACACGTCACCCCGGCTGTGAACGCGCTATTGTTACGGTCGTCTCGGGACTCCTTGTCACGGGAATGAGAAATAGAATATTAAGTCAAATGATCACAACACCGTTCCGGTAATAGGCACTGAGAAATGGTCGAGGAGTTGCTTGCAAGGGGAGACACAATCCAACTGGTCCAGAAAAGGGTCGTCACCAAGCCTAACTGCACCCACAAAGCCTGCTTAGGCTACTTCCACCAAGCCTGCTTACTTCCACCAAGCCTGCTGCAACACGTCCCCCGTATCACTATCAAAAATATAACACACAACGTTTGTAAATTACGGATTTATGATCTCGTTAACCTGACATTGAAATAAGTATGACTTACCGATTGATGGTGACTCGCACCGAGCAGTGCACTCAATAGAGTGCGAATTACAGGCTCGCCATGACGGGCGTTTAAGCAACGTGTCTACAGTACTCCTCAGTCGCAATGTGAATTAAATTAGTCTTAAGTCAAGTCAAGTCAAGTCATCTTCATTTATATAGCGCTTTTAACCATGTAGATTGTTTCAAAGCAGTTTTACAGAGATAAACGTATAATTTAAGGTAACAGAGATTGTTTTGGCTTTATAGCGGTTCTTGAATAATGTTATTTTCCAGCTAAAGTTAGTTTTAATTTATTCACTTCCATCGAAATTATAATTTGTTATTAACCCTCTGGGGTCTGAGGGGTTTTCTGGGTCCTGGAGGTGTTCTGACATGCTTTAACATTTTTGCTTATTTCTGTTACTTGTGACATTTTCATGGCTAAAGTCGTATTACACTGTAAAAAGAACTCCACTACAATAATATGTCAGCAGCATGTATGTAAAATTTGGTAGTTTTGAGATAATAACATTTATGCGTGGTTTGTGAAAATGACAAAAAAAATTGTCACTAAAATAAGGTCATGAAACCCAAACTGATTATTTCTTCACAAGACTTTTGAAAATTGAATCACCTAGCCTAGAATATTTGCTCCAAAACTATGTGAAAATCACCTTGACTACTCATTCAGATAAGACAATATATTGATATAAAATTTAATTTGTAAGACATGTCTTGTGTAAGAAAGCTTTATGCGAGTAGGCGTAAACCACCCATGAATATTGAGTGTTTCACACCTGAGAAAGACAAAGTCCCTCCCATAATGGTCCTATTAGGAGCTCTAAGGTCCTATGAGGAACTTTGAACAAAGAATGAGGAGATTTAAAAAAGAATGGCTTTTTGATTGTTTGGATTTATTTACAACACAACATAATCCAAAGATACACAACAAATGGCAAAAAAAGCACATTATTTAACACACTGAACTAAAGACAGAGACTTAACCAGTCACACACCTTTGTGGCTTTCCTGAAACATAGTGCATACCTGTCATTTCCCAGGTGTTTGATTTTTCACTTTACCATGTCTCATGTTGAAGTCAGCAGGACTGGTACCTAAAAAAAAAATAAAAAAATAAAAAAAGAAGCTGTAAACATGCTTATATCAAGAGAAACTAGGGCTGCACGATTTTGGGAATACATTTTAGATTTGTTCTGGTTAAAACTGCTTTTTAAAATTGATAAAATACACACACACACACACACACACACACACACACACACACACACACACACACACACACACACACACACACACACACACACACACACACATACAGTCATGGTCAGAATTAATGGCACCCCTGGTAAATATGATCAAAACTGGCTGTAAAAAATAAATCTGCATTGTTTATCCTTTTGATCTTTCATTCAAAAAATGGCCAAAATTCTAACCTTTCATTGAAGCAAGATAATTGAAAGTGGGGCTAAATCACATTATGAAATAAATGTTTTTCTCCAAAACACATCGGCCATAATTATTGGCACCCTTTATTAAATACTTTTTGCAACCTCCTCTTGCCAAGATAACAGCTCTGAGTTTTCTCCTATAATGCCTGATGAGTTTGGAGAACACCTGACAAGAGATCAGAGACCATTTCTCCACACAGAATCTCTCCACATCCTGCAGATTCCCAGATCCATGATGGTGCTGCTTCTCTTCAGTTCAGCCCACTCATTTTCTATAGGGTTCAGGCCAGGGACTGGGATGGCCATTGCAGATCTTATTTTTGTTTTGATTTTGATATTTGTTTTTGGATCACAGTCCTGTTGGAAGATCCAAACATGGCCCGTTATAAGATTTCTAGCACATTCTGTTAGGTTTCGATTTTTTATCTGTTGGTATTTGATCCAATACATGATGCCATGTATCTGAACAAGATGTCCAGGACCTCTGCTGTATATTTAATGCTCTGGTCCTAATTTTCTGCCAGAGTATTTCATTTTACACATGGGGTACTTTTTTTATCCCTGTGTGCACCAAACCCATCTTAAGTGTTTGCTGCCAAAAAAGCCATTTTTTTTGTTTCATCTGACCATAGAACATGTCCCGTTTGAAGTTCCAGTCGTGTCAGGTACTTTTAAAACGTTCTATGGACAGAGGAACCAAAAAAATTGCTTTTTTGGTAGCAAACACTTAAGATGGGTTTGGTGCACACAGGGATAAAAAAAGTACCCCATGTGTAAAATGAAATACTCTGGCAGAAAATTAGGCCCAGAGCATTAAATATACAGCAGAGGTCCTGGACATCTTGTTCAGATACATGGCATCCTGTATTGGATCAAATACCAACAGATAAAAAATCGAAACCTAACAGACTGTGCTAGAAATCTTATAACTGGCCATGTTTGGATCTTCCAACAGGACTGTGATCCAAAAACAAATATCAAAATCAATACAAAAATGGGTCACTGAGCACAAAACCAAGATCTGCAATGGCCATCCCAGTCCCTGGCCTGAACCCTATAGAAAATGAGTGGGCTGAAATGAAGAGAAGCAGCACCATCATGGATCTGGGAATCTGCAGGATGTGGCCATTCATATGGACCAGCAGAGCTAACCATGCATTTAAAACACTGAAACAACGCTTCACATCTGCTCCCATCCTAATGCTCCCAGACCCAGAATTGCCTTTTGTGCTGGAGGTGGATGCCTCAGATGTGGGGTTAGGAGCTGTCTTGTCACAGAGAAGTAAGAGCAATCACAAACTTCACCCATGTGCCTTTTTCTCTCGCCGCCTAACCCCTACTCAGAGAAACTATGATATTGGGAACCGGGAATTGCTGGCCGTTAAGATGGCGCTGGAGGAGTGGAGGCACTGGCTGGAGGGGGCCAAACACCCTTTCCTCATCTGGACGGACCATCGAAACCTCACCTACATCCGGGACGCTAAGAGGTTAAACTCACGACAGGCGCGTTGGGCCCTCTTTTTTAACCGATTCAATTTCACCCTCTCTTATCGCCCAGGTTCAAAGAATCTCAAGCCAGACGCACTCTCGAGGCAGTTTGAACCACCTGAGAGGGAATCCTGTCCAGAAACCATCCTCCCCACATCCAGGGTGGTAGCCCCCATCCAGTGGGATATAGAGACAGCCGTCAAGAGAGCCCAACAGCAACCGCCTGATCCAGGTAATGGCCCAGCAGGGCGACTCTTTGTTCCTAATCGTATGCGCTCTGAGGTCTTGCTGTGGGCACACGCTTCCCTCCCCTCTGGACACCCGGGAACCACTAGAACCTGCAAGCTGATCCAGAGGAAGTTCTGGTGGCCCAAGTTACGACGAGATGTTGGGGCCTTTGTCTCTGCCTGCTCCGTGTGCGCACAGAACAAGGAGTCAAGGACCCGCCCTCAAGGCTTGCTGCACCCACTGCCTATCCCAAGACGCCCCTGGTCTCATATCTCCCTGGATTTCGTCACGGGCTTGCCTCATTCACAGGGAAACACGGTAATCCTGGTGGTGGTGGACAGATTTTCTAAGACTTGTCACCTCTTACCCTTACCCAAGCTCCCCACAGCCAACCAGACTGCAGAATTAATGATGAAACACGTGTTCAGAATTCATGGCTTTCCCCAGGATATGGTTTCTGACCGGGGGCCACAGTTTACGTCCCGGTTCTGGAAGGCGTTTGGTCGGCTCATCGGGTCCTCTATCAGCTTGTCCTCTGGCTTCCACCCCCAGTCCAATGGCCAAACTGAGAGGGTAAATCAGGAGATTGAGAAGACACTGAGGTGTCTGGTCGATGACAACCAATCCACTTGGAGCTCTAGACTTATGTGGGCTGAGTTTGCTCATAATACCCTGTACCATTCTTCTCTAGGCATGTCCCCTTTTGAGTGTCTGTATGGTTTCCCTCCCCCTCTATTTCCCGGACAGGAGCCAGAGGTTGAGGTCCCAGCTGCCACACAGCTAGTGCGCCGGTGTCGACGTTCCTGGAAGGGGGCTCGTGCTGCTCTAGTTAGGGCGGCTCGACTACAACAGAGGCAGGCTAACAAACGCCGGAGGACAGGACCCACGTTTCGCCCAGGACAAAGAGTGTGGCTCTCTACTCGAGACCTTCCCCTACGGGTAGAATCCCGTAAGCTGGCTCCACGATACATCGGCCCCTTTAAGATCCTCAGGAAGATTAACCCGGTTTCCTTTCGACTCATTCTGCCCAGGTCTATGAAGATTCACCCCACTTTCCATGTTTCTCGATTAAAACCAGTTGTTTGTTCCACTTTGTCTCCAGGCAGGAAGTCTGCCCCAGCTCCCCGCATGATTGATGGACAGCCAGCATACATGGTCCGCAGGCTGTTGGATTGCCGCCGGATACGCGGAAGAGAACAATACTTGGTAGACTGGGAGGGTTATGGCCTGGAGGAGCGGACATGGGTTCCAGCTCGGGATATTTTGGATCCGGCTCTCATCTCAGAGTTTCACCAAGAACGAGAAGACCATCTAGGGAACGTCAGGAGCCGTTCTTAGGGGATGGGCTTCTGTAATGATCTCCAGAGCGCTATTTTCATTCTGGCCAGTAGGGGTCGCTCTCCATGTCATACTTCCTCCAGAACTGTGGATGGCGCTTGTATCATGAACACTAGTCTCTCCACTCCTGAAGGAGGCGCCATTACCCCTAACATGTTCTAAATCCTTCTCATCAATCCTGATTCCCCACACCTGTGTTTGACCCTTTATAAGTCTTTTTGTTCCTTGCTTCTGTGTTCAGTCTTGAGCCATTTATCCCGTGTATCCTGCTGCCTGTCTTTGAGTTAAGTGTATCTCTTGTTGAATATTTTTGGACCCTCGTGTCTGTTTTTGTTTTCACTGTTTTATGGAAGCTCGGCTCTCCTAGTTTATTTGTATTTTGTATCTTTTATTTCTCTAGTAAAGATTACCTTTATTTTTTGAAGACTCAAGTCTCCTGGCTCTTTTGATCTTCTGCTATTGGGTTTACATATTCAGGAGTTAGCTCAGTGAGTTACCACTCATACTTAGAGCACCGGAGACCCGGGTTCAATCCCCACCAAGGGCAACTTCTTACACAATAGTAGGCTATAGAGATGCGCGGATTGGTTATTATTTCATCCGCAACCGCATCACAAAACGTACTCGGTTACTAACGTAACCTCGGTTCTCTCTAGAAGAAAGAACGAGTACTGTGTCGAAAGACGCTACGGGAAAGATTTCTTTCACGAGATATGAAGCCTAAAAATTAATCCTTAATTTTGTAATATTGTAAAACGCATTTCGGCAGCATACAGCCTTAGGCGGACCAGCTCGCGCGCCTATTGGCTGCTCTGCCAGAATCCGCCAGCATCCGCCACCCATCTAGACAGGCTTTGTTTCGTTGCGGCTCGTCCTTTAGAACGCCCACTGAACGAAACGAAGAGCTGCTCCGTCTGTCGAAAAACAGCGGAGCGGGACACATAAGCTCTTAATGCCCTGACCGGACAATGGGAGCTATTTCCGTCCTCAGAGGCCGGCAGAGCCGACAGGGAGATGACCTGAGCCCTGAACGGTGTGTCGAGGGACTTAGGCACGTACCCATGTTTCGGTTTCAACACGACTTTAGAGTCGTTAGGTCCGAACTCCATACAAGACGCTCTCACTGAGAGTGCCTGCAAATCCCCCACGTGCTTCACTGAAGCAAGAGCCAAAAGAAACACGGTCTTGAAAGACAAGTGCTTCATGTCAACTGAGTGAACAGGCTCGAACGGGGCACCCTTCATGGCATTCAGTACCATAGAAAGGTCCCAGGTGGGGACTGAAGGAGGTCTGGGAGGGTTCAACCTCCTAGCTCCTTTAAGGAAACGAACCACCAGGTCGTTCCTGCCCAGTGAACGGCCAAGCGTTGGATTAACGAACGCTGATATAGCCGCCACATAGACTTTGAGCGTGGATGGGGTTCTACCCTTATCCAACAGCTCCTGTAAAAAGGAGAGAATCTCCGTTTCCCCGCACTGTAGGGGTGACAGACCTCGGTCTGAGCACCAACCAGAGAACACAGACCATTCAGAGGTGTAGAGCCGCCTAGTGGACGGGGCTCTAGCCTGCTCGATCATGTCTAGTACTCCCTTCGGGAGGTTAGCGGGTACCTGTTTATAGCCCACACATGTAGGGACCATAGTTCTGGGCGAGGATGCAAAATCGAGCCCTCGGCCTGAGAGAGGAGGTCCCTCCTCATCGGTATCGGCCACGGGGTAGTGCTCCTCAGCTGCATCAATACTGGAAACCATGGTTGGTTCGTCCAGTTCGGAGCAACGAGTAGCACTGAACATCCGCTTTCTCTGATTCGCTCCAATACCTGAGGTAGGAGTGAGACAGGAGGAAAGGCATAGAGCAGACGGCGGGGCCAGACACTGGCCAGCACGTTCACGCTCTTTGAGAAGAATTTCGGGCAGTGAGCGTTTTCCTGGGTTGCAAACAGGTCTATTTCCGCTCTGCCGAACGTCTTCCACAGCAGTTGCACTGTCTGTGGGTGTAGAGACCACTCTCCCAATGGAACATTGTTCCGTGAGATTCTGTCCGGGCCTACGTTCAGGTGCCCTGGCACATGTATTGCTCTCAGCGAGCGCAGGTTGTGCTGGGCCCATACCAGGATGCGTTCCGTCAACCTGAAGAGGTTTCGGGATCTCACACCCCCCTGGTGGTTTAAGTAGGTCACTACCGACATGTGGCCGAACGGACCAGGGCGTGGTGTCCCTTTATCCGAGGACAAGAGCGCCTCAGCGCAAAGTCCACTGCCAACATTTCCAGGCAGTTTATGTGCGGTAGCCTGACCTGTTCTGACCACTGGCCAAAGAACGGTCTGCCTTCGAGCAGTGCTCCCCAGCCTGAGGTGGACGCGTCCGTGGACACCACCTTCAGGCTCGAGGAAGTCCCCAGGTTTACACCTGATCGGTACCAGTCTGACGCTCTCCATGGTGTCAGGGCTGACATACACTCCTGATTGACCTTGAGGCGATAATGACCGTGAACCCATGCTCGGCACTCGCGCTTTTAGCCAGAATTGCAGTGGGCGCATGCGCAGCAGACCCAGCTGTAGTACTGACAAGGCTGAGGCCATAAGGCCTAGCGTTCTCTGAAATCTCCTGAGCGGCACTATGTGACCGCTGCGGAAGGATTTCACCATATGCAGAATGTTCAGTCTGCGCTGTGATGACAGCTGTGCCGTCATAGACAGCGAGTTCAGTTCCGTTCCCAAAAAGGAAATCCTTTGACTGGGAAACAGTGAACTCTTCTCCCAGTTGACTCTGAGACCTAAGCACTCGTGGTGATCGAGTATTAAGGTTTTGTGGCGAGTGAGTTCTGAACGTGATTGAGCTAGAATCAGCCAATCGTCCAAATAATTCAGAATTCGAACGCCTTGGAGTCTCAGGACTGCCAGCGCCGCGTCCATGCACACTGTAAATGTACGAGGTGCTAGAGACAGGCCGAATGGCAGGACTGTGTACTGATATGCCTGGCCCTCGAAGGCGAATCTCAAGAATCGCCTGTGACGTGACGCAATTTGTATTTAAAAATACGCGTCTTTCAGATCTATTGCCATAAACCAGTCTCCTCGGCGAATCTGCGCGAGGATTTTCTGGTCGTGAGCATTCTGAACTTCCGCTTCACAAGCGCTCTGTTCAGATACCTCAGATCTCACGTCTACTGCGATCTCAAAATTCCGGCCAGTTAATAATACCTAGAATATCAAAATCGACTGCTGGTGGTAGATCCTTTTCATACTTAGCACCAAAACTTTGGAACAGTCTTCCTACCATTGTCCGGGAAGCAGACACACTCTGTCAGTTCAAATCTAGACTAAAAACACATCTCTTCGGCCTAGCATACACATAACACATTATAGACTTATATAATTAGGCTGCATAGTTTAGAACAGCCGGGACCGGGAACACTTCCCGTAAATCCTGATGTACTTGGTACATCATAAGAAGGATGGCGTCTACGCTAATATTAGTCTCTCTGTCTATCCCGAGGTTTACTGCTGTCCACCGGAACCAGGCCGTATCCAGATCTGATGAAGGACCAGCGCCAGGACACGACGACGACGCCGCTGACCTGAAGTGTCAACCAGTCTCTCCTCCTCTCCACTCCGACTTCAACCAACCGGAACTGGACAAATACTCTGATTCATTCTGAACTTCATACACTGTTCACTCATTGGCCAGAGGAGAACTGGCCCCCGACTGAGCCTGGGTTCTCCCAAGGTTTTTTTTCTCCATTCTGTCACCTGATGGAGTTTTGGTTCCTTGCCGCTGTTGCCTTACCTTCTGGCTTGCTTAGTTGGGGACATTTAATATTCAACAATATTATAGATCTGCCTTAAAGGTGGATGATGATGAAATTGTTTTTTTTGTATTATTTTCATGTTATCACTGTGAAGCTGCTTTGATACAATCTGTATTGTAAAAAGCGCTATATAAATAAAGATGACTTGACTTGACTTGACTATAATGGGTCTGAGACCCCCGTCTGTCTTTGGCACCAGGAAATATCTGCTGTACAAACCCCCTTCGCTTTGAGCTTGAGATAAAGGCTCTATGGCCCCTTTGCTCAATAGCTTTGCTATTTCGGCCCGAAGTAGATGTGCTACTTCTGTTTTTACCGTAGTTTCGACTCTCGCCGTGCAACGGGGAGGGCGTCGAAAGAACTGTAGCGAATAGCCTCTTTTTATAGTTTTTAGCACCCATTCTGAAACCCCGGGAGTCTTTCCCATGCATCCGCACGAGTAACTAGGGGTCGAATGAATTCTGGGCCCTGGTCGCGAAATGGCGGCGACACGAGAGCAACCGTGTGCTGTAACATGGACGCCATGGCGTCTGAGGCGGGGGGCGCGCTTAATCGAGCGGGCATCCCGCGCGCGCTCGACTCTCTGAGTTGAGAGAGAGAGCGCGCGGGGCGAGCCCCGTAGGGCTCGTTATGTTTGTGAATAAATGTGGGTGCGTGGTAGCGGGCATATTTATAACACTGGGGATACTGTGTTTTTGAACTGACTGACTGTGTGTTGGTTTCGTGTTTACAGAAACCGCGGGACGTGCAGTGTGTAGTGGTTGTGGGCACTGGATAGTGGGCACGCTCACTACATGTGATGCACAATCGACATGAGTCGATTTCATGTGTGCAGACCCTGTGTTGTACGGGGCTGTGCTTGCACGGGTTGAAAAAACCGGGCTCTGGTCGCGAAATGGCGGCGACACGAGAGGAGCCGTGTGCTGTCACATGGGCGCCATTGCAGCGTATGATGCGGGGGCGCGCTTAATCGAGCGGGCATCCCGCGCGCGCTCAGCTCTCTCAGCTGAGAGAGAGAGCGCGGTGCGAGTCCCGTACGGCTCGGCATGTTTGTGAATAAATGTGGGTGCGTGAACGCGGGTACATTTATAGCACTGGGAGTACTGTCTATTAGAACTGACTGACCGTGCATCGGTTTCGTTTCATAGAAACCATGTGACATGTAGCTTGTAGTGATTGTGGGCACTCGAAAGCGGGCACGCTCACTACATATGATGCACAATCGACATGAGTCGATTTTATGTGTGCAAGCCCTGTATTGTGTAGGGCTGTGCTTGTGTGTACGAATGGGCACTGGGTCGTGGGCATTACAGTTACACACATTACACCATCGGCCGTGGCCGGGACACCGTGTAGCACTGAGAGTACTGTCTATCAGAACTGACTGACCGTGCATTCGTTTCGTTTTTACAGAAACCACGGGACATGCAGTGTGTAGTGATTGTGGGCACTGAAAAGCGGGCACGTTCACTAACTTACATGTGATGCACAATCGACATGAGTCGAATTTATGTGTGCAAGCCCTGTATTGTGTAGGGCTGTGCTTGTGTGTACGAATGGGCACTGGGTCGTGGGCATTACGGTTACACACATTACAACATCGGCCGTGGCCGGGACACCAGAAAATACATTTTCAGATTTACCTGGGACATCGTGAAAACGGCGTTTGTGTGCAGGCAAACGGGCATTGATGCCGGTTTGGTGACTGCAGAATACACTGGCACGGTCGCGTATGTTGGGACTGTGCGAGCGAGACATTTTAGTGAAATCCGGCCGCGGCGGGATTTTAACACTGTCGCTTTCCTTGAAGCAGAAGTGCGCATCCTGGCTGAAAACGGGGCTTTCCGGGACTCCGCGATTTCTTCGTGAACTCAGGAAGAAAAGGCGCGAGTCGTGAGGACGGTAACGTACGTTCCCCTGCAGAAAGCAGCCATCCAGCCGGTAAGCGCATCGATGCTGGCCTTTCTTCGTCGACGCTCACGAGCGGCGGGGGAGGGGAGATCCTCGGAGCTCGCCCATCCCTCGCCCATCCCTCGCTACCCGGAGCGAGGAGAGAACAGCAGTCGTCCTCCACAGACGCGGCTTCACCTTCCTCGTCCATGGCGGACGCAGCGGCACACAGCGGCCTTTGTCCGCCGGTCAGAGAGTCCAGCGAAGCGGGCGGAGAAGCTGGCGGCAGCAGCGGCGAGCACCTCGTGGTGGAGGGAGGTTCCGGGCTCCGCTGAGCACTGCTCTTTTCACGGCGCGGCACTGCAGTGGGCGGAAAGATGCTGCTTCAGTAAATGAAGGCCAGGCGAGTCCGCAGAGTCACCGTAGGCATCAAATCACAGTGATGGCAGCCGCCATCGACGAGAGCTGAAGCTGCGTGATCCTCACCCAGGCAGGAAACACGAAGTGGTGGTCCCCGTCGCTGAGCGGGGCTCTACACGAGCCACAGGAGGTGCGAGGCATCTTGAAAAAGACGCTCGGCTCTTTTAGTGAGTGGGAAAAAATGTGTGACGCGACGGCGAACACACACACAAAACACACACACACATGTAAAGGATATAATGCCATTCTGCTCATAGACAGTGTTCCAGCTTATATCAACAATGACGCGCGGACTATGATTGACTCATGAGCGAGGGCGGGTCTGTGTTGAAACGCTGCTGTCAATCAACAATCGTGGGAGGAGCGTTGATTTTGTGACGTCACAAAATCGAACCGCTTAATTTGAGACAGGGTAAAACATAAGGAGATTTTAAAAAAAAACACTGGATGGATTTTTATCATTTTATGATGGTTGTGTACAGGCACTGCCAACACACACTCAGTGCAATCAACTTGTAAAAGTGCATGTACCATTATATGACCCCTTTAAGTCTATTCAGCTGCTATGTGAAAAAAATCGCGCAAATCAAGCCGGCGTGATTGCCGACCCCAGAGGGTTAAATTAGGGGCCGCTAAGACGAGTTTACATCTAAACCTATTCATTGTCGTAATCATACTCTAGATCTAATATTATCACATGGAATAGATGTTGATGCCGTTGAAATCTGCAGCAGAGCGATGACATCTCAGATCTAGTCTCATGTAAATTACATTTAGCCAAGGCTGCAAAGCCAACTCCATGTTATAAATATGTTAGACCTATCACTTCTGCCACTAAAGACTGCTTTATCAATAATATTCCTAATCAGTTTCATCATCTCAGCATCCCAGATAGCTTAGAAGAACTAGAGGTATTTCGGATTTCATGGAAGGAGAGCTCGATTGCTTACAGAGAGGCTTTAAAAGCTGCTAGATCTGCTGATTTTTCAACCCTATTAGAAGAAAATAAACACAATCCTAGGTATTTATTTGTAACAGTGGCTAAACTAACGAAAAAGAAAGCTTCAAGCTTTCCAAGTAACAAGTTTCCAAGTAACACAGCAGTAATGACTTTATGAACTTCTTCACTTATAGATCAAGAAATCTCTTTGTAAAATAGCTGACTCATGCAGGCCACTGCATTTACAGACTTTGTTCTCATCAATGTAAATCCCTCCCCCTTAGAAGGTATATAAATTACAATGTAAACTGCTTTAGATTCAGACTCTTTGGACGAAACTTGCAGCCACGCTCAATAAAGAAGAACTTCTGTTTGAATGCGTTCCCAACGTCTCCTGGTCTTTGCTTAGAAGAAGGAAAAGTTTCCTACACCTTCTTCCCAGGCTCTGTGACTATGTGATGTTACACCACTGTGGTCCGACCTGGCAGTAGAGAGAATGTATCTGAATGTTGGCTTACTCATTTTCCTGGAGGTCTTGTTTCTGGTTTGGGGTCAGTTGGGGTCCCATTTCCACTTCCATGGATACTAGTGAGGGGACTTGGGATGACAGGGTGGAGAGGAGACATTGTTCTGGGTCATACCACATCTTGAGTAAATTCACATGATAGGTCTGGAGCAGTGGTCGACCGATATAGGTTTTTTTATGGTCGGTGCCGATGCCAATATGTTAGAGAGCAGGATGGCCAACATAAAGCAGAGATTTTTATTTAAACTTTATATTTGTTTTAATCAATATTTAATACATTTTAAATAATAAAAATGCTTATACTTTAGATGGCAACTTCTTGAATCTGCAATCCTATTACAGTATTTTTCCACAAAGTAATTGTTTAAAAATATATGAATATGTGAATAAAAAGAAAGTAAACACTGTAACAGGGCACTCAGTAATCTGGTAATTTCGTGCACTAATTTTACATACAGCACAGTGAAAACGATATGAATATTACAGTTGACAAGTGGATATAGCACAGCATATTTTTAAAATGAAGGATTTCAAGTTTTTCGATCCTGTAAATTAAGATGGTAAATTAAGATGATCTTTTGTTCGCATTCACTCACTTCGCATGGACTGACCGTCACTCGCAGTAACACGCTTATACAGGCTACAAATGCACACACAAATTAAATGTTTATTAGATATTCAGAGATTTGTTTAAATGATGTAGATGCACATTTTCTTAATGTTGACGGCAGATGAGAAAGTCTTTTAGTCTGATTGTTTGCCTTTTCTGTTACAAATAATATAAAAGCAAACACTTTTCTTTTTCACATACCATTTACTTTCTTTGTTTACCAGTTCTATATATATATATATATATATATATATATATATATTGATATATCGATCGACCACCAGTCTGGAGGACCTTGTGCCGGCCGGGCTGCCTCACCTTATAGTTCATTCGTTCAACCACTTCATACGGCCCATGCCACTTGGCAAGAAACTTGCATTCATGGGTGGCGACTAACACCATGGGCCCTATTTTGACGATCTGAAACGCAAGTGTCAAAGTGCAAAGCGCAAGTAACTTTGTGGGCGGATCCCGGCGCTGTTGCTATTTTCCCAGCGCGATAAATGACTCTTGCGCCCGACGCAAATCTAAAAGGGGTTGGTCTGAAGTAGCTTCATTATTCATAGGTGTGGTTTGGGCGTAACGTGAAATAAACCAATCAGAGCGTCATCTCACATTCCCTTTAAGAGCAGGTGCGCAAGTTCCATTACGGATTGCTATTATTATGGCGGATTTACCAGGCGCACGCCAGGAGCGGTTCACAGCAGAGGACACTGATGTTCTTGTAAGAGCAGTGAAAGACAGAGAAGTTATTTTGTATGGGGATGGGAGAAACCCACCCAAATCAGCGTCGGTTAAACAGGCGTGGGAGGAAATAGCCACAATTGTTTCATCAACTGGCATCCCCAGGACGTCGCACCAGTGCCGCAAGCGGTACAATGACATCAGAAGACGGGGGAAGTCCAAGCTTGCCAGCATCAATCGGGCACGCCGTGTAACGGGAGGTGGATCTGCATCTACTCAGGACCTGACGCCAGCAGAGGACATCGCTGCGTCCACCCTCACCGCTGAAAGCGTTGAAGGATTTGGTGGCTTTGAAATCGGCACCCAACCAGAAACGCAAGCAGTCCAACCCCAAGGTACACAAGTTCACACACATTAAGGTTTCTTATGAAAATATTTTAATCGTTATTTACATGAAAAAAAATTAACGCAGCCACACAATAAACAAAAACAATGTAACAGCTTCGCAGGAAGACCCTGGCCTCGCGAGCCGTGCGCACGGGCCATCTGAGGAGGGAACAGCGCAACCATCAAGCTCCAGACGCACTACTCGCCGTGGCAGCATCGCTAGACCGGAGGACCACCCATTCCTGCAGCTCCAGCAAACTGGATTTGAAATGCTGGAGCGGGAGCTGTCTGGGATGCGGCAAAGTGTAAATGGCCGTCTTGACCGGATGGCGATGTTGCTGCGGCCTCTCGGGCGCATCTCCTCAAGCCTGGAGAGGATTGCTGCAGCCATGGAGCGTGGCCCTTCAAGCGCACCACCACCTCCTGTTGTGCCTCTTCCTCCTTCCCCGACTCCATATCCGTCCACCCGTTCCACCAGGCGCACATCGCACAATGCCATTCCCGGACCCTCAGGTGTCCAATCCCGCCGTGGCGCGCGTCGCAAAACTACCAGAGGGGGGAAAAAGAAATAAAGTTTTTCTGTTTAAATATTTTTTACCTCATTTTCCATTTGTATTTTTTTTAAATCAATTACTGTTTGCTATTGATTTTTCTTTTTGACAAAATATAAAGAAATGTCACAAATAAATACTTTTGAATGTTTTGGACTCGTTCTCTCTGAATCACGAGTATGGTTATATTTTTTCAATGTAGTAGGCTATAACATTAGACCGAGATAACTTTGCTTACCTCACTATGGACGATGCAGCAGCTCTTCTGCCAAATAAGCTCTCCTCTCCCGTGCTGCTTCTGGGGCATTTGGATTAAGTGGCATCGGCACATGCAGTTCACCATCACGTCTCCTTAAGTCCTCTAATATTTCCTCATCTATGTCAACAACACAACCTTGATTGATGGAAATGTTGTGTAAAACACAACACGCCACAAAGAATGCTGCGACTTTTAGAGGACTGTACTGTAAAGTGCCTCCTGATCTATCCAAACACCTGAAGCGCATTTTCAGTATGCCGAACGTTCGTTCAATTACACAGCGTGTTTGTGTGTGTTTTCGATTAAACTGCATTTGACGAATTGTTGCTGGCATCAAAAATGGTGTCATCAGCCATGTCTTTAACGGATACCCGTTGTCCCCTAACAGCCACCCATCCAACGGGGGATTACCCTCGAAGATGGCAGGAATGGCAGAGTTTGCCAGTATGAATGAGTCGTGGCTCGAGCCAGGATAATTCGCAAAGACATGGGTGATTTTACTGTAAGCATCGCAAATGACTTGTACGTTGATTGAATAGGTTCCCTTGCGGTTGATGTATACAAGTGCGTTTTCTGATGGGGCACGTAGCTGCACATGGGTGCAGTCTATAACACCAAGGACACCAGGGAACCCATACTTCGCACAAAATGCCTGCTTTGCTCTTTCCTGGCTGTCAGGTGTGACGGGGAATTTGATGTATTCCCCAGCATGTCGGACTAGACCTGATGTAACTGCATGTATAGCCGAACTTATGGCAGATTGTGAAATGCCTCCAATGGAGCTAAGGGGGTGCTGGAACGACCCAGATGCATAGAAATACAATGCCGCTGTAACCTTTACGGCAACTGGGAAGGCATAGGGACAGGGTGCATCAGTCCCCAGCTCATCTGCCAGGAGATGGCAGATGTCTGTCACAGCCTGGCGGGTCAGGCGTAACTTATGTATGCATTCCTCCTCACTGAGGGAGAGATAGGTATGTCTGGGCCGGTATACCCTCTCCCTCCGGCGTCTTATTCTTTGTCCCAAGACATACTCCATCTCACTGTGCAAAAGAAAAAATATGAGCAAGCTCAACTTAACTGGTAAGTTGAAGACTAAGGTTTTTAATGTAGCCTACTTACATTATGGTAAAGGTGATTTCACAGTCTTCCGATTTTTTTTTCCTGGTTCTTGACGCACAAACCAAATTGTCAGATGTTCTTATATATGTATATGGCTTGGCACTATTGGGCAAACAGGTCTGATCCTTAATTACTACAATTAGCCTGAAAAATTGGTAAGCTAGATTTATGCCTATTTTTTTCACATCTTCGTGCACACTACAATGATTTCCGTCATCTCATGTGTTAATATTTTTTATTGTAACAATTTATGATTTGCAAAAATAACTGTTGCATCTGTGTAGATTACATGAGCAAAGTGTACGCGCGTTTATGGTCAAGCACGCGCCCTTAAAATAGCATAATGAACAACGCGCAACGCGCCACTGACTTTAGACTAGGTTTTTTCTGGTCAGTGGCGCAATTGCTTTCTAAAACTGGAAAATAGCACCATGGAAGTTTTGCGCCGAAACACACCTCCTCTTTGCGCTGAACCGCCCCCGCGAGCGCAAGTTCATTTCCTAATTTACCGACGTGCGTCTGTGGAGGGAAAAGTCCGCTGTGCGCGGGTGCAAAATAGGAATGATACATGCGTCGGTGTTCAAAGTCAATTGCGCTGGGTGCAAGATAGGGCCCCATGACTTTTCCCCTGGTTGAAACTGTCTTAGTTGAGCCCCCCTGTTGTAGATTCATGCTTGGGCCTCTTGAGCCTGTTTCATGTGTTCTCTAACAATTGGCCACAACTGAGTAATCCACTGGTGCATCTGCTCCACGTGTTCTACCACCGAGCGATGTGGTGATGGTTGGTTCTCCCAGACCTCTTTGGCAATATCTATCAAGCCCCTGGGCCTTTGTCCATAGAGAAGTTTGAATGGTGAGAATCCCGTTGAGCTCTGTGGTACTTCCCTAATGGAGAATAAAACATAGGGCAGCAACTGATCCAAGTTTTTCCCATCCACCTCAATCAGTTTCCTCAACATTTGCTTTAAGGTCTGATTAAACCTCTCAACCATCCCGTCTGTTTGAGGATGATAAACAGAGGTACGAATCTGGCTCACCTTTAACAGTTTACACATCTCTTTCAGGACTTTGGACATGAAACAGGTACCCTCGCTGTTAGAATCTCCTCTACAATACCCACTCGGCTAAAAGGTTGGAACGTCTCTCTGACCACAGCTTTAGCAGTTGCTGCCTGGTGGCATAATCCAGAATTACCAAAACGTATCGATGGCTCCTGCTGAATCTGGGCAGTGGCCCCAGGATGTCCATAGGAATTCTGTGAAATGGGATATCAATAATTTGTGAAGGAATCAATGGGTTGAGGTAGTTTACCTTGGGGCTGATCTTCTGGCAGATTGTACAGTGTCTGCAATAATCTTCAACTGCTCGCTTCACCCCTGGCCAGTAAAACTTGGCAAAATGGTGGATGGCGAAGTATGATTGGTCAGATCAGCTGTCAATCAAACTCCATGCGAAGGGTCAATTCTCACATATCCTTGCTTGATGATGAATGAGACGGCCCAGCGGTTGGTTGAAATTTAAAAGGCTGATTTTCACGCCTCAGGGCAGCGACGAGAACATATATTGTCCAGTGGTTGTCCAGACACCCTATGCACAACCATAACCCTCTGGGGACCAAAAACGCGCCGGCGCGTTTGCCTCGTTTTTTTTATACATTATACATTTTATTATACAGGCTTAAGAAATATGAAAAAAACTGTTAAATGTCATCTTTTTATGGGTTCACTTAAAATCTAAATAAAACATTGTGCTTTTGTAAAATAAAGAAAGTAAACAGGGTGTGCTTCCTTTCTCTCCGTCTTTGTGAACTTTTTTTCAAGACCACGTCTCTAAACATAAACAAAACTCAGCGAATACTATTCACTCAGACATGAGCTATATATCTCTATAATCATTTAAGTGTGTAGTTTTAAATTATCTAATTCAAAACTAAAACAAATATTCTCTGTTTATGTAATCTATATAAAAAGAGAGAGAGATCAGCCATTCTCATTATCGTTCTGGCATCTCATTACTCTGCTAATTTGACACGCCCAGGGAGAGCGCGCACTATTCAAACGCAGAGTATCTGAAGCAACACATGCAAACCAGTCAACGCCCACAACAGCTGGAAAACACACTGTAGTGAGAAATAATAACATTGTGATAATCCTGGAAATTTTATCTCAAACGTGCTGGAGTAGCCTAACAGCGGATCCAGCTGCAGATCAGTAAGTGCTTTGTTCTAATCGCGATATGAAATGGTGTCTGCAAACCGCAAAAGACTGTTTAAATTTGAATCGCGTTTCTGTGTTTGAATGAATGAACGGCACAAATGCATGCTGTTGTTTACCAGAGGTGGAAAGTCCAGGGGTCAGAAAGTAAAAGTCCTGCCATATGTTTATTCCACCCATGAACCCAGTCAGCTGATTTCACTAATTAGTTCTATCTCCTGGCTGAAAAACTGTGCTAATTAGCAAATCCAGGTGATTGGAACAAAATACTGAGGAGGACTTTTACTTTCTGAACCTGGACTTTCCACCTCTGTTGTTTACTACAGCTCGCGCGTGTCTGTGTGTGAATGAATTAACCTTTAGTTTAGCTTTTAGCAAACTATCTATATTGCCTACTGAGATGAGTAAAAATCGTCTGAATACGTTGAAATAAAATTATTATTATTGCCTTTATTGTCATTGCATATAACAACGAAATTACAATTGCACTTCCCCTGGTGGTGACACATAAACAACATGAGCACTAATACATAAATTAATACAAAACACAACACATAAACATTAAAGTGCAGGGCAGTGCAATCCAATGATCATGAGTTCAGGTGCCTTATAGCATTTGGATAAAAACTATTCAAAAGTCTAGAAGTGCGGCCCTGGAAAGATCTGTAACGCCTTCCAGATGGCAACAAAGTGAAGAGGTTGTGACCTGGGTGGGAACAGTCCTGATTTATGTTTTTTGCCCGCTGCAGGCATCTGGTGTGATATATGTCAGTGAGTGAGGGGAGCTGTATGTGAATTATGTTTTGTGCTGATTTCCTAACTCTGTCCAGCGCCTTTTTGTCAGCAGTGGTGCAGCTACTAAACCACACCAGAATGTCATGTGAGATGATACTTAGGACAGAGCTGTTGTAAAAGGATAAAAGCAACTTCTGGGAGAGGTTAATTTTGTTAAGTGATCTGAGAAAGTACAGCCGCTGCTGAGCCTTCTTCACAAGGACTGTAGTGTTGGTTGCCCAGGTGATGTCCTGTGAGATGGTTGTCCCCAGGAATTTGAAGTCCTTAACTCTCTCCACAGTATCTCCCTCTATGTAGACTGGGGCCAATTCAGTCCTCTTCCTACGGAAGTCTATCACCACCTCTTTAGTCTTAGAGGTGTTGAGAGACAGGTTGTTGGTGGAGCACCAGGTAGAGAGTTTTTGGATTTCATCCCTGTAGGGTGACTCATCCTCGTTATGAATAAGTCCAACCACAGTGGTGTCATCTGCATACTTAACAAAAGTATTGCTTTCATATGCTGGGGTACAGTCGTGAGTGTATAAAATGTATAGTAAAGGACTCAACACACAACCCTGGGGGGCCCCAGTGCTGAGTGTGAGAACAGAGGAAAGTTGGGAGCCCAGACGAACTGACTGGGGACGGTCTGTGAGGAAGTCATGGATCCATCTGCAGATGTTTGTGCTGATGCCCAGTCCATGAAGCTTGGACACCAGTCTTCCAGGGATGATGCAATTGAATGCAGAGCTAAAGTCTACAAACAACAGTCTTGCATAGGTTCCAGGGTGTTCAAGATGGGTCAGCACACAGTGAAGGGCTGTGTTGATGGCATCTGCGGTTGACCTGTTTGCTTTATAGGCAAACTGGTGCTGATCCAGTGTGGAGGGGAGGGAAGCTTTAACCCTCTGGGGTCTGAGGGGTTTTCTGGGTCCTGGAGGTGTTCTGACATGCTCTGATAATTATGCTTATTTCTGTTACTTGTGACATTTTCATGGCTAAAATCTTATTACACTGCATTCAGCACAAACTCTGCTACAATAATATGTCAGCAGCATGTATGTAAAAGTTTGTAGATTTGAGATGATAACATTTATGCGTGGTTTGTGAAAATGACAAAAAAAAAGTCACTGAAATGAGGTTATGAAACCCAAACTGATTATTTATTCACAAGACTTTTGAAAATTGTATCACGTAGCCTAGAATATGTGCTCCAAAACTATGTGAAAATCACCTTGACTACTCATTCAGAACAGACAATATATTGATTTAAAATTTGTATGACATGACTTGTGTAAGAAAGCTTTATGCGAGTAGGCGTTAACCACCATGAATATTGAGTGTTTCACACTTGAGAGAGACAAAGAGCCTCCCATAATGGCCCTATTAGGAGCTCTCAGGGCCTATGAGGAACTGTGAACAAAGAATGAGGAGATTTTAAAAAGAACGGCTTTTTGATTGTTTGGATTTATTTACAACACAACATAATCCAAAGATACACAACAAATGGCAAAAAGCACATTATTTAACACACTGAACTAAAGACAGAGACTTAACCAGTCACACACCTTTGTGCCATTCCTGAAACATAGTACATACCTGTAATTTCCCAGATGTTTGATTTTTCACTTTACCATGTTCTGCTCGTGTTGAAGTCAGCAGGACTATACCTAAAAATAAAAAAATAAAAACCTGTGAACATGCTGATATCAAGAGAAACTAGGGCTGCACGATTTTGGGAATACATTTTAGATTTGTTCTGGTTAAAATTGCTTTTTAAAATGTATAAAATACACACACACACATATATATATGCATATATATATATATATATATATATATACATATATATATATATATATATATATATATATATATATATATATATATATATATATACATATACATATATATATATATATATATATATATATATATATATATATATATATTTGAACAACTGCAATGTGAAGTTTATGCAACAATACTAACTAATATAATTCAGAATTATTTCTTACCTTAAAATCTTTCTTGTCTTCAAATCGCGTTCTTCTTCTTCGGTAAATCCAATAATCTCACAGCATGTCTTCCAAAATCGACGACTGCAGGAATGATGAATTTTGGCGGCGCTTTGTTGTTGATGTAATGGGCGCGGTCGCGCGACGCGTGGACGATTTGCATCTCTATATGTTTTGCGCGTGTGGGTGTGGTCACATTAAAACTAATGAGGAAGGATTAGAGAACTTGGATATCTTGTTGGTTTTATACAAATTACTTAAACAGAGAATATTTGTTTTCGTTTTGAATCAGATCATTTAAAACTGCACACTTAAATGTTTATAAATATATAGAGCTCACAAATGTGTGACAAGTATTCGCTGAGTTTTGTTTATGTTTAGAGACGTGCTCAAGAAAAAAAAAGTTCACGAGACGGAGAGACAGAAAGCACACCCTGTTTAATTTCTTTATTTTACAAAAGCACAACGTTTTGTTTTGATTGTAAGTGGACACATACAAAAGTAGACATCTCACAGATAATTTTTTCACATTTATTAAGTCTGTATGACCATATTTGACGGAGTATTTTAAGTTTATTTAGCTGCTATGTAAAAAAAAATCGCGCAAATCACGCCGGCGTGATTGCCGACCCCAGGGGGTTAATGTAATTTAGCAGCAGTCTTTCAAAGCACTTCATGACAGTGGAAGTTGTAACGAACGAAACTGTGTATTTACCTGCATCACATTATTGTGCGGTGTGCCCTTTAAGAGACTCATCACGTTATTCATGACGTGCGTTATGCGTGATGACGTGAAGTTGTGAGACGAGTTGAGAACAGAACCAATGTAGATGCTAAGCGTGCTCTACCTTCCTGATGTACTTTTCGTTTTACTTTATTTTGTGACGCTAAGAAAGAGTAATATCTCATGTATGAGAGGATCGCGTTGTCTGTCGACCTGCCATTAAATGTGCATTATACAGCCTTTCCGCCTGTAAGCTCTTTCTTCCACTGACTTCACGAGAGTTATCCTGGTCCAAGCGTTACAATTGGCGCCCGGACAACTTGAAGCTGGATCCGTCATCTACGTGGAGCCTACTCATTTATAACTCTGATCGTGTGCGGAGATCTTTGGAACTGTTCAACTGGCATGGCAGAGACTGGTGAGATTAGCTTGCTAACGCTGGGTAGCACGTGAGCGAGGCCCGCGTGTTTTTCTGCGTGATCGATTTTGCAACCTGATATTTTTCTTTGATGTGACGACAACTGATTTTTTTTTATACATTTAGACTGTGTGCTTCGTCGGATATTTTGATATTGATTGCAAGTCGATGGTAAAGGATTGAGTGAAATACGTCGATTGGGAACGGAGGATTATTTTTTTTTTTTCTCTCGCTTCTTCATAACTGGTTTCAAAACTAAAGCAGACGAACATTTTGCTCATAACCTCATTGGGATATTTCAGCAAGTATTTCTTTCTTTTTGCATGCGTGCAAGGAAAACTGACTATATTTTTGGCACAAACGGACGGCAAAACCTATTCATTTTTTTTTGTATCTGAACTTTTTTTTTGAGCACGCCATTTGAGAAACGATACCCTCATTGGAACACAGTTTTCTCTGATGTTTTTTTTCTCCCCTATTTCTTTTGTCCATCATCGTGAACTGAACTTGCCTGTGTGAACTGTGCGATTTCTACCTTTTTGGACTCATTTACATGGACGAGTGACATTGAAAACTTTCTATTCACTTTGAAGCAGCGTGTTCTTTTGCTCTGAGTATACTGAAGGACAATATAATAACTGAACTCACATAAAAGAGAGTAAATCTGTATGTTTTTGGTGCCATTGCTACTTCACAGTTTAAATGTGGGATTATTGAATTTTGTTTAAGATTCTATTGATGTGGGCATTTTGATATCAATTTACATTTTCTGGGTTACATTGTGAATTTTACAGTTGTTGTACTGCTGTTTATGTGAATGCACAGTTACTGTGATGGCGTACCACCCAGACTTTGAGACTGACTTAACCTACTCATTGCCAGATTCTGTCCCCAGACAGAGACACAAGTCAGCGCAGCATGCTGCCGTGAGTCTGGAGACTCAAGTGGAAATCCTACAAGCTGAAGTATCGGTGCTGCAGAAGTGTCTCAATGACTCTCTCAAGTTGCAGCAGAGCATATTAAAGGGGTCATGACATGTTTTATTTTATTTTATTATTATGTTCCCTTAGGTGCAATTATAGTATTACTATAGTTTTTTTTACAATTTTTTTTTAAAATGTAGTGATTTATGACCTTTTCCCACCCTGTTTCTCATCCTCTGATTCAAACAGTCTGTTTTGGGGGTGTTTCCCCTTTAAGAGTTCAGTGTTAACGCCCACTGATATGATTGGCTAACGTCAGTGCCTGTGCATCAATTATTAAAGCCCCCAGCCAGAACATTTGCGGATTCGGCGCAACTGTATAGCGGGTGATGCATGCGAAGCGATGGCTCTTGCATTGATAAAACCTTATTATGTTTGAGCCGGAATCAGAGGAAAATGAACCATCACCACAACAACGAAGACTGGATCAGCTCGTGTCCACATGGAAAGTGAAACTATTTTGAATTAATAAAAAAAAATTAACCCGAGACACTTGAAAACGGATTATTGTTGCATAATTATCCTAATGTTATAGCTTAATTTGCTAACAGTTTAACATTATTTAACTAATCACATGTAGGCCTACTAGAAAGGCGACATATTTTCAAGATTCTCTTATACAAATCGGTTTATATTAGCCATGGTAAAAAGTAAGTTTGCGTCGTCGTTGTTGAGCCCAGAATAGTCGGCACGGACTTAAGTTATCTTTGAGCAACAGTTTTCTGGCAAAGCCAAGCATCATATTGGGATTTTTTCCTCAAAACAGTCATCCTTAAATGTATAGAACAAACGCTTAAACTAACACTGCCGTGACTGGGACGTCCGCAAAAAATAAAGTGCATCCATTTTTCCCTGACGACTGGATCTTTCAGCGTATTTAAAAAGTAGTTTAAAGTTTTAAATACATTACTTACAGTTTGCGTCGTCGATGTTGAGCCCAGAATAGTCGGCACGGACTTATCTTTGAGCAACAGTTTTCTGGCAAAGCTCAAAACAGTCAACAGTCGTCCGCAAAAAATAAAGTGCATCCATTTTTCCCTGATGACTGGATCCTTCGCAGCGTATTCACAGATGATGTTTGTCCACAGCCAGGAACAGCACATCTGCGGCATCGTCATTTCCCTGTACACAGACCCACTCGCTGTCCGTCGACTGAACACTTGTGAGGCGCGCGGCGCGCGGGCGCGACAACGATACGAAATGAGCGTAGTTGCCTTGCGCTTAAAGCGTAACTGTCTTCTGCTGGAGGCGGTCATTATGCAAACGCTGGTACGTCACTTCGTACCGTGACGTCACTTCTTACCATGAATCCAGAACGAGCTGTATTTAGAGCTTGATTAAATAAATGATTCGTTTATAATGGGGAGGACGTCTTAAGCTATGAAACTTGCAGGACGTTTAAATGGTACAAAGACCTCTTATATACCAAAAGATCAAGGCAAATTTGGTTTCTCATGTCATGACCCCTTTAAGACAGTTTGCACCTCCAGATGTAGACACCCTTGCAGCGCCACATGACCGGCTACCTCCTATGGCCAGTTCTACGCCACACATCCGTGTTTCACCAGGCCAGGTGCCATTACAAGGTACAACTACTGATAATGTTTCCTTCAGACACTCGACATGCTCACCACAGGCTAACTCTTCTGATGTGAGTAATACTAGTAGAATCCTTGCATCTGTACTGCACCAGTCCAGGCTGGAGCCACCTGTATTTGCGGGAGATGGACATGTAAGCCCGGAGGACTGGCTCCAATCAGTCAATGTTTACAGGACCTCCCTTGACTTAACCGATGCCCAAATTCTTCTTGAGCTGCCACGATTTTTGGCAAAGGAACCAAAGAAATGGTTCACAGTCCTTGACACACACGTTGTCACATGGGCCCTGTTCAGTGATTTCTTCAGGAAAGTCTTTCTTCCCTCCAACAGTCAGGAACAAATAATGAGAGGTATCTTAGACCGTATACAAAGTCCTGAAGAGCCCCTCCCCACTTTTGTGGCCCACATGTTAAGTGAGTTCAGGAAGCTGAAAACTCCCCCACCCGAGCAAGAACAAATTGACCTTATTTGTAAACATGCTCTTGAGAAGTACAGAGTTGCACTCTATGGAACCTCTGTTTCCTCGGTCATGGATCTTCTTCTGAGGGCTCATGAGCTCCATGTGGTTCTTGGACCAAGTAATTGTTTTCCACCTTCAGTGCAGAGTAAAGTTAAACTTGGCAAAGAAACTTACTGTTACAAGTGCTCTAGGCCTGGCTTCACTTCTCGCACATGCCCAGATTGCAACCAACTTTCCAGAATGAGCTCACAACGAAGTGAGTCCTCTGATGTGCATCCAGGACCGATTCCCGATGCAAAGGATACAAACAAAACCGAAAGCACTAATGCAGAGGAAAATATTCCTTTTGTCGCGCAGAGGGGAAACTACAGAGGGGGGAGGATGATTCGCAGAGGCAATCCTCCCTCCAGAAGATGAATTCGCCTCAACTGACTCATTGTGCTGTTCCTGCACAACCTGTCCTTTGTCATGTGGAGGATCCCACATCCCCTTCCTTTTAGAACACCCCACTAAGAGTTAAGATTAACCTACGTGGCCAGGTGTTGGATGCTACACTTGACACTGGGGCATCACTTTCTGCAGTGCAGGCAGACATTGTTCAAAATCATGACAGTATGAAGGTTAAGGTTAAACCATGGACCTCTTCTCCTATACAACTGGCAGATGGTGGAGCATGCGAGCCTGTGGGGCTTACATGGTTGGCTTTTGGCTTTATGGGACAGCGTTTTTACCACCGTTTTGCTATTGTCCCGCGCCTTCCCTCAATGGTGGTCTTAGGGATGGACTTCATGTTGCGTGCTTCCATTACCATTCATGTCCCATCTAGAACTGTCGTCATGGGCGAACATCCTTTATTCGAGGAGGAATTGGATGGCGGAGCAGGGCATGAGTCAGATGACAGTTTATTGTACATGGAAGTTCCATCTTCAGCACTTCAGGAAAAAATTGAGGAAGCGTGTCTGAGTGTTTCCGAGAAGGAACAGTTGACAGAACTAGTTGGCAACTTTCCAGACCTCTTCGATGGGCACCTGGGCTGTACTACTCTAGCAGAGCACTCCATAGACATGGGAAATGCCAAACCAGTCCACCTACCACCTTATCGAACCTCCCCAGCTAAAAAGCGATTGATCGAGGATCAGATTGGGAAAATGTTAAACGAGGGCATCATTGAACCGGCTACAGGTCCTTGGGCTGCCCCGATTGTGATTGTGCAGAAACCTTGTGGTGAACCACGATTTTGCGTGGATTATCGTGGGTTAAACCAGCTCACCACAAAGGACTCTTACCCATTGCCGAGAGTCGATGAGTCCCTCGACTTCCTTTCCCGAGGAAAATTTTTGACTACAATTGACCTTGCTCGGGGATACTGGCAAGTCTCCATGGCAGAAGACTCAAGACAGAAGACTGCTTTTGTTTCACATTGTGGGCTGTTTCAGTTCCGAGTGCTTCCATTTGGTCTGTGTAATGCACCGGCGACCTTTCAAAGACTTATGAACAGCGTCTTGGCTGGGCTCATCTATAAGTCCTGTGCGGTCTACCTGGACGACATTGTTGTGGCTTCGCCCACTTTCAAGCAACATCTTGATGATCTCAAGGAAGTATTTTCAAGACTTCAGTCCGCTGGGTTGACCATTAAACTAGCCAAATGCCAGTTCTGTCGCAGAGAGCTTACCTTCTTGGGGTATCGGGTTTGTCCAAGTGGCATCTTGCCGGAACAAGACAAGGTGAAGGCCGTGACGGACTTTAAACCCCCTGTCAATGTGAAGCAAGTGAGGCAGTTCCTGGGCTTGACCGGTTATTATCGTCGATTTATGCAAGACTACGCTCGCCTTGCCGAACCACTCTTCAACCTCACAAAAAATGACGTTCCTTTTGTCTGGGACAGGGCTTGTCAGGATGCAATGGACCTTCTGAAAGGAAAATTAACTTCGGCACCTGTGTTAAGTTTCCCAGACTTTACTCTCCCATTCTTCATTCATGCTGATGCCTGTGACGCAGGTCTTGGAGCTGCGTTGATGCAGAGAGATCTAAATGGTAGAGATGTGGCTGTGGCATACGCAAGTCGAGCCCTGCATAAAACTGAGAAACCTTATTCCACACCCGAGAAAGAGTGTCTGGCTGTCATCTGGGCCCTGGAGCACTTTAGGCCTTATGTTGAGGGTCTCCATGTCACAATCTTCACAGACCACAGTGGACTTAAGTGGTTGATGTCCCGCCCGAATCCCACTGGCCGTCTCGCTCGATGGTCTCTCCGCCTTCAGGACTTCGATTTCGACATTGTTCACAAGCCTGGTGCTCGAAACAAAGTGCCTGATGCGCTGCCGAGGAATCCCCTGACAGTTGTGGAGTCGCCAATGGACATACTTCCTGAGTACGCTGTGATTGGTGGTCTTGACCTCCGTACACTTTCTTCAGTGACTCTTACGGATCGCTCTCATGTCAGACAACTGCAGCTTGATGATCCAGTTACAGGTGATCTTCTCCGTAAAATGGAGGCCACGCTACAACATGAAAGTGAGGTGGATGAAGGCTCTCAGTATTCCATTCAAGATGGTCTATTGTACTTCAACGATCCCAAACCTGCTTGCGGTATCCACCCTTTGAAAGGGTTGAAGCTGTATGCTCCTGAGTCTCTCAAAGGTACCTTGCTGAGGTATTATCACGATCATCCAACTGCAGGTCACCTGGGAATAACTAAGACCTTAGCCCGACTAAGACTCAGGTTTTTCTGGCCTAAGATGGCATCTGAGGTAAAGAAGTATGTAACCTCTTGCACAGTTTGTCAACTGACGAAACCAAGTCAAAGGAAGCCTGCCGGTCTAATGGTCCCGATTCGGCCTCAGAAACCTTGGGAGTATGTTGGTGTTGATTTCGTTGGCCCTTTAAATCGTACCTCCAGAGGAAATGCTCACATCTTGGTATTTGTTGATTATTTCTCTAAGTGGGTTGAGATTGTGGCAGTAAGAGAGGCCACGGCTCATGTGGCAGCCGGAAAACTACTGAGTGAAGTTTTTTCCCGTCACGGGGCCCCCACTTACTTGATTTCGGACAGAGGTTCCCCTTTTGTGAGTGAACTATTTGGACAGATGCTTACTGCCCTGGGAACTGAACATCGGTTAACAACTGCATATCACCCGCAGACTAATGCAACAGAGAGGGTTAACCGTACTCTCAAGACGGCCATTCGAGCGTACGTGGATGAAAAACACACCTCCTGGGACCGATATATCCCACAAATCTGCTTTGCACTACAGACCGCACCACATGAAAGCACGGGCCAAACACCGTCCATGATGTTGTACGGGAGGGAGTTGGACACTTCATTGGATCTGGTCACTCAGCCTGTCTGGGATGGGATGGAAGAGACTGAAGTCCCCTACTCTGAGCGATTAAGGTTGTCCCTGCGGGAAGCACATGATCATGCCAAGGCAGCTCTGGAAGCCAGTCACAACAAAAGAAAGCTGCACTATGATAAAAGACGCCGGTCTGTTTCTTATGACGTTGGTGATCTTGTCAGAGTGAGAACTCAACCTAAATCAGATGCTTTGGCCAACTTTACAGCTAAACTAGCACCCCTTTACGCTGGTCCATACCGTGTCACTCAAGTTTTGTCTAGTGTGAACTATAGACTTACAAAGTTGGACACTGGTGAGGATGCTGGAGTCTTTCATGTGGTCAATATGCAGCCTTTCCACACTTGGAACTCGTGTGGCAGCAATATGATGAGTGTGCCTCAGGATGCGTCCGAAACGCCCTATGATGCATTTGAGGACTGTCAGCAAACGACACAGTTGGATGGAGATGTATCTCAAGAGGCATGTGTTTCTCTACCTGATGAGACTATTGTTGATTGTGACGACTTCACTGAAAATGTTTGTGACATGACCAGGGAATACACAAGTTGTACTCGCATCTCTGATACTGACATTGACGAATCTACAGGTTGTGGAAACCTCCCTGACTTTGACTTTGTCCCACAGGGCCCTCGTTACAATCTCAGACCTAGATTGGCCCCTAGAATCACTTCTGGTTGGTCAGGTAGTGGATGGACTAATGAGTATCATACCGACAGATTGGACCTAAAGTAATGTTGGGTTTATTGGTTTGAATATCTTCTGTTTAAATGTTTCTTCTGAGATAATCTTTTCTGATAAGGGATTTGAAACATGTTCATTTGGTTTTGGTTCTTAGGTTTTCATGTGTTATGTTAAAAACACACAGAAAAATTTATTTTGTACACATGGTATGGTCCTCACAAGCTTTTGTTTTCTATGAGATTTCTTTGAAGTGCTTACAGTGTAATGTGTAGCTCATACTGACATGTATGCCAGTTATTGGCTTCTGTAAGTGAAACATAGTCTGGGTTAATGGTTTCCAGGTTTCCATGTATGGGGCTGGATGTGTATGTTGTCCTTATGTTGTGTACGGCTGGGGACAGCCTTTTTCTTTCCGGGGGGAAATCTGTAACGAACGAAACTGTGTATTTACCTGCATCACATTATTGTGCGGTGTGCCCTTTAAGAGACTCATCACGTTATTCTTGACGTGCGTTATGCGTGATGACGTGAAGTTGTGAGACGAGTTGAGAACAGAACCAATGTAGATGCTAAGCGTGCTCTACCTTCCTGGTGTACTTTTCGTTTTACTTTATTTTGTGACGCTAAGAAAGAGTAATATCTCATGTATGAGAGGATCGCGTTGTCTGTCGACCTGCCATTAAATGTGCATTATACAGCCTTTCCGCCTGTAAGCTCTTTCTTCCACTGACTTCACGAGAGTTATCCTGGTCCAAGCGTTACAAAGTGAGGGCCACTGGTCTATAGTCATTAAAGCTACTCACAGCTGATTTTTTCGGGATCGGCACAATGATGGCAGATTTGAGGCACTTGGGGATGGAACAGGTAGACAGAGAGAGGTTGAAGATCGAAGTGAATACCTCAGCCAGCTGGTCGGCACAGTCCCTCAACACTCTCCCAGGGATCCCGTCGGGCCCGGCAGCCTTCCTGGGGTTCACGCCAAGAAATGCCCTCCTGACCTCCTCTGCGCTCAAAGAGAATGTCAGGGAATCTGTGGACAAGAGTGTTATTGGTGTGGCCGATGTTGACTCAGTCCTGGTCCCATTTACCTCAAAGCGCGCAAAGAAATAGTTGAGCTCCTCGGCCAAGTTGCTGCTGGTACTTGGGCTTGGGTCTTTTGAAGCCTTAAAGTTTGTGAGGTGTTGGATTCCCTGCCAGACGCGTCTGGGATCCCCCTCGTTAAAGTGCCCCTCGATCTTCCTCCTGTAGGCCACTTTCGCTTCCTTGATGCCTGTCTTTAATTTGGATCTGGCGGTGCTGTATAATTCCATGTCCCCGGACCTGAAGGCTTTATCACGGTTTTTCAGCAGCAGCTTGACCTCCCTGTTCATCCATGGTTTGTTGTTTTGATAGCATTTGACCTGTCTCTCGACAGTGACATTATCAATGCAGGTCTTAATGTAGTGCAGAACAGTGCAAGTGTAACCCTCAAGACTCTGCTGTGAGAAAAGTGCCCAGTCAGTGCGCTCAAAACAGTCAAATTTAATGTCTTTGTATAAGCAACATATTAAACGGCAAATTAACATTTATGCCCTAATATATATTATAAAAGACGATATGTTACAGATGAAATATGAAAGACAACATTTCGTTTTGGATAGATTATAAAGTTTTTACTGCCACATCAAAACCTAATTTTCAAGGTGCAAACAAAATCTTAAAAGGTCAATATAAGCCTTCTCTTTAATTTTTTTTGTGTTTTATTAGTGACAAATTTGGGGAGAGGATAGCCTACATATTCCAAAACTTTCTGAAAATACGAATGAGAATTAACTGCACAATTACTAGAAATGTTAACCTTGGATATTATACAATTTGCAAGCATACAAAGTTTGTGGGAAAAATACACTTTTCAAGATGTTTCCAACTCTGAACCAATTCTGTAGTAATATATATATATATATATATATATATATATGTGTGTGTGTGTGTGTGTGTGTGTGTGTGTGTGTGTGTGTGTGTGTGTGTGTGTGTGTGTGTATGTGTGTGTGTGTTGTCTTTGCATTCTTACTTGTGGCTCAGTGACACCTGAATGAAAGGCTCATTAGTATGCAGCATTAGCAGGTCTTTGTCTTCTCAGGTGTGAGTTGGGACATTATTTATGACCTTGTTGGATTATTCACGCCCACCTGCATATTGCCTTTACAAAAAGTGTCTTACAAAATTTAAATCAATCTATTGTTTAATGTACTTAGCCCGTATGATTTTCAGATCATTTTGAAGTAAAAACTCTAGGCGATAACATCCATTAGTCAAAAGTATTGTGGGAATATGTGGTCTTATATCAGAAAATTTAAGTTTGAGTTTTTTGAATAACCATGCATAAATAATATTCTCTCAAAAATGCAAACATGTACATACATGTTGCTCACATATTATGATAGCCATGTTCGTGCTAAATAGAGTGTAATTACACCTTTGCCATTAATATGTTTATAAGCAACTGACAAAAATACAAATATCAGGGCATGTCAAAACATCTCAAGGACCCCAAAAACACCTTGATCCCCAGAAGGTTAAGCAAAGGCCCTGAACGGTGGTTCAATGTCAACATTGTGACAATGCTGTAACAACCTTCAAAACACAACGTAGTTATAGCAACCTTTTGGCCATGTTGTTAAAACGTTAGAAGGTTGGTTACGTTGTGCCATCTCGATTAGGGATGCGCCGATCCGATATTCAGTATCGGTATCGGCTCCGATACTGACATTTTTGCTGGATCGGGTATCGGTCAGACCAGGCCGATCCAAATCCGATATTGTGCGTATACTATTCTGTGCTATTGTTAAGCCCCACAAAAGGCACAAAAACATTATAAAGCACCATAAAGTTGTCGTGCACTATAAGTGTTCTGAAGCCATTATATAGTATAATGTGAGATATAAATTTATATTTAAGTCATTAAATTCAAGATCACATACACTTTTCCCTCCGCTGCGGCTGTCAGTCATTCTCCATTCAGCATCAAACAGCGCGTCGCGTTCGGTTACGACAGTCAACACGATGAAAAACTTTCTCCAAGATGATTCAATGTTACTATAATTATACTTGATCTGTAGATAAAGGTCTATGGTTTTGCATTAAACAACTTTATCTTGCTGGACTTTATTGCTGTACCTTAACTACTTTCTACCGGGTGTCTGTCTCTCACAACACTTGAGTCAGAGCACTATAGCAGCTAACTGTTCTTCACGCGCACAGTAAATGACATTTAAAACTGTTAAAAGAAAATAATAAATAAACTATTGATTAGATAGATACTGTATAATACTCTACGCATCAATATGTCTTTCCTTCGTGCTTTGAAATCTTCAATGTGGACTCGACGCGCTGCGCGCTGTGACTCGTGTTGCTTCAAGCGCATCATTCTGCGCTCGGGATGCGCATAAGCGCTGTGTGCCGCTTTTCATATCATGTTGCTGCCTCATTAAACCGCTGTGCTATACATTTAAAGGGATGGTTCACTTTAAAATTAAAATTCTGTCATCATTTACTCACCCTCAAGTTGTTTCAAACCTGTATTAATTTATTATATCAAAAGATATTTTGAAGAATGTCAGTAACCAAACAGTAGTCTGTACCCATTGACTTCCATAGTAGGAAAAAAAAATACTATGGAAGTCAATGGGTACAGACTACTGTTTGGTTACTGATATTCTTCAAAATATCTTTCTTTGTGTTCAGCAGAAGAAATAAATTAATACAGGTTTGAAACAACTTGAGGGTGAGTAAATGATGACAGAATTTTAATTTTAAAGTGAACTATCCCTTTAAAACATGTCTCAATTTTATAGTAGGCTATAAAATAATTAATCTTTTTGATTTTTGTTATCTTGTTTTTTTGAACTGCCACCTTAACGTGGTGGAGGGGTTTGAGTACCCGAATGACCCTAGGAGCTATGTTGTCCGGGGCTATATGCCCCTGGTAGGGTCTCCCAAGGCAAACAGGTCCTAGGCGACGGGTCAGACTAAGAGTAGTTCAAAAAAACCTTTATGAAGAAAATTAAAGCAAGGACCGTGACGTCGCCCGGTATGGCGCAGCCGGGGCCCCACCCTGGAGCCAGGCCCGGGGTTGGGGCTCGTATGCGAGCGCCTGGTGGTCGGGCCTCCCCCCACGGGGTCCGGCCGGGCTCAGCCTGAAGGAGCGACGTGGGGCCGCCTTCCCGTGGGCTCACCACCTGCAGGAGGGGCCGTAAGGGGCCGGTGCTTAGAGGATCGGGCGGCAGTCGAAGGCGGGGGCCTCGACAACCCGATCCCTGGACACGGAAACTACTCCTTGAGAGAGGATGGACTCTTCACCACTCTGGAGTTGCCCATGGTGAGAGGCGGCGGGCTGGTGTGGGTTTGCTCATAGCCCCCCAACTCAGCCGCCATGTGTTGGAGTTTACCCCGGTGAACGAGAGGGTCGTTTCCCTGCGCCTACGGGTTGGGGATAGGTCTCTCACTGTCGTGTGTGCCTACGGGCCAAACGGCAGTGCAGAGTACCCGGCCTTCTTGGAGTCTCTGGGAGGGGTGCTGGAAAGTGCTCCGACTGGAGACTCCGTCGTTCTACTGGGGGACTTCAACGCCCACGTGGGCAACGACAGTGTTACCTGGAGGGGCGTGATTGGGATGAACGGCCCCCCTGATCTGAACCCGAGCGGTGTTCAGTTATTGGACTTCTGTGCTAGTTACAGTTTGTCCATAACGAACACCATGTTCAAGCATAAGGGTGTCCATCAGTACACGTGGCACCAGGACACCCTAGGCCGTAGGTCGATGATCGACTTTGTGGTCGTTTCATCTGACCTGCGGCCGTATGTCTTGGACACTCGGGTAAAGAGAGGGGCGGAGCTGTCAACCGATCACCACCTGGTGGTGAGTTGGATCCGATGGCAGAAGAGGAAGCTGGACAGACTCGGCAGACCCAAGCGTACTGTAAGGGTCTGCTGGGAACGTTTGGCCGAGTCTCCTGTCAGAGAGATCTTCAACTCCCACCTCCGGCGGAGCTTCGACCGGATCCCGAGGGAGGCTGGAGATATTGAGTCCGAGTGGACCATGTTCTCCACCTCCATTGTCGAAGCGGCTGCTCGGAGCTGTGGCCGTAAGGTCTCCGGTGCCTGTCGAGGCGGCAATCCCCGAACCCGGTGGTGGACACCGGAAGTAAAGGATGCCGTCAAGCTGAAGAAGGAGTCCTATCGGGCCTGGTTGGCTTGTGGGACTCCTGAGGCAGCTGACGGGTACCGGCAGGCCAAGCGAACTGCAGCCCGGGTGGTTGTGGAGGCAAAAACTCGGGCCTGGGAGGAGTTCGGTGAGGCCATGGAAAAGGACTATCGGCTGGCCTCGAAGAGATTCTGGCAAACCGTCCGGCGACTCAGGAGAGGGAAGCAGTGCCCTACCAATGCTGTTTACAGTGGAGGTGGGCAGCTGTTGACCTCAACTGGGGATGTTGTCGGACGGTGGAAGGAATACTTCGAGGATCTCCTCAATCCCGCCGCCACGTCTTCCATGGAGGAAGCAGAGGCTGAGGTCTCAGAGGTGGACTCGTCCATCACCCAAGCTGAAGTCACCGGGGTAGTCAAAAAACTCCTCGGTGGCAAGGCACCGGGGGTGGATGAGATCCGCCCTGAGTACCTCAAGTCTCTGGATGTTGCGGGGCTGTCTTGGCTGACACGCCTCTGCGGCATCGCGTGGCGGTCGGGGACAGTGCCTCTGGGATGGCAGACCGGGGTGGTGGTCCCTCTTTTTAAGAAGGGGGACCGGAGGGTGTGTTCCAACTACAGGGGGATCACACTTCTCAGCCTCCCTGGGAAAGTCTATGCCAGGGTACTGGAGAGGAGAATACGGCCGATAGTAGAACCTCGGATTCAGGAGGAACAGTGCGGTTTTCGTCCGGGCCGTGGAACACTGGACCAGCTCTATACCCTCTACAGGGTGCTGGAGGGTTCATGGGAGTTTGCCCAACCAATCCACATGTGCTTTGTGGATTTGGAGAAGGCATTCGACTGTGTCCCTCGTGGCGGCCTGTGGAGGGTGCTCCGGGAGTATGGGGTCCGGGGTCCTTTGCTAAGGGCTGTCCGGTCCCTGTACGATCGAAGCAGGAGCTTGGTTCGCATTGCCGGCAGTAAGTCAGACTTCTTCCCGGTGCATGTTGGACTCCGGCAGGGCTGCCCTTTGTCGCCGGTTCTGTTCATAATTTTTATGGACAGAATTTCTAGGCGCAGCCAGGGGCCGGAGGGTGTCTGGTTTGGGAACAACACGATTTCGTCTCTGCTCTTTGCAGATGATGTTGTCGTGTTGGCCCCATCAGATCAAGACCTTCAGCATGAACTGGGAAGGTTTGCAGCTGAGTGTGAAGCGGCTGGGATGAGAATCAGCACCTCCAAATCCGAGGCCATGGTCCTCAGTCGGAAAAAGGTGGCTTGCCTACTTCAGGTTGGTGGAGAGTTCCTGCCTCAAGTGGAGGAGTTCAAGTATCTTGGGGTCTTGTTCACGAGTGAGGGAAGGATGGAACGGGAGATTGACAGACGGATCGGTGCAGCTTTCGCAGTAATGCGGTCGATGTACCGGTCTGTCGTGGTGAAGAAAGAGCTGAGCCGCAAGGCGAAGCTCTCGATTTACCGGTCAATCTACGTTCCTACTCTCACCTATGGTCATGAGCTTTGGGTCATGACCGAAAGGACAAGATCCCGGATACAGGCGGCCGAAATGAGCTTTCTCCGCAGGGTGGCTGGGCGATCCCTTAGAGATAGGGTGAGGAGCTCGGTCACTCGGGAGGAGCTCAGAGTAGAGCCGCTGCTCCTCCACATCGAGAGGGGTCAGCTGAGGTGGCTTGGGCATCTGTTCCGGATGCCTCCTGGACGCCTTCCCGGGAAGGTGTTCCGGGCACGTCCCACCGGGAGGAGACCCCGGGGAAGACCTAGGACACGCTGGAGAGACTATGTCTCTCGGCTGGCCTGGGAACGCCTCGGTGTCCCCCCGGAAGAGCTAGAGGAAGTGGCTAGGGAAAGGGAAGTCTGGGCATCTCTGCTTAGACTGCTGCCCCCGCGACCCGGCCCCGGATAAGCGGAAGAAGATGGATGGATCTTGTTTTTCATGAATGTATTTTACAACAATACAAAGAGCATTGTGTAACGTTTTACCAGATTTAGTGTTACACTTATTCTCATATTTGTTCCCCACTAAATGTTTTTTCATGTTCAGATTTAATACAATTATTGAGCACTTGTGATTTTTCTAGACTAAATTTTACTGCTTAATTATCCACTATTCTAGTTTATAATAGCATTTTTTGTCATAGATTATGGTCATATTTTTTTTGATTTGTTGTTTTTCTTTATATAATGAAGTTGTCTGTATTGAGTAGATTGTGTTTAACACACAAAAGAGTGATTATCAGTTCAACACACATAGTTATAGAAATTCTACTTGATAAAAAAAAAAACTGCCCTGGTATCGGATCGGTACTCGGTATCGGCCGATATTGAATTGCAGGTATCGGAATCGGTATCGGAAACAAAAAAAGGTGGATCGGAGCATCCCTAATCTCGATCACACTAAATGCGTCTCTATAGCACGCAGTGTGTTTATCGTGCAATTTATACGCGAAAATTAGTTTTTACGTGCATAGGACACGCATAGGTTGGTTAGGGTAGGTTTTAGTAGTGGTGTGGGGTGCGTGTGTATTATACGTTTGGGTAGAATTAGTGGTGTGGGTGCGTGTATATCACACACAATGAAGTGCGTATCAAATGCACGCATAAACTGCGTATATAATATGCATGTAAAAACTAATTTTCGCGTATAAATTGCACGATAAACACACTGCGTGCTATAGAGACGCATTTACGTGAGAACAGGCTGGTTGTGCCAATGTTCTGTGTTTGCTGGGCTGCGAGCTGATAGTGGCTTGGTATGCATTGTGGGCTATAGATATGTGGGTTCGTTCTCTTATTGGTCAAGTTTAACTGTGTCCTCTTCTTTACATCACCTGTGCTCTAAAAGCTGTCGTGGCCTCAACCCCGACAAGTTTTGCTCCTTCAATAATGGCTACTGCATACTATTTTAAACCTCTAATGATTTGAGTTGGTAAATGGGTAAGCAGTTCTTTCCTGTCTATGGATGGACTTCTGTAGATGACAATGATCAGGTGTGCATGTGCTGTGACTCCACATGTGGTTCCAGCTGAAAAGGACGAGCACTACCTGATTCATGTAATGTATGAAGTCTTGGTATTGCTCTTGCAGAAGGACTTTCAATTTCTCATTTAGTCTTTGTTTTCAGGCCTGGTATCAGAAGGGAAAGCAACCATCGGCCCCATTGTGATTCTAACTGATGTATTGTGAATGGTGAGAAGTGCCAATAAAAGTCTTTAAATTAGTGACTTATCTTTTTGTATTTTTAGACGACTTCAAGGAATTTTGGACCAGTAAATTGCTTTACTATAGTTAGTTCTCAGTGTGCCAAGTGCAGGAATACAAAAATGTTCAGACTATGAACTGTGGTGTGCACACTCGCAGTTGTATGCTTTAAGTCAAACCTATAAACTGCAGTTTTAATTCTGTTTCTGTAGATGAGAAATTGCCAGCTTAAATGACATCACAACAAGTCTATGTGCTTTTTGTAATTTCAAACATGCATGTTGGTTACAGAAACACACGAGTGTCCCCTTACGAACGTATGCTATTGTATACTTAAAACGTAAAGGGACACGCCTTCAGTCGACTTAACGTACTTGTCAGACATGTAATAAATTGCACTTACCGTATTTTTCTAACTATAAGTCACACTTTTTTTCATAGTTTGGTGCGACTTATATATCAAAATTAATTCAGACTGAGATGAACCAAGAGAAAACATTACCGTCTACAGCCGCGAGAGGGTGCTGTAGTTAGCGGAGTTGTTCAGAAGCAACACAGAGGAAGAACTCAATGGATTCAGTGTTGTGGAATGAGATCGTGGGAGCTTGGTGAACTTGCTTACTGGTAACTTGTTGAACTTATGTTAATTTAGCCTATTCAGCCTCCCAGGTATATGTTCTTTATGCTATTGTGTAGCTGAAACCCTGTGTTACGTTAACATGCCGGACACCTATTCAGCCTGTTGTTCTGTGTGCTATTGTGTAGTTGAATAACTTTCCTTTCCAGATGAAATGTCTGTTCTTTGTCTTGGATTTTGTGAAATAAATTTCTAAATAAATGCTACTTATAGTCCAGTGCGACTTATATATGTTTTTTTCCTCTTCATTACGCATTTTTTTAATGATGCGACTTATAGTCCGGAAAATACGGTAAGGACAGAAAGGCCTAAGGCTGTGTGTCCAGCAAAGCGTTTTTAGCCAGCTGAAAACGCTAGGCGCTCTGCTGAAAACGGCGAGCCATTTGCGCTTAAAAGCGTTTTGGCAGCGCAGGTTTTTTTTCAGTTGAGACGCTTTGTTGCTATGATACAGAATATCCTTTGGTCGGTGTGGTATTAGTCCCGCCCCTCCTTCACTGTGAATGGACAGTTGGGTAAAAAGTGATAGTGATGAGCTCTGCATTTTACCCAAAGTAACATTTTTTAACTCTCGGCGACCTGTAAAAACCGCAGAACGCTCAGCGCTTCAGCGTGAAAAAGACGCTCAGCGCCTTGTTACGCTCATGGCGTTTTAAAAACGCGGCGCTCCCATTGAAAACAATTGTAAAAACATGCCAGCCGTGTGAAAAAACGCTTTGGTGGACACGCGGCCTAAGTGTATTTGGCCTATACTTGTACTTAATATCTTGAGTTCTTTGGCTTGTTTAATCTTGTGTAACTTATTAAAGACACAACCGCACGACCACAGCACATGATGTAGTCAGCCGGATCCGGGTCGTATCCAGATCAGAAGGAGGACCTGTGCCTAGACACGACCACAGCGCATGATGTAGTCAGCCGCATCCGGGCCGTATCCAGATCAGATGGTGGACCTGTGCCTAGACACGACCACAGCGCATGATGTAGTCAGCCGGATCCGGGCCGTATCCAGATCAGAAGAGGGAACTGCGCCTAGACATGACCACAACGCATGATGTAGTCAGCCAGATCCGGACCGTATCCAGATCAGATGGTGGACCTGCGCCTAGACACGTCCACAGTGCATGATGTAGTCAGCCGGATCCGGGCCTAATACAGACCAGATGGTGGACATGTGCCTAGACACGACCACAACGCATCCCTGAAGTGTCAGCAGAGATTGTGTCAACTAGACTCTCCCCTGTGAAGGCTTCATCGACAGGACAGCCATCGGCACTGATCCTCAACAAACCCGCCTCCATACCAACGGGATGACTCCGATCTTAATCCAGATGGAATTGGATAAATATTCTGAATGTTCTGATGCAATCTGACGTCTGACTTATAATGCTGCCTGAATCAAAATTATACACTGTTAGTTCGTTGACCAGAGGACATCTGAGCTTTCAGATGTCCATTCTGTCATCTGATGGAGTTTTGGTTCCTTGCCACTGTCGTCTTTGGCTTGCTTAGATGGGGACATTTAATATTTAACAATATTATTGATCTGCCTGCGTTGACACCATTATATGAGAACTGGGGTCTGTACCATGAAGGTAGCTGAACAAACTCAGGGTTACAGGATTAGTTTTGAGTTGACAAAACCAAACCGATGCAATCAGGCTTTATTGGTACCATGACGCAGCTCATCAACTTTCTCTGTCAGCTCAGGCTTTGATCTTAAGCTATGATTACTCCACGTGCGCGTGCACATACCAAAGTGACGTTGGCACCGAACAACTAATCGCGTTCGATATGGAAAGAGCGAGAGCGATAGATTTTTCCGTGGAGGAAGAAGAGATAATCATTCAGAATTACGATTAATTTAAATGTATTACAAGCTCGAAACAATACGGTCTCTGCTGCCAAAGCAAGAGACGACTGTTGGAGAAAGATTGCTGATTGCGTTAATGTGTAAGCTAAACAAATAACGCTACGTTCTATATTCATGTAAAATGATGTATAGGCTATATGTACACTGTAAAAAATTCACCCGTATATTTACAGTAAAATACTGGCAGCTGTGGTTCCAGCCCTTTACCGCAATTTTACGGTTTCAACTATGCTGTAATTTCACAGTAAAGTACTGGCAGCTTTGGTTCCAGCCCTTTACCGTAATTTTACGGTTTCAAAAATGCTGTAATTTCACAGTAAAGTACTGGCAGCTGTGGTTCAAGCTATAATTCTACAGTATAAAAAAGTTAGAATATAAATACTGTTTTCTATTTACTCTATTGTCCGATATCTATTAACATCCCTATATAAATAGCATAATGTATACAGACATTCCAAACAGACTTTTTACTCATCTATCGTTTAAGTATCGTTTAAAGCCCTTTGAAGCTGCACTGAAACTGTAATTTGGACCTTGAACCGTTTGGGACCCATTGAAGTCCATTATATGGAGAAATGTTTTCATCAAAAACCTTAATTTCTTTTCGACTGAAGAAAGAAAGACATGGACATCTTGGATGATGTTGGATGATGATGTTTCCGCAGTAGTTTCAATTTTTATATTTTTAGCTCAACCCGTTCTTGTCTGTCAGTCATATAATGCAGGTCTATGGTCACTGTCTCAAAGAGCACGCACAGAGAAGTCCAAATTAAACAATTCCCCATCGTGAGTACACATTGATGGCCTAAGACACGAAACAAGTGGTTTGTGTGAGAAAACGAACAGTATTTATATAGTTTTTACCTCTTGTACACAACCACGTCCAAGTGATCTGAGGGCGCGCGCTTCCTGGTGTGTGACGTGTGTGCGCCGGAAGTGATCTCTCGTGCGTGTACGTCATTCATTGTTTACACAGAACAGAGATTGTAGGTAAGATGGCTAATAGAAATGGCACTAACTTGCGCTTATCCGGGATGTTTAAACCGACGTAAAAGAAAACAATTACGTATGGTTTCTTTCCGGCGCTTGCACTGACTAAGCCAGAACGCGTGCACACGTCACACACCAGGAAGCGCGCACCCTCAGATCACTTGGACGTGGTTGTGTACAAGAGGTAAAAACTATATAAATACTGTTCGTTTTCAAACCGCTTGTTTTGTGTCTTAGGCCATCAATGTGTACTTACGATGAGGAATTGTTTAATTTGGACTTCTCTGTGCGTGCTCTTTGAGACAGTGACCATAGACCTGCATTATATGACTGACAGACAAGAACGGGTTGACCTAAAAATATCAAAATTGAAACTACTGTGGAAACAAAGACACCTACATCTTGGATGCCCTTGAGGTAAGCTAAAACATACCAAAATTGAATTTCAAAGTGAACTATCCCTTTAACAGAAAGATTATGGGGTCAAGACAAGATGAGAAAGTTTAGCTGTGTGTAAAAGAAAGTGATTGTTTTTTCCAGTTAGCCGGAAAGGAGTAGATAGTTAAGTGATTGAGTGTGTGTTTATTGTATAGAAATCTGTTAAGGTATATGTGCAAACAAATGTTTAAAGCAGAATAAGTACATTTGATAGTACAGTGGGGAAAAAGCTATGTGAACCCTCAACCTTTTGGAATTGGTTGGTTTTCTGCATTAATTGGTCATAAAATGTCATCTGATCTTCAACATGGCGTGAAACTCACCAAAGATTAGCTGTGTACAGTCTCAGTAAAACATCAAGTGACTGATTCCTAGAAAAAAAGAAAAAGAAAATATAGGTTATATCTATTTTGCTTTGGAAATTTTAACAGCTTTACATTGTTTGCATGGAAACTAAACAAATTGACCACAAAATTTGTATTATTATAATGGATCTGGATATTTCGAGTAGTTTTGTAATTATTCTCCATCTTATGTGCATGATAGTGCGAATAAAATGCATCTGGTAAAGATTCGCATCGTGTAACGCTAACGTTACTGAATCGTAAATCGAGTTAAGGTTACTACAACAGAAAGCCAAACTAATTTCTAAATGGTAACTTAACTTTAACCAAGCAAAGAATTCACCGTAATAATCGGAGCTCAGAGAACATTCATTAACAGGCGAAATGCCTCAACCGTTGAGAGCTCTGTCTACAAAAACGCAATTCGCGCTCAGTAACTTGGCAGTCAAAAATACCTTGTAAAAAGGGCGATTTACAGGTGGGGAGCAACATAATAGAATAACAGCAAATAAATAAACTTACCTTGAACAGTGACCTGCATTAAAACAGCCCAGAGGAGTGTTGCGAAACAATTCTGTTCTTGACTGCTTCTGTTCAAAAATAGACCGCGTGAAGATGCCCCGCCCCCACGTGCTATTTTTTACAGTCCACGGCTGTTTTTTCCAGGAAGAAATGGGTTTACATATAAATTTACCACAAGTAATTAATTTATGGAACATAGACTGTAAAATTACAGGATTAAACTGTTTATTTAAATAACAGTATTTTACTGTTGGAAATTGGCTGTATTTTTACAGCAATTTTTAACAGTGTAGGCTATGAATGTATGTGTGTGTGTGTGTGTGTGTGTGTGTGTGTGTGTGAAATATAGAGCCTATATTTTTGTAATATATAAAAAATTTGCATGTATATACTAATAAAGATTAATATTCATTGATTTTTAGATACAACTCCAAACGTTCTTGGCAGCAGATAAAGACAAAATATTAAAATATAATTCAAAGTAGTCAAAGGCTTCAGAAGAAATGTTACGGACTTAAAACCCTTGACCTAAATTGCAGGTGTTTGTCAATGAACTTTTTGTGAGTTGATTAGCCTCAAGAAAACATATTTGTGGTGGAATTATGTTTCAGGTGGAAACAGACTCAGTCAGGGCCCTTTACAAAAGGAGCCTATGGAGCTAGACTGCACACTAAAGGAGCCTATGGAGCTAGACTGCACACTAAAGGAGCCTATAGAGCTAGACTGCACACTAAATGAGCCCATAGAGCTAGACTGCACACTTAAGGAGCCTATAGAGCTAGACTGCTCACTAAATGAGCCCATAGAGCTAGACTGCACACTAAAGGAGCATAGAGCTATACTGCAGACTAAATGAGCCCATTGAGCTAGACTGCACACTAAAGGAGCATAGAGCTAGACTGCAGACTAAATGAGCCCATAGAGCTAGACTGCACACTAAAGGAGCCTATAGAGCTAGACTGCACACTAAAGAAGCCTGACTGTGAGCTGAGGAGGCTCCACATTTAAAAAATAAATAAATGTGAGATCAAACAGCTGGATTAAACTGATCTCAGTATGTGAACTTATTTAACAAAGTAACACTTTAGCATGAATATTTATGAATGCAACTTTATTTAATTTTATGCAACTTTATTGCTAAAAACTCGTTCTCTACGATGTGCTCGTCTACAATTTGCGCTGAGATGTCCACAGGATTTGGAAGAAAATGTAAAGCCATTGCAACAAACACTGGGAATTAGTTAAGTCACCTATATGTTTCTTTGCTCACAGCTGATTGGTCAAACTTCAGTCTGAGATCTCGAATCCAGAACTTAACCCGCCCCAGAGCAGGTTAGCCGTGCAGCGTAAGATACCATGGCAACGAACACCGATTAAAGCCGAGCTACTTTCATAGTACCTAAAACCCAGGGTTGGCGGAAACTAAGCTGAAACATAGCTGGCTAGCCACCTAAACTGGCTTCATGGTATAGGCAGCTGAAGTTACTGAACTGAGCTGGAGAAGGAGATCACTGTTTTCTCCAGAGCAGCTATATATAATATATACTGTATATATAAATTAACTAAATTAATAAAAAATTTACAACACAAATTAACCTTCACTGTATTTACTTAAGCTGGACTATGGTGCTATTTTCTTTTAGATCTGCTGTATAGCAGAAACAAACTTTGTTGCATTATTTTCCTGTTATCACTGTAAAGCTGCTTTGAAACTATTTGTATTGTAAAAAGCGCTATATAAATAAACGTGACTGGACTTGACAATTGACTGAAAGCTTGCATTCAGATCTGTCGAATGACAACTAATGGATTGAACCAAGATTCCTGCCTACATTATTTTCAATAATTAAAAAAAAAAATACTTCTTTTTTTTTTATTACATTCGTATGTACTTCACAATATGCAAGAAAATATGTCTCCACTTTCATTACATAACAATTTTATTATCTTAATCTGACAACACAACAAGGATAAATTTGTTTTCTTTTTTCAGCATTCATACAGTACACAACCTTACATGACTTAAGCTTTTAAAGCGATCTACTTGTACAGTGTCAGTTGGTAACCTTGCTGAAATCTCACAGAAATCGCAGTGTATGCCCGCCTTAAGCCTTGTCTGTGCAACCAGAGGAAACAACTTTTGTACTGTGTTGATTGACTGCTTGACATCCAATGGACAATTTACAAAACAAGTGAGCAACTTGGATATAGGTTGTACTCTTTTGGTGTGTGTAATGTTTTTAATGAAACAAGTCTGGGAAATCATTAAGCTTGACAAAAGGGGTGGAGTCTCTTTATTTCCTGCTCTAGAAAAAGGCACAGCAGAAGATCAACAAGTATTCTGGAGGTTTCAGATTTTTTTAAGCAATGGGGCTAGTGGTTTTCAGTCTTTCTGGAGTGTTGCTGCTAACAGCAATTGACTTGTGTTTTGCACAGTGGTCAGGATTTCAACAAGGCCAGAATCCAGTAAGATTTCAGCAGCAACAGCCACCATTTTTAGTTTCTCAGCAAGCTCTCCAAGGCCCTCAGGTATCAGCATATTTTAAGCCTGCAATGAACTCTGAGGCTGATACATGGAAGCTTCTTCAAGAACCTGGAAATACTCAATCCAAAGAACTAATGCAGGGTCCTGTTGTGCCTTTGACGTGGCGTTTTCCAGTAATGCCAGAAGAACCCCAACAGCCAGATATGCCTTTTGAACTGCATGTACCTATAGCTACTGAGAGTATCGCAGCACAATGTGGGGAGAACTTTGTGCATGTGGAGGTTAAGGAGGATTTATTTGGGACTGGTCAGCTGGTGAATCCTTCATTTCTCACTTTAGGAGGCTGTGCAGCTGTAGGGGAGGATCCAGAAGCTCAAGTCCTTATCTTTGAATATGAGCTCCAGACATGTGGCAGCTCTCTGACGGTAAGTGGCTGCTAATGGGTCAACCCTAGAAACTGTAAAAGCCAGGTCTGTCCAGTAACCTGCTACTTGTGCTGCTTTCAGATGACTGAAGATGAGCTCGTTTACACCTTCACCCTCCTCTACACTCCTGAGGGGTTGGTAGGAACTCCCATTGTAAGGGCTGATGCAGCAGCTGTTGGAGTTGAGTGTCATTATTCAAGGTAAAAAAAAAAAACTAACTTGTCAAGCAATTTTGCCTTTTTTTTTTTTTTTTACATTCTTTTTAATCTTGTTTTACATCTTCCACTAGATTGCAAAATGTAAGCAGCAATGTGCTGATGCCCAGCTGGGTTCCCTTTGCTGCTATAAAAGTTGGAGAGGAAGTTCTGGTGTTTTCCCTGAAGCTCATGACTGGTAATATGCAATGTTAGAATTTCAGAAGTGGCTAGGAAATGTTGCCAACATGAGTTTCATTTCAGATGACTGGATGTTTGAGAGGCCATCCAATCAGTACTTCCTGGGACAGTTCCTGAACCTTGAGGCTTCTGTGAAGCAGTATAACCACATCCCTTTGCGTATCTTTGTGGGAGACTGTGTGGCTACTGCAGTCCCTGATGTGAACTCCTCTCCAAAATATTCCTTTATTGAGAACTATGGGTTAGTAGGGAATCTCTCCATAAACTCCCATTTGCAAATGGTGCCTAAGTGTTAAACCACATCCCTCTCTTCAGGTGCCTGGTTGATGGAAAGCTCACAGGCTCCACTTCCAGTTTCATGCGCAGGGTTCAGAATGACAAGCTGCAGTTTCAGTTGGAGGCTTTCAGGTTCCTGCAAGCGGATAGTGGCATGGTATGCATTGTGGGCTATAGATCTGTGGGTGAGTTCCCTTACTGGTCATGTTTAACTGTCCCTTTTTTTGTTTAGGTGTACATCACCTGTGCTCTAAAGACTGTTATGGCCTCAACCCCAACAAGTCCAGAGAACAAGGCTTGCTCCTTCAATAATGGGTATTCTATACCATTTGAGACCTAATGATTTTGAGTCGTTAAACATGGGTAACCAATTTTTTTTCCTGTCTTTAGATGGACTTCTGTAGATGACAATGACCAAGTGTGCATGTGCTGTGACTCCACATGTGGTTCCAGCAGAAAAGGACGAGCACTACCTGATTCAGGTAATGTAGGATTTCTTGGTATTGTGCTTATGGAATAACTTTCCATTTCTCATCTATTCTTTGTTTTCAGGCCTGGTATCAGAAGGGAAAGCAACCACCGGCCCCATTGTGATTGCTAACTGATGTATTGTGAATGGTGAGAAGTGGCAATAAAAGTGTTTATATATTAGTGATTTTGCTGCTTGTATTTTGTATTTTCTGGTGACTTCAAGGCATTTTGCACCACCAGTAAATTGCTTTACTATAGTTACCTTTTTTCCACAACTTTTCAGTGTGCAGGAATGCAAACAGTTTCACTGATTGGGTATGCTTTCAGTTGTGAGCTTTAAGTCAAAAGGCTACATGCTCTACCTTATACGCATCTTTGGGAAAGAGACCAAACTGTGCACAGTACATGAGACATAATCGGTGGTTAATTTATGCACGATGCATTCTGTGCAGAAATGGAATTCCAAGTGATTTTTTTTTTTTTACACTTGTGACTGTACAAGTAAGCACTACAGTGTATGTTACTCAGTGTAAGCCAAACCTATAGACTGCAGTTTCAATTGTTTCTGTAGATGAGTGCTTGCCAGCTTAAATTACCTCACAACAGGTCTATGTGCTTTTTGTAATCCCAAAGATGCATGTTGGCTGCAGCAGCATGAGGGTCCCATTATGCAAGTGTGCTATAAGTATACTTAAACTAAAAAGGCACGCTTTCAGTCTACGTACTTGCCAGATGTGAATTGAAAATTGCATGCAAGTATGTTTGACTTATACTGGCATAGAAAGGTCTAAGTATATTTGGCCTGTACTTTTACTCAATGTTTGAGTTACTTGCCTTGTTTACTCATGACTCGCCTATTAAATAAACCCTCCCCCCGTTTTACATGCTGTCTTAATTGTTTAAAAATATTGACTATCGGGTAAAGTTTGGGATAGTGTCTCAAAGCATAAATCTTAAACTACTCAGACCACCCACTTTACAAATGTTATCCCCTGCCTTCTGGCCGTAGGTATAGGTTGCCGATGTGTAGAAAGGCTAGGTATAGTATGAGTTTTGTTCTTGTATCTATATGAGCTCTAAATAAATAGGAAATCGGCCATTGATACGTCATGTGTGCTTGTTATCAGCAACTATTTTTGTTGGTATTATGTTGATAATTTAACATGTTTATGTATGCATCTACGGAGGAAACAAATTTCCTCTTGAGGACAAAAAAAAAATCTATCTAATCTAGTTATACTCTTTTTGGAGTCTACAGTGCTTTTAATGAAACAAGTCTGGAAAACCATTAAGCTTGACCAAAGGGGTGGAGTCTCTTTAATTGCCTGCTCTTAAAAAAGGCACAGCAGAAGACCAACAGGTATTCTGGATATTTCAGAGTTTTCAGCAATGGGGCTGGTGGTTTTCAGTCTTTCTGAATTTTGTTGCTGCTTACAGAAATTGACTTGTTTTGCACAGTGGTCAGGATTTCAACAAGGCCAGGATCCAGTAAGATTTCAGTAGCAACAGCCACCAGATTTAGTTTCTTAGCAAGCTCTCCAAGGCCCTCGGGTATCAGCATCTTTTAGGCCTACAATGAACTCTGTTGAGGTTGATCCATGGAAGTTTCTTCAAGAGCCTGGAAATATTCAGTCCAAACAACTAATGCAGGGTCCTGTTGTGCCTTTGACATGGCGTTTTCCAACAATGCCAGAAGAACCCCAACAGCCAGATGTGCCTATAGCTACTGAGAGTATCGCAGCACAATGTGGGGAGAACTTTGCATGTGGAGGTTAAGGATGATTTATTTGGGACTGGTCAGCTGGCGAATGCTTGATTCCTCACTTTAGGAGGCTGAGAAGCTGTAGGGGAGGATCCAGAAGTCCTTATCTTTGAATTTGAGCTCCAGACATGTGGCAGCTCTCTGACGGTAAGTGGCTGCAAATGGGTCAACCCTAGAAACCGTAAAAGCCAAGTCTGTCCAGTAACCTGCTACTTGTACTGCTTTCAGATGACTGATGATGAGCTCGTTTACACTTTCACCCTCTACACTCCTGAGGCTTTAGTAGGAAGTCCTATTGTAAGGGCTGATGCAGCAGCTTTTGAAATTGAGTGTCACTGAAAAATTGATTTTACCTTGAATAAAGCAATTTTGTCAAAGGTTACATTCTTCTTAATCTTGTTTTACTGCTTCCACTAGGTTGCAAAATGTAAGCAGCAATGTGCTAATGCCCAGCTGGGTTCCTTTTGCTGTTACTGAAGTTGGAGATGAAGGTCTGGTGTTTTCCTTGAAGCTCATGACTGGTATTATGCAATGTTAGAATTTCAGAAGTGGCTAGGGAATGTTGCCAACATGAGTTTCATTTCAGATGACGATGTTTGAGAGGCCATCCAATCAATATTTCCTAGGGCAGTTCCTGAACCTTGAGGCTTCTGTGAAGCAGTATAACCACGTCCCTCTGCGTATCTTTATGGGAGACTATGTGACTCCTGCTGTACCTGATGTGAACTCTTCTCCAATGTATTCCTTTGAGAACAAGGGTTAGTAGGGAATCTCTCCTTAAACTCCTGTTTGCAAATAGTGCTTAAAGTGTTAAACCATATCCCTCTCTCTTCAGGTGCCTTGTTGATGGAAGTGAAGCTTGTGAGCTTTCCAGTTTCATGCGCAGGGTTCAGAATGACAAACTGCACTTTCAGTTGGAGGCTTTCAGGTTCCTGCGAGCTGGCAGTGGCTTGGTGTGTATTTTGGGTTGTTCTGTGGGTGAGTTCTCTTACTGGCCCTGTTTAACTGTGTCCTCTTCTGTAGGTGTACATCACCTGTGCTCTATAGGCTGTCATGGCCTCAACCCTGACAAGTCCAGAAAACAAAGCTTGCTCCTTCAATAATGGGTATTGCATACCATTTGAGACCTCTAATGATTTTTGTTAAAAATGGGTAACTAGTTTTCTTTGCTTTGTACAGATGGACTTCTGTAGATGACAATGACCAGGTGTGCTGTGACTCAACATGTGGTTCCAGTAGAAAAGGACGAGCACTACCTGATTCAGGTAATGTATGAAATCGTCCTGTGCGTATCCACATTATTCAGGGTTCGAAATGACTTAGGACTCTTGGGGGGTCCCCTAAAATTGGATTATTAAATTATAAAAAAATCTGAAGAATACCTTGCTTCACTATATACTGTAGGCAAAATTATATGGACCAATGTTGAAGGTGGGATAATGGTCTTGTGGGATGTTTTTCATGGTTTGGGCTAGGCCCAGTATTGTAGTGGTGTCTGGAGAAGTGGCTATAATCTAACAGGTAAACCTCTAACTCTGGAGCAACAAAGTTACAGCACCTTAAATAAATCTAATCCCTGACATGACAAAGTGAATAACAGGTCATTCTGTCCTTGAGCAAGGAAGTTGACTCTAAATCCACCAGGTGTACTCATTATGGCAGCACCATGCACCTTCAAGGGGTATGATCAAATACAAATGGTATTTCTCATCCCTTATGTTACATTAAATGTAATTTGTAAAACAACTGGCCGCTGGATTGAAAAATAATGATGTCTGAAAAGACTGTACCTACATTAGATGGTTTACTTTGTTTCAAAGTAGTCAATCCATAACCTGATCTAAAATATTTAGGGACACGTGAAAAAAAAAAAAAAAAAACGTAACATATTCTAACATGACTAAAATCCATTAAAATGACAATAATCCAGTAGTAACCACATTATTCAAAATCAACATGTCCAGGCACATTTTATTTATTTGGCTTAACTAGTTCTCAAAATTAAAATGAAGAAAAATATTACTTAAGAAATACAATTTATTATAATATGAGTGTTAAAGGGATACTTTAAAATGAAAATTCTGTCATCATATAGGCTACTAACCCTCATGTGGTTTTAAACCTGTATGAATTTCTTTCTTCTGCTGAACAGAAAGGAAGATATTTAGAAGAATGTCAGTAACCACACTGTAAAAAATGTGGCTGCGATTAGTTAAAATTTGTTGAGATAACTTAAATATCCAACTTAACCAAACTAAACTTAAGTTAACTAAACTTAATATTTTAAGTCAAGCTTGAACACATACTTTTTAAAGTTGAAACAATGTTGGATTTTAAGTTGTGCTAAATAATCGCAGCAATTTTTTTTACAGACAGTTTCTGGTCTCATTGACTTCCATAGTATTTTTTTTTTTCCAAATGAGACCAGAAACTGTCTGGTTTAATAGTATTAGCTTCCTAGATGTCTTCCTAGATAGCTCTCTCTCTCTCCCAGCATTCATTGCAATCTTACATCGCAGCCTGCTTCAGAGCTAAGGCAGGGTCCCTAAAGAACCCGCGTATCTAACGTTAACAGTAGTTCCGCTCCGCATTACATTAATTACTTAATTTGCACGCAAGTTTTATTTATTTTTATATATACCGTACCGTTTCTTTCGGTTCAATATATGAATACACACTACACATTCCGTTCTACTTCCAGGCGCGCAGATGGCACTGGGGACGGGGGGGACATGACCCCCCCAGATTCATAGTGACCCGATCCGTCCCCCGCCCTCACTATCCCCACGAAAGGCGACAAAAATCGGTAAAACAGAGGATTAACCAGTGTTTGCGCTATGTACATTAGCCAAAGCAGTGCCCCGGCCCGCCGCTGCGCTTCAGAATCGGGTCGGGGCAGACGCAGGCTGACACACAATAATAATCTACACCGGTCACCATTACTTTGTACCCACGTTCTCACTACACGCTGTTCTGTTGTCAATAAACACACGATGACACCGACGTTTATACTCGCTCTCTCTGTGTGTGTGTGCTACAACTCCTGAGTGACGCAGGGGTCTTATGAGGAGCTGGTAGCTGCCTCAATCATGCCTGTAGGAGCGGATGAGCGGTAACCATAGTGATCATATACCATCTATGACTGAGCTGAGTCAGTGATTTTCTGAACTGAAAAAAATCGACTGTAAATGCCACATAAAAGCAATGAAGAGACAAAAAACAATCACCTCGTTTTTTCAAAAACCAAACAATGTAAGTATCCTATGCCTGTTGACTTTCCCAGATGTGGCAGATTAGATTTGTTAAGGGGAATAGCTAGTCTGAATAGCTAGTCTTTTGCACTTAGCAAACACAGCAAAATGTGGAGACCATAACTATGCATTTAGGTGAGTGGACAGAGGCAAATAATGAATGAACACAAAAAGAATGGTTGGATAAATCAAACAATTTATCGTCGTCAGGAAATAATGTTTATCTTATAATTTAACCCATTGTACTGTATAAATTGACTGAGGTATGTTCACTGTCGTGTAAGCCACTATAAAAATAATTATAATTATAAATAAGTACATTTGTGTGGTGCAAGGTTTATGCAAACAACAAATAAAGGCCTACATAAACTTTTGACACCCTCTTATAGTAGGAAATCATGTTTTTTTATTGTACGTACAGAGCAACGAACGGAGGATATAGATGCTTAAATTATGGGCTATGAAAAACATTTCTTAATATGTCGTACATCATTTGAAAGATATTTCTAATATATAAATTGCAAACAAACTTGTAATTAACTCCTAAATTTTACATTGAGTTATTCTTAGATATTTGACACAGTAGTTTTAGCCATTAATTCTCAGGAATATGTTGTATTTCACATTGTTGTGAAATTCTATAGAGGTATAGGGTTAACTGAAATTATGAGATTTGGGTGGGTGATTGGTATACTAGTCAAATAACAGTCTGATCATGCATTGCTAGTGGTGATCAGGTAGGCCTTTGTTTACCTTTGTTCATTCATTGTTGTTTATCCATGATTTCAAATAAGAATACCCCAATGGCTTTTTAGCGCAAATCATTTGCCCAAATTACGCAAAGTAACTACTTGAGCACTAGTTAAAGCCCAAATTACGCAAAAAAAGGAATTGAGTTTAAATCATTTGCTGACAGCTTGGTCTCCCCCAGTTAAAAAATCCTATCTGCGCCACTGTCTACTTCATACACATACAGCTAGCAATAAACAAACGTAGCCTACTCTTCTAATCATTACACTGGGTATCTAGTTAATGCAACTCTAACTCCTAATATTTTACTATAAGCAAAATATAAACATAATCAAAGCACTTACAGGATTTTCATTCAGGATTTCACTCTTTTGCCGCGTTCAGCTGCGGGAGCACCACAACAACAATCTGTGACCATAGACTGTAAACAAAATATGGACGACGCCTCTTCGCGTCTCATCTGTGACGCTGTAGGACGCTGCTAATAGCTGCCCTGATTGCTGCCTCACGCTAGAAAATAAATTAATTACTGTTATAAATATAAAACGTCACTAAAGACCTATAATTTTCACAATAATTTTTAATGTTAAAATATACTTGTCGGGGACCCCCCAAAATCCCAAAATAAATTATTATGGGGGGTCCCTAATGACTTATAGAGGGCCCGGGACCCCCCCAGACCCCCCTCATTTCGAACCCTGACATTATTAGTGACTTCACTTGTCTTTTTGTGTTTTCTGTTTTGGCCCAGTAGATTGCTTTGCTAGTGTTAAAATTAACAACCTTTCACTGACTAGGAACTGTGGTGTGAACCCTACCTTATGTATGTTTGTGTGGCAAGAGGGAACCGTACTCTTAGTGGCACTAGGGCCGTACTACTTAGAATGGAACAAATGTAACTTTAGAAAACCGACTACGCCACTCTGACATCACACAGAGAATAATTAATACGCTTCATCTTAGGGCACGCAAGTTGGTTGCACTAGTAAGGAGCAGAGACAGGAATATCGTACAAAAGTTCTTTATTAATACTAAAAACACATTAAAATTATCTTAGTGTACCAGGCTGGGCACGCCACACCATCTGACCATAAAAAGACAGGTTATGTTGTCAGAGCAATATGGTCCTTCAAAAGTCAGTCACTACAACATTAACATACAATCAACAGTACATTCAAAAGCTTTGGCTGAGGGCTAAAAGACAAGGAATACAGCCACACACTTTGGAGTAAACGCTTATCACTCACACACAAAATCCGTGCATCTCACTGCACACAGCACCCAGTGTTCAAACCACCACCAGCACGCGGAGAAAACAAGGGAGCAGTCCTGGCTGAAGCCCTCAGCGTCTAGCAAAAGAAGTTCACACTCACTCTCTCACCCACACACACACATCAAGAATCACAATTAGAAAATAAATCAAATGTAACAGCAACAGACACAATAATAATAAAAGACAAAACAACCGCTTGACTGAAGACTATAATTCCCACTAATAAATAGTCTCAGATCAGAGAAAAGCAAACCAAAAAAATAGAACCATTATTCAACTCACATAAAGAAACATAAAAAAAAAGAAACAATCGAAAATAATAAGTTCTCTTACGTAGAGTTCTCTCGTACTGCGTCGAAGAACGCTACGCTACGGGAAAGATATTTCTTTGTCGAGATTGAAGCCAAAAATTAATCCTTAATTTTGTAATATTGTAAAACGCTTTTCTGAAGCATACAACCTAGGCGGAGCAATACAGCTCACCCATTGGCTGCTCTGCCAGAAAAGCACAGCCTATGCGAGGCCAGGACGCTGACCAATGAGGACGCTTCGCGCCCTTCTGCGTCACCTCCCGCCCAAACAGGCGTGGCCTAGGCCTATAAATACGAGCATAGCTGTCTAACACGCCGATTTTCTTAAATTCACGAAGCTGCACGCATCGTTGGATTGGATTCGAGCCACCACAGCCGTTTGGATACAAGCACCTCAGCAGGACGCGCCTCTTACCTGAAGCCGCTGGTCATCGCCGCCTTCAGCCGCCGTTCCCTGCTGCGCTTCTCCGGCGTGGAATATCCTTTACATTATGTGTGTGTGTTTTGTGTGTGTGTTCGCCGTCGCGTCACACAGTTTTTCCACACTAAAAGAGCCGAGCGTCTTTTTCAAGATGTCTCGCACCTCCTGTGGCTCGTGTAGAGCCCCGCTCAGCGACAGGGACCACGTGCTGTGTTTCCTGCCTGTGAGTATCACGCAGCTTCAGCTCTCGTCGATGGCGGCTGCCATCGCTGTAATTTGATGCCTACGGTGACTCTGCGGACTCGCCTGGCGTTCATTTACTGAAGCTGCACCCTTTTCCGCCCGCTGTAGTGCCGCGCCGTGAAAAGCGCCGTGCTCAGCGGAGCCCGGAACCTCCCTTCACCACGAGGTGCTCGCCGCTGCTGCCGCTAGCTCCTCCGCCCGCTTCGCTGGACTCTCTGACCGACGGACAAGGGCCGCTGTGTGCCGCCGCGTCCGTCATGGATGAGGAAGATGAAGCCGTGTCTGTGAAGGACGACTGCTGTTCTCTCCTCGCTTCGGGTAGCGAGGGATGGGCGAGCTCCGAGGATCTCCCCTCCCCCGCCGCTCGTGAGCGTCGACGGAGAAAGACCAGCATCGATGCGCTTACCGGCTGGATGGCTGCTTTTCTGCAGAGGAACGTACGTTACCGTCCTCACGACCCGCGCCTTTTTCTTCCTGAATTCACGAAGAAATCGCGGAGTCCCGGAAAGCCCCGTTTTCAGCCAGGATGCGCATTTCTGCTTCGAGGAAAGCTACAGTGTTAAAATCCCGCCGCGGCCGGATTTCACTAAAATGTCTCGCTCGCACAGTCCCAACATTCGCGACCGTGCCAGTGTATTTTGCAGTCACCAAATCGGCATCAATGCCCGTTTGCCTGCACACAGACGCCGTTTTCACGACGCCCCAGGTAAATCTGAAAATGTATTTACTGGTGTCCCGGCCACGGCCGATGGTGTAATGTGTGTATCCGTAATGCCCACGACCTAGTGCCCATTCGTACACACAAGCACAGCCCTACACAATACAGGGCTTGCACACATAAAATCGACTCGTGTCGGTTGTGCTTCACATGTAAGCTAGTGAACGTGCCCGCTTTTCAGTGCCCACAATCACTACACACTGCATGTCCCGTGGTTTCTGTAAAAACGAAACGAATGTACGGTCAGTCGGTTCTGATAGACAGTACTCTCCGTGCTACACGGTGTCCCGGCCATGGCCGATGATGTAATGTGTGTAACTGTATGCCCACGACCCAGTGCCCATCTGTACACACAAGCACAGCCCCGCACAATACAGGGCTTGCACACATAAATCGACTCATTTCGATTGTGCATTATATGTAGTGAGCGTGCCCGTTTTCAAGCGCCCACAATCACTACAAGCTACATGTCACACGGTTTCTATGAAACGAAACCTATGCACGGTCAGTCAGTTCTAATAGACAGTACTTCCCAGTGCTATAAATGTACCCGCGTTCACGCACCCACATTTATTCTCAAACATGCCGAGCCGTACGGGGCTCGCACCGCGCGCTCCCTCTTTCAGCTAAGAGAGCTGAGAGCGCGCGCGGGCTGCCCGCTCGATTAAGCGCGCCCCCGCATCACGCTGCAATGGCGCCCATGTTACAGCACACGACTGCTCTCGTGTCGCCGCCATTTCGCGACCAGAGCCCGGTTTTTCAACCCGTGCAAGCACAGCCCTGAACAACACAGGGTCTGCACACATAAAATCGGCTCATGCCGATTGTGTTTTACATGTAGTGAGCGTGACCCACTGCCAAGTGCCCACAACCACTACACACTGCACGTTCCGCGGGTTTCTGTAAAAACGAAACTAACGAACGGTCAGTCAGTACACAAAAACAGTGTTCCCGGTGTTATAAATGTGCCCGCCACCAAGCGCCCACGTTTATTCACAAACATCACGAGCCCTACGGGACTCGTCCCGCGCGCTCTCTCTCGACACAGAGAGCTGAGCGCGCGCGGGATGCATACTGTGTTAAACATGCCCCCCGCCTCACACGCCACGGCGTCCATGTCACAGCACACGGTTGCTCTCGTGTCGCCGCCATTTCGCGACCAGGGCCCAGATTACATTCAACCCCTAGTCACACGTGCAGATGCATGGGAATGACTTCCCGGGGTCTCAGAATGGGTGCTAGAGACTATAAAAAGAGGCTATTCGCTACAGTTTCATCGACGCCCTCCCCGTTTCACGGAGAAAGTCGAAACTACGGTGAAAACAGAAGTAGCACATCTACTTCGAGCCGAAATAGCGAAGCTATTGAGCAAAGGGGCCATAGAGCCTTTATCTCAAGCTCAGAGCGAAGGGGGTCTGTACAGCAGATATTTTCTGGAACCGAAAAAAGACGGGGGTCTCAGACCCATTTTAGATCTCAGGCATCTGAACAAAGCGCTGACAAAGCGAAAGTTCAGAATGCTCACGACCAGAGCTATCCTCGCGCAGATTCGCCGAGGAGACTGGTTTATGGCAATAGATCTGAAAGACGCGTATTTTCATACAAATTGCGTCACGTCACAGGCGATTTTTGAGATTCGCCTTCGGGGGCCAGGCATATCAGTACACAGTCCTGCCATTCGGCCTGTCTCTAGCACCTCGTACATTTACAGTGTGCATGGACGCGGCGCTGGCACCCCTGAGACTCCGCGGCATTCGAATTCTGAATTATTTGGACGATTGGCTGATTCTAGCTCAATCACCTTCAGAACGCATCCGCCACAAGACCCTAATTCTCGATCACCTCGAGTGCTTAGGTCTGAGAGTCAATTGGGAGAAAAGTTCACTGTTTCCCAGTCAAAGGATCTCCTTTTTAGGACTGGATCTGAACTCACTGTCTATGACAGCACAGCTGTCATCACAGCGCAGGCAAAATACCCTGCAATGGCGAAATCCTTCCTCAGCGGCCACATAGTGCCACTCAGGAGATTTCAGAAAATGCTGGGCCTCATGGCCTCAGCCTCAACAGTGCTGCAGTTGGGCCTGCTGCGCATGCGCCCACTACAGTTCTGGTTGAGAGCGCGCGTACCGCGCCGAGCATGGTTACACGGTCGTTATCGCCTCAAGGTCACTCAGGAATGCATTTCAGCCCTGACACCATGGAGAGCGTCAGACTGGTACCGGTCAGGTGTAAGCCTGGGGACTTCCTCGAGCCTGAAGGTGGTGTCCACGGACGCGTCCACCTCAGGCTGGGGAGCACTGCTCGACGGCAGTCCGCTCTTTGGCCAGTGGTCAGAGCGAGCCGAACTACCGCACATAAACTGCCTGGAAATGATGGCAGTGGACTTTGCGCTGAGGCGCTTCTGTCCCCGGATAAAAGGACACCACGTCCTGGTCCGCTCGGACAACATGTCGGTAGTAGCCTACATAAACCGCCAGGGTGGCGTGAGATCCCGGAACCTATTCAGGTTAGCGGAACGCATACTGGTGTGGGCCCAGCACAACCTGCGCTCGTTAAGAGCAATGCACGTGCCAGGTCACTTGAACGTAGGCCCGGACAGACTCTCACGGAACAACGTTCCTACGGGAGAGTGGTCCCTACACACACAGACAGTGCGTCTGCTGTGGAAAACGTTCGGCAGAGCGGAAATAGACCTGTTTGCAAACCAGGAAAACGCTCATTGCCCAGAATTCTTTTCGAAGAGCGCGAACGCGCTGGCCAGAGTCTGGCCCCGCCGCCCGCTCTATGCTTTTCCTCCTGTCTCACTCCTGCCTCAAGTGCTGGAGCGTATCAAGGAGAGCGGATGCTCAGTACTGCTAGTTGCTCCATTCTGGACGAATCAGACCTGGTTCCCAGCTTTGATGCGACTGAAAAGTACTGCCCCGTGGCCGATTCCAGTGAGGAGAGACCTCCTCTCACAGGCCAAGGGCTCGATTCTGCATCCTCACCCCGAGCTTTGGTCCCTACACGTATGGGCCATAAACGGGTACCCGCTAACCTCCCAAGAGGAGTGTTAGACACGATCGAACAAGCTAGAGCTCCGTCTACTAGACGGCTCTACGCTTCCAAATGGTCGGTGTTCTCTGGATGGTGTTCAGATCAAGGTCTGTCACCACTTCAGTGTGGAGAACCGGAGATTCTCTCCTTCTTGCAAGAGCTATTGGATAAGGGAAGAACCCCATCCACGCTCAAAGTCTATGTGGCTGCCATATCAGCGTTCGTTAATCCAACGCTTGGCCGTTCACTAGGCAGGAACGACCTGGTGGTCCGCTTCCTGAGAGGCGCCAGGAGGTTAAACCCTCCAAGGCCTCCTTCAGTCCCCGTTTGGGACCTTTCTACAGTGTTGAACGCTATGAAAGGGGCCCCTTTCGAGCCTATTCACTCAGTTGACATGAAACACCTGTCTCTCAAGACCGTGTTTCTTTTGGCTCTCGCTTCAGTGAAGCGTGTGGGAGACTTGCAAGCGCTCTCAGTGAGAGCTTCTTGTATGGAGTTCGGGCCAAACGACTCTATAGTCGTATTGAAACCGAAGCATGGGTACGTGCCTAAGTCCCTCAACACACCGTTCAGGGCTCAGGTCATCTCCCTGTCGGCCATGCCGGCCTCAGAGGACGGAAATAGCTCCCTTTGCCCGGTCAGGGCATTAAGAGCTTACGTGTCCCGCTCCGCTGTTTTTCGACAGACGGAGCAGCTCTTTGTTTCGTTCAGCGGGCGCTCCAAGGGACGAGCCGCAACGAAACGGAGTCTATCTCGATGGGTAGTGGACGCCATTGCGCTAGCCTACGCATCTAGAGGCTTGGAATGCCCTTTGGGCATCAGAGCACATTCCACGAGAGGCATGGCCTCTTCATGGGCTTGGTATAGCGGAATCTCGTTACATGATATCTGTATGGCGGCAGGCTGGGCCTCCCCGTCTACATTTATTAGGTTCTGTAACCTAGAGGTTCCTGCGTTGCAGGCTAAACTGCTCTCGGTCTAGAAGACTATGTATAAGTGTTCCTGCCCCGCGCTGCGGCCCAGGTCACTTCAATGGTAATATGTACAAGTGCTCCTGCCCCGCGCTGCGGCCCAGGTCACTTCAATGCCTAATATGTATAAGTGTTCCTGCCCCGCGCTGCGGCCCAGGTCACTTCAATGTTTAAGCATCACTCACTGACAATGTGTCCCATGAGCATGCTATTACCCTTCATATATATCTATATTTACATATATATGCTATTATGCCTTAAGAGGCACTACTATAAGGGATGATGCTATTTAGCCGCTCTCCCTATACTTCTTGGGGTAGGCGCTTGTATACCAGGGCGCGCGCGCCCTTAGGTGTCTGTGTCGATCCAAGAACACGCACGGCGGTTTGCATAGGGTTCCCGTAGCGTTCTTCGACGCAGTACGAGAGAACTCTACGTAAGAGAACGTACTCGGTTACTAACGTAACCTCGGTTCTCTCTAGGAGAGGGAACGAGTACTGCGTCTCATGCCGTGCGTGTCCACGCTGCGTCGCTTCATTGACGAAAATCGGCGTGTTAGACAGCTATGCTCGTATTTATAGGCCTAGGCCACGCCTGTTTGGGCGGGAGGTGACGCAGAAGGGCGCGAAGCGTCCTCATTGGTCAGCGTCCTGGCCTCGCATAGGCTGTGCTTTTCTGGCAGAGCAGCCAATGGGTGAGCTGTATTGCTCCGCCTAGGTTGTATGCTTCAGAAAAGCGTTTTACAATATTACAAAATTAAGGATTAATTTTTGGCTTCAATCTCGACAAAGAAATATCTTTCCCGTAGCGTAGCGTTCTTCGACGCAGTACTCGTTCCCTCTCCTAGAGAGAACCGAGGTTACGTTAGTAACCGAGTACGTTATAGGACAACGGCGATTCCTCGCGTTACATACTGACAACGAGGCAGAGTGGAGAGATCTCGAACACCTTAGAAGGGAAACACAATGGTTAAACGCCAGCATGAATGCCCAATATTCTCCACCCGATCAGGAAAAGACTTACCGACGATAGACCCACGTCACTCACTCGGAACAACCCGCTTTTAGATCGCTTGGTTGATTTGTTTTGATCCTGCAGCACCGTATTAACCAGTTTGCATATGTCTGAAACGAGCTAAATAATACCCACTTTCCAGATCAATGCCTAAACACACAGTATCCATAATTTCCTATGATAAAGAAGACTTACCCGACGATAGAATCAGTCCAGCACTCTGAACTGTAAACTCTTATTAGATCGCTTGGTTGATTTGTTTTGATACTGCCGCGTTGCGTAAACAGATTTACTGGTGCCTGAAACAAGCTAGAAATCATACCCACTTGTCAGATTAATGCTCGAACACAATTCCCACGCCTTATTGCAGTAACAGCTTACCCAAAGAAATCGCCATTTCAGGAACACGCAAACGCTGGCGTACAGCCGCAATCAAATCCCCCGCACGTTGGAAGCAAAAGGGAACCCCCAGGACAATCGGAAGTGACGTGTCTCAACAGAAATGAAAAGGAGGCTATTTATAGCAGATCGGAAATAACGCGTCACAGAGTTTAAAGGGTTTATCGGCAGCAGCTTGAGTTAATTACATAATTTATTATTAAAGAACATGGGAGTAGAGCACCCGGTCACAATCGGTAAAGACCCAGCTGTGCACAGAAGACGTAACAGTGGTAAATTTATATGCAAGTTTTGCATTCTGCGCAGAAAATTATTTCCAAGTACCAAGTGACCTCAGTATCTCTAGATTAAATTGGGGTGTACCAGCTTAAATGACCTTACCAGGTATGTGCTTTTTGTAATGGCAAACATGTTTCATGTTGGCTACAGCAACAAATGAGGGTCAATACTCTTGTATGTGATGGAGCGGTACAGGTTTAAAACTAAAGTTGTTTTACTTGTAGAAAATTTACGCCACCTTGGGAATTTCACCGAAGAAAGGTCACATAGGTTCAACTCTTATGAATGGCAGGCAGGAGACGTGGGTAATTTGTATAAAACAAATTTTATTGGTATAAAAGTTAATTTAAAAATGAGAAAGAAATCACTTTAAAGCATCCAAGTGATACTGTTAAATCTCACAGTTCTCTCCAACACAAAGAAAACCCAATACACAAAGAACTTTACATAAAGACTAAACTTTACATTTCACAGAAACAAAGATAGAAAATCAACAAAATACACTCACTGTTAAAGGTTTGTGGCGAAATGGTTTAAAATAAGAAACAAATACATACATGTTACGTGGATATTGAACTGCTGAGTGTATTAATATTTTGTTATTTGAGTTCGTGGGTGGAGTTAGGGGGTTTTCCCTGATTTGCAGAATGAGTGACGTCATGGGAATTCCTGCACTTAAGCCGGCCTGGTGTTGAGGGGGCGGTCTCTCTCTGCTTCTCTTGCTCCTCATTCTTCGCCTCCGTTCCTGATTATTATCAGCTGGGGTGGTTCGCCTGATGGCGAGAACGCTCATCGTCTCGTGTCGTGTCTCCATGCTGAAGACTTAAATGATCGTGATCTGAGTTTATTTTATTATTTAATGCCAGGTAGAGGTTATTTTCTTAGTTCACTTTTTGTTATTTATTTAGATTACAGCGTAGAGAAGCAGTGGCCCGGAAGACTCACCTGTTTGTTGTTTCTGTCGGGAGTTAGGTAAGATCTTTCCCATAGGTTTAGTTAAGGGTTTATGTTTCTTTCTGCTGCCCTACCTCTGCTATTTATTTGCTTGTTTATTATGTGGTGCTCTCTCTTTTGTCTGTTATGGACTTGATTAAAACTTATGGCGTGATTAACGTCAGAAAACCACTCAATCGTCTGTGATTTCAAAGTATGTTCGGTCCTTATCTTATATGTGATTTAAACGAGGCAAGTTAGATAAAGGGCCGTAACAATACACTTTACATACAGACTAATATTCACACACTCACAAAAACAAACTACACCAACCTACAGGGCTGAGGTTCCCTACAGAACAGGAGTGATCACCAGAGGTATTTATCCAAAAGCACACTTCCAAGCACACTTCCAAACACACCTCCTGGCACTCAGATCACACAAACAAACACTTTAAAAGTGTCACGCGGCAAACGTTGAAGGAGCACCACAAAAGATCCTGAAAGAAAATCAAAGATAGATACAATTAATTAAAGCACATTTTAATGATGACACGAGGCAGAAAACAGTGATGGGTAAATCATAAAAATAAGGAGGGAAGAAAACAGTAGGGAGAGAAAAATCTAAAATACAAATTCAAACAAGGTAGAAAGGGCTTGCATGAAGCCACCACGTAGCCTCAAAATTATAATAAAAGATTAACCATATAAACCAGACAAATAACAATCCCCTTTTAGATGAGAGAGAACTGCGTTCTTGCAGCATGCCAGAAGAGAAGCGTCTGGGCTGTTGACTATAGCGATGGCTGAGAACAATGGAGTGAGAATCCAAATGTTACTAATAGTTACAAAGCACCTGCTAGAATTCCCCGTTTGTAACTACAGGCACGAAAATACTTACCTAAAACGGAAGATGCCCTGCTCTGTTATACTTTCACATGCAAAAGTACACAACATTCAAATTACCCGCTGCTAAACTGCAGGGAACTGCACTTTTCTAAAAGCATGTCAATTATGCAAAGCTAGACAGTTTACTTGTGACAAAACAGCCTTAACTCATACCCAAGGTGAGCAGTCGTCAAATCCACTATTGAAGCAAGCCGAGGGAAACACGCAGAGATGAAAAGACAGGGTAGGATGCAACAAACAAATAGTAAATGCCACACGAACAGTAATTGAAAAGTTAGCAAACTGCTACGTACTAACAGCACATACCTGCAGCTACTGTCAGCAAAAAGAAAGGGGAGGAGCCGGATGGGACGCATCACAGGCTTCTTCTTTTTCTTGTAGGATTCCGGCAGTGTAGACGCTGCTGAGCGTATTACTGCCCTTCACAGGTCAAAGTTTGAACTAAATTCTTACATACAGTCCTGTGTCATACAAGAACTGAGGAACTGCCTTGGAGATTTATGCTCGTCGCTGTGTCCAAACAAAGATAAAACAGAAAAAGCCTTAACTCCAAGTCCTGCCAGATTAACAATGAATATATTTATTTCTGCCCTATACTTTCTGCATTCTAGGAAAACATGCCCTACTGTCTCAAGACTCCCACATTTACACAAGCCAGAAACATAAGCATCACAGGCTACACCCAACCAGCTCTTAAATAGGAGACAATCTTCACTGATAGGTGATCACAAGTGTCAATCACCACCATTTACTTCATTCATTCTGTCATATACAGTGTGGAGGAATCCCTTAAGCTTCAGGGAAAGACTTCTGAAGACTATAGGCATAGCCTTATTCCTAGGTGAGAAATGAGTGGGGAAATTTAAGTCATTTAAAGTATTTTTTTTATTGTGAAATGATCAAATTCACAAAACCCACTTTAAATGCATAGTTCAGGCATGAAATTCTAACCAAACGCTTATTAGTTCTTTTAACGCAGTGGCATTACATGTCCTTAGACTCATTACTTACAAATTAATTGTGCAGTTATGTGGATGTACATTTTTATACTTTGATGCTGTCCAGGGCCATTAGTCCTCAATAATAGCATGAAAAATGGAACTTCTATTCAAATTCTGAATGCATTGTATCAAAGATTTTAGTTCTTCAGTCTCAAAATTCCAGTTTTTGGAAGTGCATTCCAGCCCAACTTTAGTGGATGTTTTCATGCAGAATTCCCACACTGTGTAATTCAGTATATTTACTGCTAAGGTTGCAACAAGAATAAATGAACAGCAGCTATATGTTTCCATCATATTTTATGCAAGTTTTGGGATGTCACATCAAACCGCTGGATGGAAATGCCAAGATGCGCATAAATGATAAATATGTGCATAGACTTTTGCGCTCCTTTGAGTCGGATAATTATATATATTTTTTATTGGATAAGAAAACGTGCGTAAACTTATGGAAACAAATTTACTGAATGAAGTCCTCGACGCACATTCAAAATCATGTGACTTTAACATGACATAATCAACCGGACTAACCAGCGGACCGATCTCGTTGCACAGCATCTGAAATGCTGTTTTGGATGTTCTGAAATGCTAGAGCAAAGTCGTTTGTTTGGTATAATTCCCTCCCAGAACTCTGATACACGACTGCGTTCCCAAACAGCAGCATTTGCCTCTAAAAGCAAGATAACTCGTCATTTCATCTGTGGGCTCTGATACTCAAGTAATTTATCCGAAAATTATTACAACAGTGGCTTCTCCAACTTTTCGTAGTGGTATTAAGCACCAGTTTATCAGCAAGTGGCGATTTAGTTTTCTTCAACTAAGCAGAAAGTTGCTTTATTCGCAAATGTTTTATGCAGTATTCCAATTTTTCACAGGTTATTTTTGCAACTTTGGATGAAAACATAACTAGTGTTGGGGGTAACGTAGTACAAGTAACGTGAGTCATGTAATCAGATTACTTTTTTCAAGTAACTTGTAAAATAACGCATACTACTAAATAATTGTAACGCAAGTAATTTTGTTTTTCCATTTATTGACTGACAGCTCTTCTGTCCACATGTTGAGAGAAATTGGGAGTATGTGCAGAGGCTTTGTGCGCGCTGGATCATCAAAGGATCTCAATTTTGGCATGGAAAGTAATTTGCCAAAAACAAAACATAAAAAAAAAAAATGAAGCAAGCCAAGCCCAGGTGAGAAAAAGTAACGCAAAAGCAACAAAAGGCATTTCTTTCCATAAAAAGTAACTAAAATGAACTAAGTAACACAATATTGTAACGTGCTAATTTTATAACTACCTCTTCCCAACACTGTAAACAAATATAGGCCCCATGGACGTTTACAATTGTTAGTACTGCTTTTCAGTCATCTCTCCTACTTATGTGGGGGACAACATTGTCTCCTTCAAAGAGGCAAAGCATTTAATATTTCAATGCAGGATGATCCTATATTATATGAGGATGGGTGTCAAGGCAACTATACAGTATCATGAGAAGCAGCTACATTATTATATTATTAACATTATTACTCAAACATCCTACAATTATCTGTGTGAGTGCCCTATTAAAATGTTGGCCTGTTTCTAATCTAGACCAATCAAACTTTGTCCGACATTTGTTGGCCACCTTGGAAAATCTAATTCCAGATAACACCATCACCATTAAATAACACCATCACCATTAAACACTGAACTAGAAGAGAAATTAATTTCATTGTGAATTGAGGTTTTACAAGGTGGAAGATAGGGTGTTCATGGGTCTCATTTTCTTGCCACTGGATTTTGACAGTGTAAGACTGGAGCCGAGCCGTCTGGCTTAGAGCAGGGCTACTCTCTGAGAAAACAAAGGTCTTTTCTGGAAATTAGCATTTGAACTCTTTCCTCAACATTAGCAAGCTCACCCGAGACGCAATCACACTCAGTCAATCTCACTTCAGAATCGTCTTAATCTACATTTCCTTCCCTTCACTCTCTCTTTCCCCATCTCTTCTCTCCACATGCAAAGATCACCTGAAACTCACCCAAAAAATCTATATGATTTAATGTGAACAATTATCACACAACGCTATACATGTTTTGTATCATTTGAAATGTCTCACTGCGACTGTTACAAAGGTCTCATTCCCACAGAAGTAAACCAAAAGGTTTTAAGAATTTAGAGATATTTTGTGGTGGATATGCCCTCTCCCAGGGTCTTTTGTGCAAATTACCTTACGTCCAAATAAACTATCCAGGTCTGGGACCTTGATTAATGCAAATACCCATTGTTAGCTCACGTTTCCATTTGAAGGACGTTTCTGTCTTGGTCTGAGTATTTGTAGTCAGATCAGCAGATAATGCTGAGTGTATTTTTCTAATGTCAGGTATGCATCTTTTACTCATTTCTGAGCATTGATGTTGTTTTATTGATTATCTTTGAATTAATTATGCACTTGGCATGATCCATTTACCTGACTAATAATACATTTGTTACATTTGATTTTATTCTGACTTACTCAAATTATTAACCGCATTGTTACCGCAAATCTGCGTCAGGTTAGTAATGGACTAAAGTCCAGTTTTGAGTGGAGCATAGAGCACACCAACTGAGATTTTAGAGTTATGGCTAATATTTGGCACTAGTTCAAGTGTACTTGGACTCTAAAGACTAAAAAAGTGAATTTCTATTTAGGACAACAGAATGTTGCTCGACCATCCTGGATAGGGGGAGCCTTACCTCTGTTTATTGTAATATTACTCTAGCTAAGTGTACATGTGAAACCATGACATGACCAAACCAAAGCTACATCAGAGAAAGTGATGTTGGTCAGCTTATATCTGTAGTAGTGGCCATAACCTAGAGATAGTGTTACTTTAATTCAAGTGTATACAGATCTATGGGGACTAAACAAAATACTTTTGAGAGAGCACGCATGGGAGCTGCCGTTTAAGTAGTTTAGCCAATTGGCAATCCAAACTAAATTCGAGGTCATGATAAAATGGAGACAGATAAAAGTTAATTGGAATTAAACTATGTTTCCACACTGAAAAGACAGAACGTGCGGGAAAACTTCACCCACTTATCGGAAACTGTCATTGGGAAGATTAGGCGGGCCTTACAACAGTTATTTTCTACCCTGTTTTTGACCCTCTCTTTCAAACACTGTGGGTGTGCCAAATTCAAGACTTGAAGTAAGCGGCCACTGCTATAATTGGGTAACAGTTTTGAATATAATAATAATTTCAATGACCCTGCAATTACACATGTTGTTTTGAAAAATATATTGTTACATAGTTGAAACATTTATGCGTATTACAAAGGGCCGTACCCATAGGCATTGAGGCATGTTCCCCTTAATTGGAAATGGCCAAATTACCCGCCCCCAATATAAAATATTTCTTAATGCTGCTCTCCATTACGCATCACTCTGTTTGTTGATGGGATGACAGACATTTAAAAAGTTTCATTTTTAGGCTGGTGTGTCTGAGTTGTCTAACAACGTTTGTCAATGTCAAAATGATGGTCGACCAGATCAAAGAAGTCGGGGCTTAATGTTCACTGAAGACGAATGTGCAACACTTTTAGTTTTTACTGTGGAAGAGTATGTGCTTGAATAATAAGATAAGTAGCTAAATATTGAATATTTGACAATATTTTACGATGGCTATGTTTAGACCCACAGTAAGATACACTGATGCAACTCTTTTTTTTAATGAAAATATGCTATAATTTAATGATGTCATTCATAACTCAGTGTGACGAGGCAAGATACTTTTTTACATGTTTGACATATTAGACATACAAATAAGAGTGAACGTGTACATATTTTTAAATAAAAGATTATTTGCAAAGAGTTTAAATGAATTACATCACAACTATGCTATAATTGGACCTGTAACTTATTTCACCGTTTTTAATTCTTCTTTATTCCCTTTTTAATTTAATTTCTTTATTAATTTGATCTCATATCAAGTTACAATCTTTAGACATTCAGAACAATGAAACAGTTGACCAATCAGATGAATATGGGGGAGGGACAAACATCTAAAGTGTAAATAGTGAACATTTAGCAACAGTGAGGAGCTATAAACGCAGCTTCTGTTCAATTTCATTGCACTCTGACTAATTCCTAGTTCATCATTATAGCGATGCCAAGCGATGCTTTTAAATTACATGCAATCCTTTAGCCGATGCTTTAATCCAAAGTGACTTACAAATGAGAAGAATAATAGAAGCAATCAAACCAACAATAGGGCAACAATATATGCAAGTGCTGTGAGAGAGAGAGAGAGAGAGAGAGAGAGAGAGAGAGAGAGAGAGAGAGAGAGAGAGAGAGAGAGAGAGAGAGAGAGAGAGAGAGAGAGAGAGAGAGAGAGAGAGAGAGAGAGAGATTAGTAAGTGTTAGTATAATGTACTTCAACTGATTTAACATCTTTTTTTTTTTATCACGCCAAAACTAAGTTAATTTAGAGTTTGTTTACTTGTAATAGGTGCGGCTCTGAGGCTCTGCCTTCATAGACATGGAAATCTTCTCTGATTAATTTCTTCTGTTTAGTTTGTCAAGGTCAGACATCCATGAGTAAAAACATAAACTCACAGGAGAGCCGCTTTGTAGTATAAAATAAAGTGCTGATCCAGTCAGATGATAAAATCACGTTTTATGGTCCCACTTTATATTAAGTGTCTTTAAGTACTATGTACTTACATCGAAAAATAAGTACAATGTACTTATTGTGTTCATGTTTTATTGTAAAACACCTTTGCTGCTATTGCGGTGTGATACGGGTAGGTTAGGGACGGGTGTGGTGGTATGGTTAAGTTTAAGGGTGGGTTAAGGTATAGGAAGGGTCAACAGTGTAATTACATATGTAATTACATACATTAATTACAGCTGTAATTACATGCAGGTATTTTAAAAATATAAATACAACGTAAAAACATGTATGGGTAACACTTTATTTTACGGTGCCCGTGATACAGAGTAATTACATAATTAAGTACTTAGTAGTAGATGTTGTAATAACATGTAACTACATGTACTTAACATGTAATTAAGTTATGGAACAGCCTGTACTTACACATTGTAATTACACACATGTAATAGGCAGCTACTGTTACACATATGTAACAAGCCGGGTCAGTTACATATGTGTTACCAACTTGGTACAATGTAATTATATAAGAAAGTACTTAGTACTACACAATGTAACAAAAAGTGTATCAAGACTGTACTTAAGTGTACTTCATGTGTATCTACATACCTTATCCATCTGTACTGTAGTTTGGATTAACTCACTAGTTCACAGCATAAATACATGTAGTAGCTTCCTAATTACATTGCAATTACATAATATTACACAGGGATAAGCTACGTAAAATAAAGTGTATCAAGAATGTACTTAAGTGTACTTCATGTGTATCTACATACCTTATATGTACTGTAGTTTGGATGAACTCAGTTCACAGCATAAATAGGCTACATGTAGTAGCTTCCTAATTACATTGCAATTACACAAAATTACACAGGGATAAGCTACGTAAAATAAAGTGTATCAAGAATATACTTAAAGCTGCAGTCCGTCGTTTTTCCTCTTTGTCGCCATCTCTGTTCGAAATCTGCAATTGCAGTTATTCGCGGAATTATTAACTGTGCGTGGGTAGTAAATCGGCATGAAGCAGCGCGGATGAACACAATGTATTGAGGAGAACCTGCCGCGTCGCTGTGGATACTGTACTGTCATCAGCAATCTCAATCTCATCTTTTTGAAAGTGTCAACATTAGAATTTTCATCGGAAAATGTCATCTGAACAAGTAAGTAACATTCACTTTTGTTCTGACCAAATTCAGGGGGTGGGGGGAAGCATTGCAGTAGCTATATCATGCTGATTAATTCTAACGATTGCTTATATCACGTTAAAACGTGAAAAATATATTTTTTTTGTAGCCACTGTGAAGTCCGAAGTCTTTGTGTTTTACAACTGGTGAATCTCCAGTTGTCACTGGTGATTGTCGCTTTAAACTTTCGGGATCCGCCATACCAAGTGCTAAGCTAAATCTCCACCTCCATCATCCACACACGCTAGCCGGGAACTCCTTCTCTATGTGTACAGAAGTGACGTAATGACGCAAAGACATGCTCGAAATTCCCGTGGAAATCCACCAGTACCACTGGAATTAAAATCATTATTACAAGCTTACCGTTTTGAATCGAGGTAAGGCAAGCAGATCGTTTTGAACAAAAATGTCTTTTTTTTTATTTTTAAACCCAAAAAAGTGCCGGACTGCAGCTTTAAGTGTACTTCATGTGTATCTATTATAATTAGAATATCATCAAAACATTGATTTATTTCAAGAATTCAACTTAACAGGTGAAACTAATATATTATATAGACTCATTACATGCAAAGTGAGATATTGCAAGCCTTTATTTGTTATAATTTTGATGATTATGGCTTACAGCTTATGAAACCCACAAAATCAAAATCCCAGAAAATGTGAATATTCCATGAAATCACACAGTAATTACACAGTAATACCATAGTCATTGAACTAGGTTTAGGTTCTTTTGGCAGTGTGGGCAGGTGCAAATCCTGCTGGAAAATGAAGGAAGCATGAAGTGCTCTGAACATGTCCTGGTAGACAGCTGCGTTGACTCTGGATTTAATAAAGCACAGTGGACCAAAGTCCTCTTTTCTGATGAGGGCAAATTTTGCATCTCATTTGGAAATCAAGGTCCCAGAGTCTGGAGGAAGAGAGGAGAGGCACAGAATCCACATTGCTTGAAGTCCAGTGTAAAGTTTCCACAGTCAGTGATGGTTTGGGGTGCCATGTCATCTGCTTGTGTTGGTCCACTGTGTTTTCTGAGGTCTAAGGACAACACAGCCGTCTACCAGGAAGTTTTAGAGCACTTCATGCTTCCTGCTGCTGACCAACTTTATGGAGATGCAGATTTCTTTTTCCAACACAGTGCCAAAGCTACCAGTACCTGGTTTAAGGACCATGGTATCCCTGTTCTTAATTGGCCAGCAAACTCGCCTGACCTTAACCCTATAGAAAATCTATGGGGTTTGTGAAGAGGAAGATGTGATACGCCAGACCCAACAATGCAGAAGAGCTGAAGGCCACTATCAGAGCAACCTGGGCTCTCATAACACCTGAGCAGTGCCACAGACTGATCGACTCCACGCCACGCTGCATTGCTGCAGTAATTCAGGCAAAAGGAGCCGTAACTAAGTATTGAGTGCTGTACATGCTCATACTTTTCATGTTCATACTTTTCAGTTGGCCAGCATTTCTAAAAATCCTTTTTTTTTGTATTGGTCTTAAGTAATATTCTAATTTTCTGAGATACTGAATTGTCAGTTATAATCATCAAAATTAAAAGAAATAAACATTTGAAATATATCAGTCTGTTGATATTCTAATTATATGACCAGCACCTGTATATGACCAGATGCTTTCATAACTTCCATTTTCTCATTGCTGGTAATTTTGTTTGTAATTTAAATTTGTACTGTTTTTTAGAGTAACTTATTTTTACCCCTATAAAGCGAAACAAAAAAGATCTTCACTGAGTATTTCAGGGCCTTTAGTGTATTAATAGTGACACACTTGAGTTTTTGATGTCTTCAGAGTGAGAATGGATTGTTTACATGTATAACTCTCATTAGAACAAAGTTAGTTAGTAGAATGTCTAAAGTGGACAATCGAAATAAAGTGGTAGCCTATCTGTTTTTGTTCCCTGTTCAGAAGTTGGCAAGTTCTTTCTTGCTCTCCCTATTGGTATGTACAGCAAATGTTCTCTTTATGAAGAGCACAGCAAATTCACTTTGCAGAGTAAACCAAACAAATTTAGGCCCAGCGTTGTGGGTTGCTTGAGAACTAATGTGATAAACACTAGACATTGCTGCATGCCTGCAAGTGCTCAACTCTCGCTCTTCAGGGCAGGGCAACGTTTAATTGATTAACTCCCTCACTGTCTGCAACAACAGCTGCTTGCTGCCTGTGTTATTGAGGGTCTCTTCAGCTAATAAGTGAGGTTGTGGTAGAATGTGAACTGGGCCACTGTGAAGACATGCAGGCTGAGTGTCTCAGAAGAGCATCTCTGTGTATATACATTTAGTGGGTAGTGGTTAGTAAAGTTTATGTAATGTTTACAGACATACTTCTGAGGCAGCGTAACGATTTAGGTGACAACACATTGAATATTTAATTACTACAATACTAACTTCTCACTAGAAATGCCATTAAAAGTGGTCAAATTTGTACTTTTTCACATAGGGCCAGACAGGTTTGGACAGCTTTTTTCCCTTAATAAATGAAATCATTTCAATGAATCATGCATTTTCTATTTACTCAGGTTATCTTTGTGTAATATTAAAATGTATTTGATGATCCGAATCATTTAAGTGTGACAAATATGCCAAAAACAAAAAAAATCAGGAAGGGGCAAATAATTATTCACAGCACTGTATATGCCTATATAAGACATATTTGTGTATTTCACGTTTATGTATCCCATTATATGTACTTATATGTACCCACTAACATTATTTTTCAGGATGTCTGATATCAACTGAAATAATATGACTTAAAGAGAGAGAGAGAGAGGAGAGAGAGAGAGAGAGAGAGAGAGAGAGAGAGAGAGAGAGAGAGAGAGAGAGAGAGAGAGAGAGAATATTCCCCTATTGTTGCTATTGTCAGAACTTAATTTAATAATTCTTGGTTAATATTGTGCCGATTTGCTGAAAAAAAGATTCCTGTTTCAAAGGAAACGAAAGGAAAGGAAATCTTCATTCTGTTAGTTGACCTGTCATTGCATCATGCATTAATAATGCCTCAGCCACATACACAGTATTGAGTCAGGTGAGTCAGTTCTGAGCTATCCAGACCTGCCCATATAATTATCTTTTGTGCATAATAAACAGCTAAACTCTAAGATCTAGCCTAATCAAAACTATATTCGGCCTCTGAGTGTGTCTGTCAAGCTCTGTGAGGTAATGTACCTCCGTGACAGAACAACTCTTGATCTAGAAATGAGAGCTGCTCATTGCTCTCCACGGGGTGGCCCCAGGGCCGTTCTTACGGTGTTTGGAGCTGCAGGGAGCCACTGGGCACCAATAAAAACAGAATAAGTGGCATATAGAGCCGTGAGAATAATAAGTGGTGTCATAAATATGTCATTATGTCTGCTCTGATGTCATTATGTCTGCTTAGCAGGAGTTGTTCTCTGTGGTTTGGAAAGCCATTATTCCACCCATTGCTGCCTTTGTGTGTCTCTTAACTATCTTTTTTTTTCAATACAAAGACACACAGTATGACAAGACAGGGAAAAAAGTCTTTGTGGACTTCATAGTCTTACATAATTGAAAGTGTTAACTGTATATTTTAGTAGTATTGTAGTGTTAAAGGAAAAGTTCACAGATAAATTAAAATTATGTTATTATTTCCTCACTCTCATGTCGTTCCACACAATGCTGCAAGCACTATTAATTTTTTTTTTCAAGAAAATGGTTATTTTTAAGTTATTTTTCCTAAAATGTAATAATTATTTTAGAGAAAACATTTATTCCCTTAAATATCTTCTTGTGAATGAAATGACAGTGCTTATTTTTATTTCTGTTGCGCTTTTTTAGTTTCTGACCTTTAAAGGGGACCTATTATGCAAAATTCACTTTTGTATGGTGTTTGGACATAAATGTGTGTTGGCAGTGTGTGTACACAACCACCCTACAGTGCTAAAAATCCACACTCCTTTTTTAAAAATCCCCATAAATCATAAGCAGCGTCTCCCAACGACCTGTTTTCAGAATGCGACTTTAGTGATGTCACTACAGCCACAGGCCCCGCCCACGAGTGTTGACAGACACTGCCGTTTTAACTTAACGCCCTAATCGAGGTCACAGCGAGTTGTACACATCCGCCATTGCTGCACTGATGAGAATGTCTCCCAAGCGTTGAAAGTGTTGTGGCTAGATGTATTCATTAAGATGTTCCGATACCATTTTTCCTTCCCGATACCGATTCCGATACCTGGACGGGTATCGGCCGATACCGTGTAGTGATCCGATAACTGGGTGTGTATCTATACAGCTGCAATTCATACTAGCCCTGTATGAATTTATAGAATTATTTTATGGTGTGCTTCAGAATTATCCCTTAATAAAACATGAACAAATACACACAGTGAATTAGAATATTTTTTATTATCTGACATACATTCATTCGGGTTCACAGTAGTATATTATTTATTTTTAAGGGAAAAATAACTTAAAATGCAGCCACAAATCTAATACTGTAAACGAAAAAAGGTATTTCAGTTTTACAATATAACTGTATAAAAAACAGTACAACAAATGAATCTAGGAATCAAAAAAATGATATATGAATAATTTAAGAAAATAATCTCTTTAAAACTTAAAGATGACACTTTGCCCACACTGTGCCCACCCAGTGTGCTGTCAAACTCAGTAAAGACAGTGGGGTCGCTTCGCAGCTCCAGATGTCGATAGTAAAGCTGATTGTTTGCACATCTTTTAGTTTAACGTTACATGAAATGTGTTCACACACTGTCTCAAATAGCTTAGGGAGCGCATTTGCGACCAGGTAAACTGTACCGTGGCTCCAAATGTTCAATGAAGCGGCAAAATCCAACGTTTTTGACGATTGACAGTGGCTGGTCATCCAGAATAATAAACTCGATAATTTTGTTGGTTATATTGCCAAACAGCGGACATACTGCCAGCGCGTGCATTTTCATTTTTTTCTTCACTGCTCTAAATGGTGGTTGCTTGTGGCGACACAGCACAACTTCCTGTGTTGCCACGGGCAACCACTGTTTAGAGCAGCGAAGAAGACTTGATCTCCGATTTGCAGCGTTAAGCAAAGCTAGCGTGCAATAACTAGGTATTGTTTAAGAAAATGGTATTGGATCGGTACATGGGTACAAGTACTCGCCGATACCGATGCCAGTACCGATGCCGGAATTTTTATTGGTATCGGCGGCATTTCTGATACTAGTATCGGAATCGGAACATCTCTAGTATTCATTCACATATCTCTCTCTCTATTTACTCCTGAAATCTGAGCCAGCCGCTGAAGACGAGGTGGGTTCATTTTGTTTTTGAAGAAAATGCTCCCTCAAGTCTACCGAAATTTGTTTATGTACTTCCACACTTCTTATACTGTGTTTACTCAGCTCTTACAGTGATTTCCTGGAGTAAAACTGACCCTTCATCTTTTGTGACATACAATAAACTTTATTAAACTCATCAGTATATTTTGTGTCATCATTCAGACGTGGTCCTACAGCAGGATTGTATTACAGTAATAGTGGCTGCAATCAATGACACATAGGTTATAACCGTAATTAAATTAAACTATACCTGTTCCAACTCCATACAGCATATATTCTCTGACTCTAGGCATTATTGTCAGAGTCTAAATGAACACAGTTACTTTGAGTTTCTGTTTTGATATTATCATCATTCCGTGAGTTGAGATTGTTCACTGAGTGCGAGCTGGTTAGGCTCCGCCCCCTGTGCCGTGAACCAGCAGGTCATTAGCATTTAAATGAGACACACTAAAACGGTGTGTTTTTTTGAGCTCCAAAAAGTGACGATTTAAACATGCTGTAAAAAATTATCTGTGGGGTATTTTGAGCTAAAACTTCCCATATACACTCTGGTGACATCAGAGACTTATATTACATCTTGTGAAAAGGGGCACAATAGGTCCCCTTTAATGAAAAAAACATGCACATGGCGGCACCTAGCCAATCGCGAAAGCAGCCGGAGGCATAACTCTGGCGTTGACGTCAACAGCGCTGGAGGAACTTGCGCTTGTGAGGCTTGTGAGGCTCACCTGAGGAGAATATCACACATATCCGGTCCGTGGAGTGGAATGGCGAGCAAGCGAAGACACCTGAGCCGGTCCTAGTACCGGCTGGTTGAAGCGAGTACACGGGAGGACACTGGCTCCACTCGGAGATTGTAGAATCTGGCAAATGTGTTGGGTGTCGCCCAGCCTGCAGCTCTGCAGATGTCTGTTAGCAAGGCGCCATGTGCTAGAGCCCAAGAGGACCAAGGGGGCACGGTCGACCTTGCTGCTGGTAAGCCAAAGCAATGGTGTCCACTATCCAGTGAGACAACCTTTGCTTGGAGAGAGCCTATCCCTTTAGCGTCCCACCATAACAGACAAAGAGCTGGTCTGAGGTCCTGAAACATTGTGTTCTGTCTACGTAAGCATGGAGGGCGCATACTGGACAGAACAATGCCAAGGCTGGGTCTGCCTCCTCCAGGGGCAGCGCTTGCAGGTTCACCACCTGGTCCCGGCAGGGAGTGGTGGGAACCTTGGGCACATATCCAGGCCGGGGTCTCAGGATCATGTGAGAATAGTCCGGCCCGAATTCCAGGCACGCTTCGTCTACAGATAATGCGTGCAGGTCCCCTACCCTCTTAATGGAGGCCAATGTAACCAGGAGCGCTGTCTAAATTGACAGGAACTTAAGCTCCACTGATTGCAGAGGCTCAAAGGGAGCACTCTGCAGGGCAGTTAGAACCACTGAGAGGTCCCAAGAGGGAACGAGAGGAGGCTGAGGAGGATTCAGTCGCAACCAAGATATCCTGCTCCTGTGCAAGAAGGCTCACTGGGGGAAACGCATACTTGCGGAGCCCCCCTCGGCCAGCTGTGCGCCAGTGCGTCCGTGCCGAGTGTGCCCTCGGTCAGGGAGTAAAACTGGGCGCAGTGGGACAGAGTCGTGGGAGGCAAACAGGTCTACCTGATCTTCTCCGAACTGATCCCAAATAAGCTGAACCGACTGGGGATAGAGTCTCCATTCTCTAGGAAGAGGCTGAAGCCGTGAGAGCTCGTCGGCTGCACAGTTCAGGTCTCACGGGATATAAATGGCTCGAAGGTCCCTGTGTTCGCAAACCTGGTCTTGAGAGCGATCTAGGATCAGCCAGTCGTCGAGATAGTTCAGGATGTGAACCCCGTGTTCCCGTAATGGAACAAGGGCTGCCTCGACAACCTTCGTAAAAGACGCGAGGAGACAGAGTTAGCCCGACTGGGAGAACTGCGTACTGGTATGCCCGCCCCTCGAAAACAAACCGTATAAATGGTTTGTGTCGACGAAGAATGGAGGCGTCCTCCAAAAGAAAGTAGGCGTCCTTCAGGTCGATCGCTACAAACCAATCCTGTGGCCGCACACATTCGAAAATGCGTTTGGAGTTTTGAACTACACGGGTGATGCGTTTTGAAAAGCATCTTGAATGGCAGCCTGAATGGGACCGGTTCAAGACACGCAGGTCGAGGATTGGTCGTAACCCACCAGATTTCTTGGGAACAATGAAGTAGGGGCTGTAGAAGTCGGACTTCATTTCGGCTGGAGGGACAGTCTCGATCGCACCCTTCGCCAGTAGGGTGGCGACCTCCGCTCTAATGACAGGGGCATTGCCACCGACCATAGTGAAGCGGACTCCCCTGAAGCGGAGAGGAGAATGTGCGAACTGAATCGCATAGCCGAGCCTAATGGTTCGGGTGACCCAGCGGGACAGGTTCGGAAGCTCTAGCCAGGCTCCCAAGAACTGTGCCAGCGGCGATAGACAAGATTTCATGTGCCGGGGCGCCGAATGAAATGCTGGGAGAACATGACGCATCCACGAATGCGGTCAAAGCGTTTGCCCAAACATATCAGACAGCGTCTGTGCCCATCTGCTGATTTCATCTATGTATCGCACCCAGAAATACACGGGCAAACCGTCATTAAAAAGACACGTCGCGTGCAGCTCTTTTAGAGAGGATAAAACTCAAACAGCAATGTTGAAGCGCCCAGGGAGAGACACACGACTGGCAAACCACTGCGCAGTTCGGCAGGCAATGTGAAGCTAGCTGGAATTCGCCGTCACACCAACATCTGAAGAGTAGCTCGTCTCGAAGAGTGAACAGAGATGATCTCAGAATGGCTTGTGGAGTGAAGAATGCTCTTGGCTCCGAAGCAAAAACATATCTGCATGTTGCGGCATTCCTCCTTTTATACCCACGCGGTGGAGCGGAGTTAAATCCCGCTATCTCATGGCATTTCCTTGCCATTGGCTCGTTTTATTTATTTCGAAGATGATAGGCTTCTAAGCGAACCCCATTTCGCCGCCATTCGCCGTAACTCGAAGTGACAACAAAAGGGAACTAGGTTTACAATTGTTTGGAAAAATTTCTAAAGAGTCAAGAGTCTGAATGTTGTGTGCCTAAAGGCTACAGAAACGATGACTAAATGCCACCCCTGATCCTGTCAGCAGAACAAAAACAGGCCAGGTATTAAAATTAACATTATTGAACTGAGTCAATCAAGTATTAAGGAAGAGAACAGTTGAAAAGTGAAGAAGGTTCTGGACTCACAACATAAAGGTAATTTGTAAATTCATGAGCTAAACAGTTACTTAAATCCTCCATCAATGTGTCCTTGAATTTGCCCTAGGAAGACTCTTCCTTTTGCTTTGGATAAGTGGCGGCAGCCTAATGGTTACAGATATGGGCTATTAACACAAAGGTTGCAGGTTCAGTTTCAGGTAGGGCTAAAAGAGGAACTGTGTTTAAACTGATCCATCGCCATTGAACTCTCACACAATACATTTAATCCCATGCAGGTTGCACCAGGAGGACTGACTGTCAACTAGTTTACTGGAGAAGTGTTCATTAAATAGTAAGTAGCCATGATTTAGCATTCTTTAAGTTCAAACACTGTACTGTATAGTTCACCTTTCCATGCATACCAACATATACAGCTTAAAGGGTTAGTTCACCTAAAAATAAAAGTTTATCCCATTATTTACTCACCCTCAAGCCATCCTAGGTGTATATGACTTTCTTCTTTCAGCCAAACACAATCGTAGTTATGTTAAAAAAATATCCTAGCTCTTCCAAGCTGTTTAATAGAAGTGAATGGTACCAAAATAGCCCAAAATAGCGCATCCATCCATCATAAAAGTAATCCAAGCGGCTCCAGGGGGTTAATAAAGGCCTTCTGAAGTGAAGCGATGCGTTTTTGTAAGACAAATATCCATATTTATAACTAACTAGCCTATAATCTATAATCTAAACTATAATCACTGGCTTCAGATAATGGCCGTATGCGAGTCTAGTTCCAGTACAGTTCTAGTACAGTAGTTGTACTGTATCAATAAGGAAAGTACATCCGTGCAAAAGTCAAGTTGTTTTTTTGACCGGTGTACTGTAGCTTTTTATCCTCTTTGCCTTGTGGCCAACCAGCCCTAGCCAACTTCACCGAGATGATCTACCAGGTCTAAACCCAGTCCACCATGTAGTTGTCTAGCTGATCAACTATTCTAAACCAAGTATAAACCACCTTAGGGTACGTTTAGATGACAACGATGTACTAAACACTGAAATGTTTTTCACACACAGATGACAATGTTGGTAAAATGATCCCTGTTCACACGGATCCGCGAAAACAACTAAAAAGCTGTATTATTCAAGCTGTAGTTGGCGATGTCACTTTGTAAAGAAACCCTACACATGCACATGACGTCACCGTTTTCACAAATTTACGTTTTTGTAGGTTACACAGAGATGATAATGGTATCGTTTTCAAAAACGTACACCCCCAAAACAGTAAATGAACGGCCAAAACACATACGTTTTTTGTTTTTTACTTATAAATTTACTTGTAAATAGCCCTCTAATCTAAGTAATCTTAAAGTTCACCCAGAAAATGTTAATTGTGGCATCATTAACTTATGTCATTCCAAACCTGATCAAAATATCTGTGTGCCAACAGGTGTAGAAAAACGTGTCAATTGGCCACCGGGGACCCATTTTGCATATCTGCACAAGCTGTAAATGAAAACAAATGCACTCTCAACTCTTCCGGATGTAGGACAAAAGATGTATGAAAGCGCTCAGGGGTGACGAGAGAAATGATAACCATGAAATATTCATGCCTTCCATTTGATCTAATATCACAGGACAATTAGCAGGCTTTCTGCCCACATTGATTTCCTACAGAACAGAGAGGGAAAAAAAACAAGTCTTAAAAAGTCTAGTCATCAGCACAGGAAATGACTCGCTCTATTATGGCCAAAATGGGTGAGCAAACACAGATAAAGTAAACAACATCTGGCGTAAAACAGCTATCCATCGAAAGTTATTATCCAGGTTTTCTACAAATTTGTGCCAAATATAAATGTAAATAAATGTCTCTTTTTTGTTTTTAATGATGAAAACAATGACAATATCAAGTCTTTTAAAACAGGATTGAATAATTAAAAAAATTAAATGATATTCTTAAAAGTAAATATTTTTGTGTACATTTACGTGTGTAAAGTAATGCAAGGTATGTCGTTTAAACGTTTTTGGCGTAATGATGAGTGGATGACACACATAAACAAGTGATCTTAGAGGAATGGTTTCTGTGCTCTGGGTTAGTAAAAGACCTTTCTCTGTACTCCACCCTCTTCACGTATTCTCTTCATGGCTTTGATGCGGATCCTCAAAGAGGGACTTCAAAGCCTCTTCTAGAAGGAAAGGGAAGAATGTTTATGTGAAGAAAATGTCAATACATGGAGTCTATCAGCATAATCAAATAACTTATCACAGCTAATAAGCTTGTGGAGAAAGCAGCGCCAGCATTTCATCAACAGGATGATATGATATCAGGTGAGAGAGAGAGAGAGAGAGAGAGAGAGAGAGAGAGAGAGAGAGAGAGAGAGAGAGAGAGAGAGAGAGAGAGAGAGAGAGAGAGAGAGAGACCAAACTGAATCCTAATTGGACGCACAAAGGCGCACACGCTGATTCGCTACCTAAAGACTGGCGTCCTTTGAAATACACCCGGACACAAGAGAGGGCATTGTAGCATTCTATTATGATCTGGTGTAGAGTGACTAGCTGTTTTAATTCTTGATCGACTATTTATTTCCTTACTTGTTTCAATCATTCAGCACTGTCACAGTGATTTTGCCAAGTAAGACATGTTCATGGATCAACATATTTAGTTAATCCTGGAACAACATTCCTGCCCTAACCCTATCCCACTTAACCTAAACCTACCCATAACTTATCCCTAAAATCAGAGTGATATCAAATCAAATGATATGTGAATGACACTGATGTAGAAGCACCTAACCCTGGTTGTAAGACATAAATTGACAAACTGTAAACTTGTCCCTCAAATCTGATTGGTTGATTGGAATGTTGTTCCAGGATCAACAAAGATGTTAATCCAGTACTTGGTAAAAGCACATTCACCAAACTGAGTGCATAGACAAAAAAAGAAGAACCAATAGGAACTTTCCAATCTAAAGAAATGGTTCCACTTTATTTCGATAGTCCACTTTAGACATTCTACTACCTAGAAGTAACTTTGCAACTACATGTCAACTAACTCAACATACGCCACAGATGTTTCAGAATGGGAAATGGCTGTGATATGGTTTGCCTGCAAAAGGGTCGGATTCAAGTCACTCATTTATATAGTTCAGATTAACAAAGCAGCTTCACATAAATAAACAGGAAAATAGCTGTTGAAGTTGAAAAAATTATCAATTATATTGCAATCAATTAAGTGGCAAAAATGATCTACATAAGACAAGTGTCATTATATGGCTCAATTTAGTAATGTTTTTATCTGTGTCAGTGCAGTATTGATAATGTTTCTCAATATTATGGCAGTGTTTCCCAAATGAAACACAAGAGCTGTGTTGAGTGGTCCTGATCCTCCAGCTCAGTGTATATTGCCATTCGGGGGTCGTCCCATACAATTCTTACACAGTTTGTTTGTTGGGTTTTAAAGATTATTTAGTTAAATATAACAAATAATTGTGAGTTTTATTTGCCTCAGTCGCTACAGAAGTGTGTTCTATTGCCTAATTTTCGCTCTATGTATCACCAAACAACAACTCTACTTGGAAGGGGAATATGTCATCGGTTCCCTTCAGTGCTGAGGGTTTAGAATACTACTCCAGATTTATAGATATTCTTGCACACCTATTAACTTACCACCGACTTGGCCAAATTTGGGTTCTCATTAGACTAGCAACTAACCTGACTTACATCTCCTGAGAAAATATAATATGAAGGTGCTTTAAAATTGTTTGTCAAAATGAGCAGTTATGATTTTTTTGAAATACAGCCATTCACCTGTCATGACTAATTTGCTCTTGCTTCCATTCGGCTGATTGATGATCGCCTGCACTGCACCTGGCTCCGGCACATTCCTTGCGACCCGTCACCTTCCTGTCACTCAACTGTGAAACCCACGGAAACCAAAATAATGCAGCCAAGAGCCAAGAGGGCTTGGTCTCCCTACGAAGCACTGGCTGTTCTTCTCGATCTGTCAGAAAGAGCTTGTTAAGTCACCTTATGTCCGCCTCTCAGTCAAGTCCCTGCCTCAAAAGACTGCACCCTTAATGGTTACTTCTGCACTCTCTTCACCAATGACAGTGGGGGATAAACTGTGAAAAGACCAGTTGTATTTGTTCTCAACACAGGTGTGTTAGGAATTAGATCAGTTGGTTATGGCCAGAATTCAGACAGATGCTCTGTTTTAAAAGCACGTGCTTTACAATGATAATTAGTCTATGATGGTAATAGACTTTTATACAGACCTTAGTTAAACCACACACATAAGTATTTTGGAAACCTTTCATTACGACAAGTACAAAGTAGAATCTAGAGCTTTAATATTTAGGCCTCCATGAATTATGGACAAAGCTGTCTCCTGTGTAAAATCTGATGAGTTCTAAGATATTTTATTCTAGTCACTGTGTTTGTTGGGTTTTGCGAGAAACAAGAAAGAGATGACAATACTACAATCATTAGGAGGCTGATAAAAAATAACTTCTTAAGGAGCACTAACAGTCTACTGTTAGAATATTTTAACTTAGCTCTGTACAGATGTTTTGGTAACACTTTATTTTCTCTTTTGAACGTGCTTGTTGACTATAAGTAATGTTGCACCAATGTGTCAACTAACTCTCATTAGAGTATTAGTAGACTCTGTCTGCTTAATATCTGCTAACTCTTTATTATGATGCTCCCCAAAAGACATTCTACTGACTAGAAGTAACTTTGCATCTACATGTCAACTTATTCTAAACCTAACCCTACCAGTCTATAATACTCAACTAACACTCGAGAGCTATTAGACATGTAGGTGCAACGTTACTTATAGTCAACAGAATGTGTTAAAGGGACCACCAAAATTATTTGAAACCGATGTTTTTGTTGTTAATGTAAGTTATGTATGCATTTCAACTTAAATTCCATGATTTACGGTCTTTGTTATAAAATTGATGTGCAGTTATTATTTTGCTATTATTATGCCCTCCTTGCATGTTTGACTAAGGTGATTCTAAAAAGTCTGACATTAGCATGTTGCTATGATAACTAAATTCTCCAATAAGCACAACAATGGTGCACAAAGTGTTTGTGTTCACAAAGCAAACATCACTTGTGTTGTGTATCTGAGATGGTCTGAAATCATATTAAGTGTTCAAATGCAATACAATAAATATTATCGCTAATCACCCTGAAACAAAGTTTGAGGGGAACTTGACAAGTTTTTAATTCACCATTCATGGCAATGCAAGTTTCCACACAGAGACATGCACGCTGAACTCACATTGACTCCACATCAAAGACTGCTCATGCTACACACTGTATTGAGTCTCTTACATAACCCGTCTGAGGCATCTTCCTAGGTAACCCATGTGAAACAGACTTTTAAATATAGCAATTAAACTTGAACTTTACTTAAGTATACTGGTAGCGCTTTATCTTAAAGTCCTATTCCCCATGTACATACTATGTACTTATAGTTATTACAATACTACAATACCAACCCTGAACCTACCCCATAACCTAATGTAAAATATTTCCAGGATTTCACAAGATATAACTAATATTTCACAGTAAATTACATTATTACCACTTCACAGGTTTTAACTGTGATATTTCACAATGTAATACCATATTTAGACTTTTACTGTGAAAATAATGCAAAAGGCGGGGCTATTACAAGAAACTACTGTGAAATCATTATTTTGTTGCGCTACAACTTCATCTGAGCTTTCTCATCTCCTCTGTGGTCTCACTTGATGGATTCAACAGTAAGTGTTTAAATGTCAAACTTTGTCAATTTGATGACTGTTTTTTTTATGATAGTGCATGTTATTTAAAAGTAACTGTAATTTCACTGTTAAAAACAGTAATTCTACAGCAGCTTACTGCTAAATCACAATAATATGATGGCATAATTACTGTGAAGTCAGTCACAGTATACAGCTGTCATTTCACAATTATTAACTGTAAAAATAATACAGTATCTTACTGTGAAAGTCATGCAACTGGTAACCTGCAATTTACTGTAAATTTACAGTCAAATAATTAATAGTGTAAGCTTAACCCATTGTGATGGGTGCGTAGCCCACCTCACATATTTTGGCCTCTATATAGTTTAAGTTGGTTATTGTTAAGTTTAATTTAATGTTTACTTTAAATCACTTATGGGTTGTTAATTTATTTAAACCTGGTCGAGTGACAGCCGCATGCCATGTGGCAACAGACAAAGAGAAAGGTGGTGCTTCAGTTTCCCAATTTATACTGGTTCAGAGGAAATTGAGCTGTACCATCATGATCCGATTTGGAGGGGGATTCTTTAATTTATTTTGTTCATTTTATATTTTTGGTTTGTTTGTTTGTTTGTAGTTTGGTATATTGCTTTAAGTAGTTGATTGTATTATGTTAGAAGAAAGTGTATAGGCTATTGTGTTGTAAATATTATTATTGATTGTGGTTTATTTGGGAAAGTAATTATTTGATATTTACCTCTAACATTGGTTTGGTAGAGGCTTACTGGGTATTTATAAAACGGCTAGATCCAATCCTTGATTCTGATTGGTCAATAGCTGTGTTTTATTCACGATAAAACACGGCTATGACCACTTCACCCACCGGTTCTATGTATCACTACACAACACCCCTAGCAACCCCCTAGCAGCTCTTAGCTACTTAAACACATTAATTGAAGCTATAGTAGAGTAGTGTGAGACATCGAGTAAGCGAGTGTAGCTGCATTTACAGTAGACATAGAATTTTCCTTCAGGTCAGTCCTATATTCATAATAAAAAAAAAATCAGTTTGAATGTCCACTGCGACATCTTGTCTTTTTTACAGTTAAGAGGTTTTCCCGTGCATGCCTATAGTCATCTGCAGTGATGCCGGTAACGCGTTACTTAGTAACGCGTTACTCTAATCTGACCACTTTTTTTCAGTAAGGAGTAATCTAAGCGTTAATATTTCCAATCCAGTAATCAGATTAAAGTTACTTATCCAAGTCACTGTGCGTTAATATTTTTGCCATTTTCCTCAGTAAAAATTAGGGCTGTAATGCCATATAAAAGCGAAATCGCAACACTCAGATCCACGAACCTGTGTCGCGGTGTGAAGAATCGCGAAACACCCCTTGCAACTCCCAGAGTTATCCGTCCCGTCCAGATCCAATGCTACCACATCTTTAAATTACTATTAGTATTATTTGAAGTCAACATTATAAAATACGTAGACCTACACCACAAAACTAGTTGAGGATAAATTCTTTAAAATCAGGCAATTCCAGCGTTATGTAGGCCTACGTGACATTTGCAGTAAAAAAACTTTAAATATAATATAATGAAGTATAAATGATCACAAAATGCATTTAATATACCAATATATTGAAACGTCTTTTTATATATCCATACTCCCTTAATAAAAAAAGTCCAGACATTAGAAAAATATCAGTCACACTTGCGTTTTATATTTAATATGAGAGAAATACACTGCGCAAACCAAAAGTAATACTACCCACCAGATGAAGAAGGGTTGGCTCTCCAGAGAACATAAAATATCAATTTTTATTTTATTTTTCGTGTTCATTTATGAGGAAAAAACAATGTTACGGACGCGACAGTTCTCCGTTGGACGTGACCGCTCCGAAAGCGGCACTAAAATAGGCTAGGCCTACTGCTTTTTCACAGAGACCTCAAACCGAACGCACAAAGCATTTCTTCAAAGTGAATTTCGTTTTGTATTAATTGTATCTTAATTTTAATCAATTTTTCATCGACCAATTGCCTGGATTTAATAAATAAGAAGCAGGCTATAGCAGACCATAGATAATCACGACACCGAGGCTATTTTTATATTGAAATGTCTACTTTTAAACAGAACAATTCGAAACGAAAACAGACTGCTCTCTGCTTATGTAATCCGTATGAAATGTGCATTTCTCTTTGTCGCGTTCACTACAGTGAAGATCGCAAGTCAGTCAGCATCGTCAACTTCATCTTTGCAGCCGACACTGACAGAAAACACTTCTTTATTTATAAACAATTAAAATGTCTTCTTGCTATAGCCTATTTGACATATTCATAATCATTAATTTTGCCGGTTCTTTATTGCTTTATTGGCAACGCCACCCATGTAAGGCGTTACATGAACGTGTCACCTATCTAGTTACTACAAAAAGTCGGGTCAAGAAAGACTGTCATTATTTTATATAAAAAAAAAAACCATGTATTTATGTTAAGTGAAGTCAAGAAAAACTGTCTTTATTTACAATTTTTTTATAAAAACGTATTTTTTTCAGGAAATAGTTTTTAAGTTCAACTTAAAATGTTAGGAGATACATTGTTGAAGTTACTGTTAAAAATGCACTTCCAAAAAAGTGAGTGTTAGCAAAAACCGGTTGTCATTTTTATGCTGCTGCTGAATGTAACTAATAAAGTAACTTGTAATCTAACTTAGTTACTTTTAAAATCAAGTAATCGGTAAAGTAACTAAGTTACTTTTTAAAGGAGTAATCAGTAATCTGATTACTTTTTCAAAGTAACTGTGGCAACACTGGTCATCTGTCAGTAGCGTCTTTCTTCTCTGTGATCACAAGTTTGAGTCCTTTCAATGTAAAAGTCTTCTCTACCGACTGACTCACTCATAAAGACAGTCTTTGCCGCCATCTATTGGTGAAATAATGTATGTAACTTCTGTTGCTGTTTATGGCCAGGGACTATTTTTTCCAGTGGAAGGAACGCTTTTAGTGATTTTACTTCATGAAAGTTGCATATATATTTTTTCAGCTTTAATATTTGCATTGTGTGGTAACCGTTTTATAAAAGCAATTAGGTACTCAAGGCTAGTGCTGCATCGTGAATAAGTCACCCTTACTTGTAGCAGTGTTGGGAAGAACTGAGTTAGTCAGCATTGAGGAAAGTACATATGCAGTTAATGAATTTTTTGAAAGAAACAAGTCTGATGGAGCAGGAATAAAAGCTATTGCTAATTATAGTTTTTTTTTTAAAACATTCTGCCAAATCTTCTGATCCACACTCCCATTCAGTAGGTGGCGGTAGAACACCTAATAAGCTGGTTTGCCAGCCGCCAATAAAAACATAAGAAGAAGAACTGAGTTAGTCATATAGTCCAGCCACAGTAACATTTGAGTTGCTGACCTTAGTGTTTTTGTTTTGTTGTTACTTTGTTAACAAATCACTCTCCAGAACATTCTCATTCATGATTCCATGCTGGTGGAATGATCTCCCCACCCTCATCCGGAATGCAAAATCCCTATTCAAAAGACAACTGAAAACTCATCTCTTCCGTGAGCACTTAAGATAAAGAAAAGAAAAAATATATAAAAAAAAAAAAAAAAAAAAAAAAAAAAATATATATATATATATATATATATATTTTTTTTTTTTTAATATATATTTTTTCTTTTCTTTAATCCTCCCTTGTCTGGCTTATGCTACTCTGAGCAATGCCTGAACGTTGTTTTTGCCTCTTCACGATGACTCGCTTGCTGTAGTCCTCAGTTGTAAGTCGCTTTGGATAAAAGCGTCTGCTAAAATGACTTAATGTAAATGTAAATGTAAACAGGGGAGATTTATTTATTTTTGGCCTGTTTAATATTGTTAGTTTCAGTTAACTTCCATCTTTTTGCATGGACTTGGTTTGAAGATGACTTTTGTTATATCTGCCCATGTATATTATTTTTGTTCCTTTTTGGTTGGAAGAAATAAACATTATCTGTTCACTACCTGGTCTGCCTGTTCTTGGCCTTGACCACCACACCCATGTAGTAACCTTATATTAACCAGTACTTTCTTAGTTAAGTGCACCTACTGTACTGTAAGAAGTGTTTTGTCTAAGAAATTAGACAGCCTTTGCATTTTGAGGAGAGAAAAGGGGAAAATGAGTAAACCATAATCCACAGTGAGTAAACCTTATCAAGAGCCCTCCCTCTTGCCTGATACCAGAAATACTCCACCAATAAAACCAGCAGTATTAAAGTCAGTTAAGCGGAGATTACAAAGCTGACTCAATATTACTTGCAAATTGAAATGATTTTCCCTTTACATCCTTTGAGACTGTAGCTCTGATCCAAAACCTAGAAAGCTGCCATCTTGGCAATATTTTTTAGGCATCATAGGCATGTAATGTAGGCAAAAAATAATAATGTTGCTTTATAAAAAATATATAGGTTGCATTTTACAATAAGGTTTCATTAGTTAACATTAGTTAACTACATTAGTTAACATGAATTAATAATGCACTTCAGTTCTACAGCATTTATTAATCTTTGTCGATGTTAATTTCAAAATTTACCAATAAATTTTTTAAATAAAAAGTTGTATTTGTTAACATTAATGCACTGTGAAGTAACATGAACAAACAATGAACAGCTGGATTTATATCAACTAACGTTAACAAAGATTCACAAATACAATAACAAATGTATTGCTTGTGGTTAGTTCATGTTAGTTAAAACATTAACTATGTTAACTAATGAGACCTTATTGTAAAGTGTTACCAAAATATGCTTAAAATAATTTAAAAATACGTTGTTTTGGACAAAATATTAGGCAGCAATGCGTTGATCCATAGATAGGACATTGCAAAGAAATTTAGTGGATACGTAAATGGAAATGTTGATTTTTTAAAGAAAAGTTATTAAATAAAACAAGGTTGGAAAATGGTAACACTTTAGTTTAGGGTCCAATTCTCACTATATTAAATGCATTTACTAGGATATTGGCTGTTTATTAGTACTTATGAAGCACATATTAACTATTCTGCATGACCATATACATCCCTTAATCCTACCCAACACCTAAACTTAACAACAACTAATAATAAGCCGTAATTAGGGGTTTATTGAGTCAAAAGTGATAGTTAATAGTTAGTTAATAGTGAGAATTGGAGCCTAAAATGTGACTGAAACAAATATTAGTCTGATTATCTAATAGTGAACTACCTCATTTAACTGAATGCTTTTACTTAGGCTACTAATTCATTAATCAGAGTTTCTTGTTAGTTGATAGTAATTACTAGACTATTAATACTGCATTTCATTTGTTTCTGTGTAGTTATTCATCAATGACAGTATTCATTTAATGATAGACATTTTCTGTATGGTCCACCTCAAGTGAAATGTTCTAGAGTTAAAAAGCAAAGCAGTACCTTTAACAATGAGGTGAATTGCTCTCTTAATTGAAACACATGAGCTGCTGAATTTCACCATGTTATTTTATTGTTTGCAGATGGTTCATCCTATGAGTTCAAGTGAGTGGATGTTAATATTGACTCAGCGTGAGGTAGGGGAACTTTTGAGTCTGAGAGACGTGTCAGCAAACATCGGCCAATATAATCGCCACTGGGCATAAAAAAGGATCAGGACAGGATCAGCATTGATCGTCAGCTTAATCGCAGTGTTCTGAGAGATAGAGATTGTGTGTGTGTGTGTGTGTGTGAGAGAGAGAGAGAGAGAGAGAGAGAGAGAGAGAGAGAGAGAGAGAGAGACCAATGCCCCATCAAGTGTAAGTGGGTCACACACTCTGATTTTTCTTCTCAAACCCATATACTCCATGATACTCCTTGATATAACAGCTGCTCCAGTGACCCCCAATTTAGATCATACATAAAAAAAAATAGGCCACAGTGGCCGAGTTTTTACACATGCTATTCCTGTCATCTATGTGCGATCATGACGTTTACCCGCCTAAATTACTAAAATACATAGTGACCTGAGTGATTCATTCTTTTTTTTTTTTCACTTATGAATTTGGCAGATGCAAAAAGCACGTCCCATCCTGGTATTTGCATGCAAATACACTGTTAGCCCGGACAAGTTGAATCTACTTAAAAAATGTGAGCAAACTGGTTGCCCTTAAATAATTAAGTAATCTTAACTTAAGAAATTCAAGTTAATTAAACTTAAAATGTATTGTAATATCAATTACTTTGCAGTTATTTCACATAGTATATTTAAGTTCAATGTACTAAGTTACATTTTTGTCAATTGAATTGTTTTTAATTTGTTAAACTAGAAAATTAAGAAAAAAAGCTAATAAACGTACACTGTAAAAATGAATACGCTATGTCTAATCAACAGGGAACAGATTACAAGCAACATTATTAATTGAATTTAACAATTTAGAATTGAGTAATAAGTAATCAAATTAATTCCTTAAAATTTAACCATTTAAAATTTGTAACCAAAAAAAAAAAATGTAAACAAAAATATCTGAATTAAGAATTCTTTATTTTTTTCCCAACATTGAAGACACCTGAGGTTAACAAGCAGAATAACTGAAGGAGAAAACCATAATTAAAGTCACCATTATGGAGATGTGTGTGTGTGTTTTAGTTGGGGTCTTGACCATTAAGTTATTGACTTTAAGATTTGTTTGGCTGCTGTACAGTTATAACAGCCAGATGAACAAATAGAAAAGGTTATCTGATGGTGTTGGTTGTGTTATAACATAATCATTATTTTTTTTTACAATCATTTGACCTGAATCACTGAACTCATGTAGAGTCCACTTTATGAGTTAGGTTAGCTTTATTATTTATAGCAGCATAATATTTTTAGCCTTTTCAATAAAATCTAAATGATCAAATCAATAAAAATACTATATATATATATTAGTGCTGGGCAACGATTAAAATATTTAATCGCGATTAATCGCATGATTTCCTGCGATTAATCGCGATTAATCGCAGTATGCGCAAAATTCAATAATGAATACAAAAGTAGTGTATTACATACTTTTATTTTAAAAGTGCTGCTATATGAACAAAAGTGCAATAACATGTGCTTTGCAAACACTTTAAACAAATAAGGTGCTTTTTTACAGCAGTTAAAACAGTAACAGTTACAATATTTCTTGTAAAAATCAACTTAAACATTAATGTAATCAAATTAAATTAATATAAAACCAAAACTATTTGCCACTGCATTAACGTTTTGTTTGGTTTGGTATCAAAAAACAAGTTATGTCTAGAGCCTCAATCATAACATTAAAACAGGCCCCTTCCAAGCAACAGCATAAATCTTTTTTTTTCTTTTTTTTTTCTGAACCGGTACCAGCAGAAACATTTTTCTTTTATCAGGGAGCAGCATTCTCCTTTGGAGAATCTCAGTCAAAAAAAAAAAAATGTAAACCCTTTCAGTGATACAGATTGAGTAGTTATACAATGACAAAATTTACTGCATTTATCGATTCCTCCAACTTTATATTTACTTACTCATCGGCACCAAGCCAGTTGCTAAGACACACAAGGTTATTCACATTTTCAGATGATAAAGAAACTCTCTTCTTCTGTACAATATGACCAGCAAGAGAAAACAACCTTTCACAGGGTACGGATGTTGCAGGTGTGGCCAAGTACTTCTGTGCAATGGAGGCCAGCTTGCTGTGTGAGCCTGTGTGTTTGGACCACCACTGTAACGGACAGGCCTCTGTACTGATGGTGGGCTCTGCTCTGTATCGACGCACACTGTTCTCAACTTCTTCCTCGTCTTCCTCGTGTTCAGAATCAGACTGATGAAGCAGCCAATAGGGCAAACTTTCTCTTTGGTGGCTTTGATGTTGTTGCTTCCACAGGTTTTTCTGCAACAACCCTCTGTTCCTTGAGTAAGTTAGATACTGAGGCCCACACCTCACCTCTCTCAGCTCTGGGTATGCACTTGAGGTCCTTGAATCTCGGGTCCAATGCGGTAGCAATCTTCAGATAGGCAATGTTGGCATTTTCCTTGCGTGTCTCCAGGTCTGTTCTGAATGTAGACTTGAATTTGACCACATAAGCAGGGTCATCATCTGAGCTCTCCATCACCCGAAAGAGATGGCATAAAGCAGGCAGAACCACAGAGCATGAAACATACTTTTCTCCTCCCAGAAGTTCAGTCACATACCTGCAAAAAAAAAAATCAAAAAAAAAATCAAACCCATTTCACTCAAATGTTTTGCATTCACTTATACACACACAAAAAAAATGTTAAGGCTATATTTACACACACACATACAGACAATATTGCTCTCTCACGTGCACTCAGACAAAAGAAATATATGACGCAAAACATACCTGCAGGGCTCCAGTAGCACTTCCAACCGCTGCAGTTTGTCCATTTCAGCTGTAGTTGGCATGGTGATCTTGGTGTTATGTGTGGTGAGGACATCGCTCAGTGGCTGTTCGTTTCTGCGGACACTTTTTATCATGTCCAGAGTCGAATTCCATCTGGTTGGAATGTCTTGTATAAGCGACTCCTTCTTTTGTCCATGTTCAATTTGTTTTTGTTCTAATTCTGCAGCACTTGCTAGACTGTGTTTAAAATGGCCCACTACTTTTCTGCATTTGGCCAGGACATTGTCAAACGCACTGTTGTGCAGAGATACTGTGACAGAACGCTGGAGACTGTGCGCGACGCAGGGGACGTGTTCAAAAGGCAGATGTCTCGCAGCAGCGATCATATTTCTTGCACTATCTGTGCTAAGTGTGCTGACTTTATTTGAAACGTTCCACTGCTGTGCAACATGAATAAAATGTTCAGCGCACGTTTCAGCAAAATGTCTCTCTTGTGTTTTCACTACAGTCATGTGAATGCAGTTCCCACTGTTCATCAATATAATGCACTGTAACTCCGAGGTAATTATGGTTGCCCAGCGATGTCCAGTAGTCTCCGGTGAGGGCAACAGTTGGTGCACGTTGTAACGCCGTCGCCTTTATAGTCCTCTCCTTTTCATACAATTCATGTATTCTTCTTGTGATGGTGCGTCTTGGAGGAGGCTCATACGTGCCGTCATTCGTGGCGATCCTGAGAACGTTCTTCAGACCGACATCTTCCACAATACTAATTGGCCTGCAGTTTGTAGCTACCCACTTCGCTATGGCATTTGTTAGCTTGTCTTTCTTTTGCTTATCTATAGTTCTCCCACACGCTGCATCCAACGTAGTCTGCCGAAGCCTCCCTCCACTGTTTGTTTGGGTGAGTGATTTGCTGGCATCGACGGTGTGCATTGCATTTAAGTGATACTTCAGACTCGAAGTACTCCGGTGATAAGAAAATTCGCCTTTGCAGTGGTTACAAATAACTTTAGTTCTATCATCTCCGCCGTGTGGAAGAGATTTAAAATGAAAATGTCCATTTAAGAGTTCGGTACCTTTTTCCATTTTTCTGTCCGCACCAGATATTTTCTGTTTCGCGCTGCGGCTCACCGCAAATGCTCTGATTGGTTGAGACGCGTGATGACGCCCATCCCAAGCCAGTACTGATCAACATCCCACTCCTGTGACGACATGGTTTGTCTGTATGTGTATTCAGAGGCAGTGAGCAACGGGCTTTCAGTATAATAATAAATAACTACGTTAATGCGCGATAAAATATTTGTCGGCGTTAATTAATTAATGCGTTAACGCGATAATAACGCGTTAACTTGCCCAGCACTAATATATATATATATATATATATATATATCTTTCTTTCTTTTTTTTAGGCACACACAGACATCAAGATTTAGCGTATGAATCTAAGCAATGGTGACAAACAGATCACCTCTGATCTTAAGCTCATTATTTATTCATGCAGCAATGCATGATGGGAGCCATGAATGAGTTTTGATTGGTGGCACCCAGAATGCACTGCAACATGCTTTATAATTGTCACCATTGTTGAGATTCACAGACTGATTTATGATGTCTGTGTGTCTCTTTATTATATAAGATTTTTTTTTTTTTAGTAAAAGTAAAAAATATAATTCAGGTCAAATGATTGTGAAATAATGATTATGCTAAAACACAACCAACACCATCATATCACCTTTTCTCTTTGTTCATCTGGCTGTTATAATTCATGTACAGCAGTTAAACAAAACTTGAAGTTAATAATTAAAGGGTCAAGAGCCCAACTAAAACACACACTGATCTCCATAATGGTTAAATTATGGTTTTCTCCTTCAGTGATTCTGCTTGTTAACATCAGGGGCCTGTTTCAATAAGCAGGTTCAACCAACTCTGAGTTAAAACTTGAACTCTGAGTTGACTTACCCTGAGATGGGAAACTCTGAGTTTTCGGTTTCAGATCAGCTGAAATTAGTTAGTTCAATCAACTCTAAGTTGACTGACTCTGAGTTAAGCACCACAACTATAAAAAGCCATTATCAATGGAGCGCAGATATTATGAGTCACCATGGCAACAGCGCCAGACACAAAGAGGAATTACTGTTATACAGTGTTGGGTGTAATTAATTACCAAGTAATCTAAATATTGTAATTTAATTAAAGGGATTACTCTTAATTCTTCTGTAATTTAAAATAAAATATGATGTAATTACATTAAATAGGCTACTGCATAGACTATAGAACAATTCTGTATAAAACAACAGTGGATTTAACATACATTTTTAAAAGGTATATTTTGAATGTAACCTTCTCCCTCTACACACTTTGGTCAATTCAAGAATAATTCATGCAATTGTATATTGTTCATTTTTAAAAAGCATTAAAAGTGCAGTTTCTTGTCTCTCCTTGTATTGTTCAAGTGGTTGAGGTTGATATGGGACTTAATAATTAATAATAAGTAGACCAATACTTTCTAAAGATGGTAATTATTACATTAATCTAATTACACTGTTGAAGATGTAATTTGTAGTTAGTAATTAATAACTATTTTAGAGTAACTGCTATAATATCAGGTGAAACTGGAAGAACAGTTATTCAACCTAATTTTAATTTTCATGAAGGCTAGGTGCAATCCTGCAGGCATTAAAAGAACGTGGCAGCAGCTGAAAATAAAAAAAAATATATAAAAACAATTCAATCAGGTAAGGCTTGAGCATATAATGGGTAGGCTATCTGACTTTACAAACATTTGACATATTACATAACTAAATAGCATCCAGTGTCTAGCAGTGCAGCAGCATTTTTGGCTGAGGGAATTCCTTCATCAGAGCCAGTCACTCCAGTCCCGGAGATCCAAGGGCCTTCATAAAATGTAAGAGGTCTTAGTGTTTTTTTTTTTTTATAGGGTATTTTTGATATTTCCATTTATTTTACTTTGGGTTGGGTTTTTCGTTGGTCCCACTCCCAATAGATTCTGATATCTATTGGGACTAATATCTATCTAGAGACTAATATCTGTCTTTTGGAGCCTCATGTCCCAACAGAACCCCAGACAGTTGTAAGTAGCCTACTCAATACACCAGAAATTATGACAAATAGTGTTATAAAGTGTACAAATGCTCATCTTCACAGGATGATGGGTATGAAGAAACAGTTTCTGCGCCACAGAGAGGCCTACAGGGTAATGTTAATATTATGTGTCTACACATCAGACAATCTACACATTCACATTTGTATATGGCGTAGCCTATAGAATCGAAGTTTATATCTAAGTATAAAAGGACATTCTTATCCCCCAAGTGATTTTCAGTAAATGCCACAGTTTAATTCTGTAGAATTTGTTTAGAACTACATGATGTAACTCTAATGTACTGTATTTTCAGTTGCCAGTTAAGGAGTTAACGTTAAATATACTTCATCTTATTAATTTCTTTTTTAAAACAGCAGAAAAAACAGCAATAAATAAATGTACAGAAAGAATGAATGAAGTGTTTAAACACCGCTTCCTCTTTAAAAAAGGGGAGGAGACCGCAAGAAACTCTGGGTTTACCGAAGAAAACCTGCTCCCGACCAGGTTAGGTTCACAGAGTAAGTTGCCATGGTAACTGACTCTGAGTATACACGGGTTTCTGTGCAACGTCATCACATAGATGCGCGCGCATCTAAGAGGCAGAAAGCAACAGTCTTTACGGCTATATCTAGCAGAAGCAGAGATAACGCGGACCTGTAGTGCTGTAAACTAACCTAAATGCATAGGGTATGTCATGTTTTTATGATCCGCAAACTTAGTTGGACAATTCCATACTAGTCAACTAACTAACGTTTTACATAATGTTATATTAATATGCAAATGAAACACAAGCAAACAGATTCAACTCTGAAATTGCAGTTTATTATTGAGTCAACAAGAATTTACAAACAATGCGAAATCTACGTTAATTACAATGTTCTTTTACAGAACTCGGCATAAAATATAGCGGTCTTGCCTCTTGGATGCGCGCGCATCCGGTATTGTTTGTATACAAGAAACCTGTGTATAAGTTACCCCTCTTTCAGAAACGGGCTTGACTTACTCTGCTTTCTCGGGTTTGATATACCTCCCATTCTGAAACGGAAAACCCAGAGTTTCCCTCATTTCAGGGTTAACATACTCAGAGTCACTTACTTAACCTCCTTTCTGAAACAGGCCCCTGGGGTTTCTTAAATGTTGGCAATAAAAAATAAAGAATTCTTAATTCAGATATTTTTGTTTAAAATATTTTTTTTGTAAATTTTACTCATTTTAAATGGTTAACTTTTAAGGAATTAATTTGATTAATTATTACTCAATCCTAATTTGTTAAATTTTATTAATAATATTGCTTGTAATCTGTTGCCTGTTGATATAGCGTATTCATTTTTAGAGTGTACGTTTATTTGCTTTTTTTCTTATTTTTCTAGTTTAACAAATTAAAAATAAATCAATTGACAAAAATGTAACTTACTTAGTACATTGAACTTAAATATACTATGCAATAACTGCAAAGTAATTGATATTACAATACATTTTAAGTTAAATTAACTTGAATTTCTTAAGTTAAGATTACTTAATTATTTTAGGGCAACCAGTTTGCTCATATTTTTTAAGTAGATTCAACTTGTCCGGGCTAACAGTTATCTGTCACGGTTTTGTTCACGTCATGTCTGCTTCCTTGTCTGTCATGTGATCCCTTGTAGTCATGTGATCCTGCCATGTGTCTTGTCATGAGTTTATTGTCTGATTGTTTGTTCATTGTTCACAGGTGTCCCTTGTCTGGTCGTTAGTCTTGTATGTATTTAAGCCCTCATGTTTGCCTGTGTCTTGGTCAAGTATTGTTTCCTGTAAACCACTGTTAGTAAGTCTTTGTCCATGTCATATTTTCATTAGTGATGGGCAAATCGAGGCTTCGTGAAGCAATGAAACAGTTGAACCAAATGGTTCATATTGTTTCGAGGCTTCGAATCAATCCGACACCCGTCTCCACGGTGACACCTAGTGGTCACTTGCAGGTGTTGATCTGAAACAACCTTGACGAGCCATTAAAAAAAATTTGTTTTTTTATTATTGTATTTTTCTAATATGTGAAGCTTGTAACCTATAGGCTCCTCACTGTGCATAATGTTATTGTGGTCCTGCAAAATGAATATTAATAAAAGAAATCAAGCCACAATGTCTCACTTTTTTAGATATTTTTATTCAAAAATATTAATTTCTCTGCTGTGGAAGGACTTAGCCTACTTCTTTTTTTACAGATAATTTCTCCAGCCTTTGAAAAAATCCTCTCACAAGGGACACTTGTTGCTGGCATGCAAAGATATTTTTTAGGACAGGACATACAAATGAGGAAAGATTACTGCTCTCTCTTTCCAGTAAGTTAGTGGATCATAAGTTCTGGGCAAATACTATTTAAAAAAAATAAAAAAAATAAAAATATTTTTTCACTTCCACTGTGGCATCAGCTGTAGCATTGTGTATCATCTGGGTTTGATGGATACGAGTATCAAAAAGTTCCCATAAACTGTCCTGTGTTTCTACTGGTGTTGATGGTGATGGTGATGGTGATGATGTTGATGGGTCTGATGTTGACATTTCTGGCTCTGAATAAAAATGAAAACAGCAATTAGTAACAAATGCTAAACTGACGGCACATATGAAGTATTTATTACATTAATCAGATTACATAACATAACACAGACTGAAACTGCTCACCAGGATTTGTGTTTGAACGCATCAGCGAAGCACACTCCAGTGTCATGTGCTTTTCAGCGTCCTGGGCTTTGGCAGCATTTCCAAATGCCATATTTTTTAACCTTGGGTCCAGCGGTGTAGCCAGTGCCAAGGCTCTAAAACTCTCATAACCTCCACATCTGGACTGCAGACCTTCTTGCAGATGTGAGCCTATGAGCCAAAACAAGAGGAAAAAAATATATAATAATGACAATAATATGACAGTTATGGCCAATTACTACATGTATGGTCATTGTGGCCTACCTAATTGTACAGTTGATTCCTGCGTTGCATTTCTTTTTTTCTGTGCAAGCTTGTGCTGCAACATCCTGTGTACAGTGGTATTAGCTTTGAAGCAGACACTCTCTTTTCCTCTGACATCTCTGTTGTTGCGAGTTTGAATGGTTGCAGTAGTGACAATGATTGTTGAATAATGTCATACTCAATCTATCTATGTAATTAGATATATGTATCTACAATCTATCTATGTATTTAGATATCTATGATCTATGTATCTATAATCTATCTATGTATTTATGTAGCCTATCTTTAATCTATATATATGTATCTATCTATCTATTAATCTAGCTGTCTATATATATTTATATCTATGTATCTATTAATGTGTCACTATATGTATACTCTGTGTCTCTAGCCTATCAGTCAATGTGTTGTGTAAATTTAAATGTAAGCCTAACTAAACAAATTGCAATATAAATGTCACTATATCACCAAAAATCCACTATCTCAAAATCATACTCCTCTCACAAAAACCCACGAGGCCAATATGCGTTGATTTCACTTTTATACAGATGTGCGATCGTGTGGTCTGTTTCCGACCGTGTCAATCAAACGCTGATTCGGCGGATCACACCTGATGAAACACTTAGTGAAACACTTCGAGGCTTCGTTTGGCCATAGTCACGTGACATGGGTGTTTTGAATCACGCTTCGGATCAGTGTTTCGAATCATCTGCGCTTCGGGATCTCGCAAAGCTTCGGAACGAGTGTTTCGCGGCAGCCATCCCTAATTTTCATGCCACGCCATATTTTTTGTTTATTGTTATGTTTTGTTTAATTAAAGCTGCACTTGGGTTCTCTTAAAACTTGCCTCCAGTGGATCCATATTACAGAATACTTGACCCACAACCATGAACCCAGCAGACCTTTCCCTCCTAAATCTACGCCAGAGGAATCGTCCCCTGGAACTTTATGTGGAGGAATTTTGTGGACTATGCTACAAGGTTGGTTTTAATGATGTGGCTCTTTAGGACATCTTCCGCTATGGGCTGAACGAACCGCTGCGCTCATCTTTGCCAGGGGGGAAAATTAATTTTTCCCTAGAGCAATATATTGACTATGCCCTTCTTTTGAGTGGTTCCTCGTTTACTGTGGGCTTTGTGGATGAGGTGCCCCACAATCCCACAGTAACCCCCAAGCCTGAGTCGCTTCACGTCATGCCTGCCAAGCCTGAGCCGCTTCACGTCATGCCTGCCAAGCCTGAGCCGCTTCACGTCATGCCTGCCGAGCCTGAGCCGCTTCACGTCATGCCTGCTAAGCCTGAGTCGCTTCACGTCATGCCTAAGTCACTTCACGTCAACCAGCTGCACGTCACGTCTGTTGTGCCTGAGTCTCTCCACACCTGGCCTGAGTCGCTCCACACCATGTCTTCGGACAAAATGGCTGCCGCGACCTCTGAGCCAGCAATAACGTCAACATTTACCATTTTGGCCACAGCCATTTGATGTGTGTGGTCGGCTTATACAGCGCCTAACCACGCCTCGCCTACCCAGCCAGAGACTGAGCTTCACGTCCCGCCTGCCCAGCCAGAGACTGAGCTTCATGTCCCGCCTGCCCAGCCAGAGACTGTGCTTCACGCCACGCCAGAGTCTCGCCCTGAGATGGCCGCCGCCACGCCAGAGTCTCGCCCCGAGATGGCCGCCGCCACGCCAGAGTCTCGCCCTGAGATGGCCACCGCCACGCCAGAGTCTCGCCCCGAGATGGCTGCCACCGCACCTGTGTCTGTTCCTATATATAACCTCATAATTTTCCCCAAGAAAATTTTGGGGGGAGGCTATAGGGTCCTTGATAGGACCATGGAGGCTGCGCCGCCCTGGCCTCCTGAAGTGTCGTCTCCGCCCTGGCCTCCTGAAGTGTCGTCTCCGCCCTGGCCTCCTGAAGGGTCGTCTCCGCCCTGGCCTCCTGAAGGGTCGTCTCCGCCCTGGCCTCCTGAAGGGTCGTCTCCGCCCTGGCCTCCTGAAGGGTCGTCTCCGCCCTGGCCTCCTGAAGGGTCGTCTCCGCCATGGCCGCCTGAAGGGTCGTCTCCGCCATGGCCGCCTGAAGGGTCGTCTCCGCCATGGCCGCCGGAAGGGTCGTCTCCGCCATGGCCGCCGGAAGGGTCGTCTCCGCCCTGGCCTCCTGAAGGGTCGTCTCCGCCCTGGCCTCCTGAAGGGTAGTCTCCGCCCTGGCCTCCTGAAGGGTCGTTTCCGCCCTGGCCTCCTGAAGGGTCGTCTCCGCCCTGGCCTCCTGAAGGGTCGCCTCCGCCATGGCCGCCTGAGGGGTGGTCTCCGCCATGGCCGCCTGAAGGGTCGTCTCCGCCATGGCCGCCTGAAGGGTCGTCTCCGCCATGGCCGCCTGAAGGGTCGTCTCCGCCATGGCCGCCTGAAGGGTCTTCTCCGCCATGGCCGCCTGAAGGGTCGTCTCCGCCCTGGCCTCCTGAATGGTCGTCTCTGCCCTAGCCTCCTGAAGGGTCGTCTCCTCCCTGGCCTCCTGAAGGGTCGTCTCCGCCCTGGCCTCCTGAAGGGTCGTCTCCGCCCTGGCCTCCTGAAGGGTCGTCTCCGCCCTGGCCTCCTGAAGGGTCGTCTCTGTCCTGGCCTCCTGAAGGGTCGTCTCCGCCCTGGCCTCCTGAAGGGTCGTCTCCGCCCTGGCCTCCTGAAGGGTCGTCTCCGCCCTGGCCGCCTGAAGGGTCGTCTCCGCCATGGCCGCCTGAAGGGTCGTCTCCGCCATGGCCGCCTGAAGGGTCGTCTCCGCCCACGCCTTGCCACGGTCCAGGTCCGCCCACGCCTTGCCACGGTCCAGGTCCGCCCACGCCTTGCCACGGTCCAGGTCCGCCCACGCCTTGCCACGGTCCAGGTCCGCCCATGCCATGGCACGTCCCAGGCCCGTCCACGTCACACCACGCCCCATGTCCCGTCCTCCTGCACGTGTCTGGCCCACCATCCCACCGCCAAGACCACCTCCGCTCCACCACCCACCTGGACTTTTAGAGGGGGGGGGGGGGATTCTGTCACGGTTTTGTTCACGTCATGTCTTCCTTTTGTTTATTGTTATGTTTTGTTTAATTAAAGCTGCACTTGGGTTCTCTTAAAACTTGCCTCCAGTGGATCCATATTACATTATCAAGCAAAACTTAACGGCTTAATGTTCTTGTTTTTTTTTGCTGGTCATACAATTAGTTGAAAGATATAACTTTGCACAAACAGAGTTGGTAAAGCTATTCTATCTTACCAGTCTCATGTTAACATATTGTGGTTTTATTTCCAAAACATTGTGATAATGAGTTAAAAATAATTGTGTAAATGTGGTAGGGTAAATTAGCTAGTTTAAACCAGTAGTTCTCAATTCATGATGCCACTCAAAATGGCTGTCTGTAAGTAATGATAAATGCAATTAATTGCCTAAAATATGTTTTTTCAACTATTTAATCATGACAGTAAGAATGGAAAATGAATTTGCTCATCAACTTCACATCCTCGAAAAAACATGAACTACAAAAAGTATAAAATACTGTTTTTATTTAGCTAAAATGTTTCATATGCCTAAGTTCATAGTAATTATAATACATTTAAATGTACATCATATATATATATATATTTTTTTTTATGTACAATAATCAGTTTTGGTGCTCTAGTAAAATCTGAATCATAGTGTCACAATCTCGTGTTAACGTAACATAACTGTTAACGTGTGTGTGTGTGTGTGTGTGTGTGTGCGTGCGTGCATGCGTGCGTGCGTGTGGATCCTCACCTGCTTGTCCCCGTCTACATTCACAGTCATTGCTGCCTGTTGCTTTTCTGTCTGCCAACTTTACCTTATTGTTCAATAAAGAGTTTGATTGTTTATATTTACCAATCTCTCCAGTATGTGTCCTCTGACACAGTCAGTTAAAAATGGGTTTAAATATTTACTTGTGCTGCCTGCTGTTGTGCTAAACTTTCATTTTAAGTGTATTTTTACAGCAGGTTTTTACTGTTCTTTAAATGCCCAGAGGTTTGTATGTGGTAATCATGCTATGCAACACAACATAGGTAAATCACCTGATATACGTATACATTACTGACAGCTAACAACTTTGTTGAACTCTTGATTCCCCATTACACACAAACTGCATAAGACAGCATGTCTCTTCATGAACTCCAAACCACTAAAAAAAAACTGATATGGAAGAAGCTATGAGTAACTGTGAGGTTTACTTCTTTTTAGTATAGAAGCTCACCTGCCCATTTCTGAGCAAGACCTTTATTCAGTACTGCTAGGTAATTGGCACAAATTAATTCATGAAGAAAGCTGCCGTCACTAACAGGGACAAGGATTGTCTCTACCGGCTGTCATTTGAAGGTCAGCTCTAATTTGAGCTCTTCTGATGGAGGGTGTGTGATGGACAGACTTAGGTGGAGGTATAGTGTGAACAAGAGAGCAGAGTGATTAGATAAGGCATGTAGAGGTACTGATAAAAGGATGAAGTATTTCTCCTCTCTCTGTTGTTTTTCATAGTCCTGTCCTTTCATCACACCTCAGCTTGTGTCTTTATGACATGCCTTCATATGTCTTTATTTGGTGAGCCACACAAGCAAACAGCATTTACACAAACCAAACAGCCTGAAATCTGACATTAAACAGTGTATTTAATCATGAAATGATGGAAATTAAAGATTATTGGAATACATTTTACTAGTAAATTTCAGTCTTTCTGCTTAAAAAAAATGCAATTTTCAACTTTGTTACTTGCTGTTTGTTTGTAATTATTTGTGAAAATTGTCTCAAAGTAAATCCTTCCTACCATTTTTTTCAACGTGATACCTACCACTTCATGCATCTTTAAAAATTATGCATAAAAAACTTACAAAAGGTGTGTGCACGCACTTGTGAATTAGTGATTTCTACCACAGCATTTTAGACAAACATCTTTTTTTAGAAATAGCATTTAAAAACCAATTTGACTCATTTGAGTCTGTAACACATTTCTGAAGCAGCTCAGAGATCAAACCTTATAAATCCACAAGCTATAAGAGGCTGCTTATAGATCTGTTAGTACACATGCAAACCATAGCATTGTTTATTTATGAACATATTCATTCTTGCCATAATGTTCATGACCACCCTCTCCATGAAAGTACAAGCTGTCTCTAATTCCCAGGGTTAATTACCACATCGCATGTAGTTTGGGGAATACAGCACTCTGAACGTAATTATCACCCAAGACAAAATAAATAAATAATAATAATAAATGCATATATATATATATAGCATGGTCACAAAACCTCCCTATGGATTGTCATTCTCTAATGTTATATCTGTCATTAAAACTGCTGAAAAACACACACACACACACAAAGAGACAGAACTAATTTTATTAGAAACCGCATTTATAGTTCACGAGGACCATTTTTTTTTCCATTGTTATATTTGAACCCTCAAACTGTCACAATCACCAGCTCAGTGACTAAAGCAAGCGGTGTCTGTAATTTCAACTGTAGCACTTCTGAACTCAGTCTGACATGGAACATTGTTCTTCAGGTGCATGATGTAAAATACCCAACAAAGATTATTTTAATAAACACAGAGAACATTTACAAGGAGAAAACACAAACTTATTCTACTTAAATATGTGAACCATCAAAAAACTGAACACAGGGAGTACCGGTACATATATACACAGCAAACAAAATTAGACACTGGTGGGGCTAAATTTCTAATTAAGTTAATTTAATTAAGAGTAATTAAGCCTTTACGTGGACAATAAAGGAGCTGAACTATCCTGACATTACTCCTCCTCCAACAAGACGTGTCCTTGTGCCGAAAACTAAAGTCCCGAAGTGGAGGTAGAGAGTAGAGAGGGTCTTGGAAGAGAGTGTGGAGCTGGTGAAGAACAGGGAACAGGAGGAGCTGACAGAGGGGAACACCCTGGCTAATCTGATCTGAATCTGAGAGAGGAGGAGGAGCCCTGATGGCTCTCTTGGCTGGAGCCTGGGGGGCGACTGACGAAGGTGGAGCTGGACCAGGTGGAGACCCCAGAACAACCGAAGGGACGCTGGACCGGGGTGACATCGCAGGCCCGAAAGTCCAAGGTAATGGCGGACGCTTGAGGGACCAAGGCGAAAAAGAGGGCCTGGCAGAATGGGCGATCAGAAGAAAAGGGGCCTGGCAGAACGGGGCGACATCGGGGGGACCAAGGTGGATCCGGAGGGAAGGAGGAAAGTGTGTGTGTGTAAAAAATAAAAACAAGTTCCTTATCTCTGTTGCCTCAGGGTGGGAATTAAAAGTATTACAAATATTGAAACAACTTTTCAAGCATTTTTAGGTAACAGATCACTGCATAGTCAGAAGTTGAAGTTTTTTTCTATTAGTTGGACATACACAGTAAAAAGGGACTCTTAAATGTTTTTTGTTCAATGTGGATGCCCGAAGAAGACAGAGAAGCAGAGAGAGAGAGAGAAAATAATGTCTGGACAAAGGAGAGTAATAGTTGAAGGAGAGGAGTAGTTGGATCAAGAAAAGGGAGAAGAAGAGTTAGGGGAGATGAGGAATAATGTGTGGTGTACTTTGCATCTTATGTTTTACCCCTTACACATGTGGAACCTAGAAAGGTTATGTCTGCCATGAAATATAAAAAAAAGGTAATTGGGACTTTATATCTCACAATTCTGAGAAATAAAAAAAAGTCTGATTTGTGAGATAAAAAGTCACAATTACCTTGTATACTTTTTCCTTCTAGCAGAAAAAAGCTTCCATAGTAACCAAAGGCCATGCATATTGGATTTGTTGTTGGTCAATGGCAGCAATTTTATGTTTTCATTTCAGTAAAAGCTTCATGTAAAGCTTTTACCGATTCCAGCACCACTGTTTCATATATGCAGAATATACGGCCTGCGTAGAGCACTAACTAAGGGAACACCATCCCACCCTCTATGTGGGATCACCATCAACCATGATCAACCCAAATATAGAGATTTCAAATTAAATTCCTCCTAGGGGGGCATTTGACCAGTGGCTGCCCCGAGCAATTCTGTTACTTTCTATTTTTTATAGAAATACTTTCTGTGTTTTGATAGAGTTAATATATGTAGAAAAGGGTTTTTAGCGTTTTGAAATGTAGAGTTTGTATTTATTTAACAAAATGTGGTTTTGGCCAGAAAATTAACAGTTTGGCTAATTGATGTTGCTAGTTGCTGTGTTAAGAGTTTAGAAAAAGTACTTTAAGTATTGGTAAAAGCTTGTTAGCGATTGAAAAAAATAAGTTTCCGCTTGTGTTCCCATACTCCGACCACCCCTATTATTCATCAATCAATCAATATTCAGAAACAGGTGCAGTTATCTTTTCAAAGTGAATAAAACAGATTGACTTTCCCGAGGGGGAACCAACAACCTGTGTATGTCCTTCTATCTCACCACAATCAATGAATTATGGGGTGTTATAACAAATTCACACATGTATTTTCACACATGAGCACAGATCAAATAAACAGAGTGTGCTAAATCAATTCAGTCTGCAAAGATTCACATGCAGTTATTTTATACCTTCCCCATCCTAAATATGTTAAAATTTACTTTGAAGAAGAGAGAGAGAGAGAGAGAGAGAGAGAGAGAGAGAGAGAGAGAGAGAGAGAGAGAGAGAGAGAGAGAGAGAGAGAGAGAGAGAGAGAGAGAGAGAGAGAGAGAGAGAGAGAGAGAGAGAGAGAGAGTGTGTGTGCGTGTGTGTGTGTAAAAAATAAAAACAAGTTCCTTATCTCTGTTGCCTCAGGGTGGGAATTAAAACATTGAAGAGGGGTGTACATGAGGAACGCCTTCCAAATTGCTCTCATTACTGGATGCATTCACTGTGGCAAAGTGCCAGTTCTAAAACTCACTTGTATCCCTGAAAAGAACCAAATGTGTACAGTGACCACTCTTTGAAAATATGGCTGCCAAATATTTCTCTGGCTTTTATTTTAGGCTTGAATGAGTCCAACTGCTTTTTGAGACAAACTGACATTTTGTTTGGTGTTACGTACAAATAATTTCAGTGAAGCACAACACCTCAGTGGAGAGTGGTTGAGCTCTGATAAAGCAAATCCTGTCACGTCGTTTGGCTAACATTTTTGAAAATGTAACCTGGCCAACAATGAGTTTATGTTTAGTACAAGAGCAATAGAAAAAGTATCTATCAATAAATAAAATATCACAAAATCAGGTAAACAAATACTTTTGTCTGTGCCAACTAAAAGTAGATCATTGGTCCATTTCAGTCATTCTTGGCTTAAGGTATCAGAATTTTTTATATATATAATGAGAGTAAAGAAATTCAGTCCTGGCCCACACAACTGTTATACACTAATCCATCTTTATAGCTTCATACGAACTCTATCTCCAAATAATTTGTTATAGATTGTCAAAGCCCTAGAACAACAAGTTTTTCTTAGAAATAAAAAAATGCAGATAAGCCCTTATAATCCAATTCAATCAAACAAAATTTGTTATCTGATTGAGTACAATTGATTGCCGACAACATGGGAAAACAATGCTAAATACAAATAATAAAATGTAACTATAACCATATTCTTGTAACACTTAGTCCAAGAGAAGAAGGTAGATCAAATCAATCAAAACTAACTCTAACTTTAGCAGGACAATAACTTTATTCTAGAGCTACTGTAAAGTCAAAACAATCTCTGTTACTTTAATTGTCTATTATCACTGTAAAGCTGCTTTGAAACAATCTATATGGTTAAAAGCACTAGGTGCATGAAGGTGACTTGACTACACTAGATTAAGTAATTTCAGTATACAAGTTCTTTATCAATCCTAGAGGCAAAACATAAGCTTAATGTGAGCAAAACAATTACATACAATCAATACTGGGCAATGAGGGAGACGAGATGAGGAACTTAACACAATAGCGATGAACATAATGACAACCAACTGTGATGATTGATTAGTGTCCATGGAAATTTATGAGTGAGGGGAAACCCTATTGACGTGAACAGAAGAAGGTTTAACAAACCATGACAAATATTACTCTTAGTTCTTCTGGTGTTTTGAATTAATGCTATTAATTTTTGAAGAAAAAAAAGTAACTGCATAAACAGTCAAGCATGTGTGCTTTTAATCGTCAGATATAATCGTGTGATTCTAAGCATACATTCTAGTGGAGATTTGAGTCGAGGCTCTCCATGGTGCCTCCTCTTCAACACATCTTTCATATGGCTCTTCAAAAGCACTGGGCATCTTCTCTGTTTGGCTGTCAACTTTTGTTCTTCTTGAAAGGGACAATCTCTTCATGAAAGTGAAAGAAAGTCATAAGCAGGTCTCTGGTGGTAAATGAGAAAGTGTAATAGACACACAAAAGCCAAGAAGTTAAAAGGAATTAATTTAAGTCTGATGGTTTAAAATTATGGTTTGCCTTACCAACTTCATAAACATATGAAAATAAATGGATGGTTACTTTTTGATTACTTTAAGTAGCTACTACACTGATAATTCATCACAATGTTTGCTGAATTCAAGATTTTCAAGTTAGACATAAGGCTTTTTTTGAGATATCAACCTAAAATTTGATATCAACTTGTTCAGATTTTTGGCTTTGACTTTCTTGCAGCTATAGAGTCCAACATGTTTTGAAAATATATATTTTACATAAAATATGAATAGTTACATTTTTACATTGTACATTTTCATAAACTCAAACTTCTATATATTTTTTCTGTTTCACTTTCTTAATTTATTTCACTTCTAATACAATCTGCCAAATGTCTTCTTTAAAACAAGACCAATCTTACATCTGTATTCCAAAGCATTCTTGAATTACAACCATTTAAGTTTGGAATGTGCATTATCATGTGACACTTTATTAAACCGGTTAATACCTATTTAAAAGGTTCATGAACATTAAAAACATTTTTTTTTTATCTTTTGACGTATAAGAGGTCATTGTACTATCTAAAATATTTTCAGAACTCAAAACATCCTTGTTCGTCCAAAAACAGCTTTTATTGAAACCAAGCTCCCCAAAAGACTAGTTTCGGAATTTGTCTCAGTATGATGTAATAGTGCACCTTTGCAGAACAAGTTCAACGCCCACTTTTACATTATTGTCTCATTGGCATATAAGAATATAAGAAGGACATTGCGACAAACAATGGTACATTCAATCATAATTCGTTTACACAAAACACCATAAGTTATCCTGTCAACTACAACTGTTATAACTCCAAGTGCCTAAACTTTATTTGCCACTACCAAGACATAGGCTAAAACATATGAAAGAGAGAGTGGTTTTCCAAAGTTATTAGTCACATTTTCACTGGCCTCAATTTTGTTGTTGGCAAAGTACGTTTTATTAGGGGAGAGAAGATACACTTATCTCATGGGAACGAGACAAGACATATTTTAACAGCATTTTTAATAAATCATCAATGATGAAATATGAGACTAGAAAAATTGTATTTAATTTTAAAAAGTCACAAAATGCAAAACAATGCAGGTGCATTTTGAAATGTTTTAACTAATCCAAGGCTGTCACTAACAATTATTTTTGTAATCGAGTAATTGGTGATATATATATATATAGTGAACAATAGCCTTTAAAATTACTTAAATTGCATAACAACAATAGTCAATAATAATTAGTTCAAATAAATGATCAAAATCAAGTAATCATTTGGTTTTATTGAACAACACTTATATAGAAACATATTGATGTTTTATCCTGTGCTGGTGAAATCGCACAAATTCCATTTCCAGATGAACGTTATAAGCAACCCAAACTCATAATGTAAATGGATATGGAGTTTGTTAACCGAGCTGCTGAGACTCTCTCCACACATGTAAATGATAACAGTGCCACACTTCGTTATGAAACACAAAGCGCGTCAGACTTTATATGTGTTCCCAAATGCACGTTATTGGAAACCCAAACAAACAGCACATACAGAGTTTGCGGTTTGCATGGAGCAGCATTTAATGTCAACGGAACCGCTCACGCATGTAATTAAAGCATTGTGCTTCACTCTGAAACCCGCAGTGCGTATATTTAATTGAATATAAAATTCAACCCGCCAAAGTGGTTCATGGGAGTGACTGGGTTGGTGTGGTGTTAATGAGATGAGAGGTTGTCTCCTGTATGTGTTCGTGTATGTGAAAGCAGTGCCAGGTCGTCAAAAAAATACAATAGTTCCTCAAAAATTCATGAGGAATAAATAAGAATAAAGACTGTTTCAGACTGGAGTATCCTTGGTATTTAAGATGTTGGTTTGTCTTCTGTTTTGGGATCAGACTCTGGCTCAAAGTGTATGGCGAACATCAGGGGCCTCATTTATAACCATTGCATACGCACAAAACAGGCCCTGAAAGAGGCGTACGCCACTTCCGACGCATAAGTTGTGATATATAAAAACAAACTTGACTGGAAAGTGTGCGCACCTCCACGCAAACTCTGACCCATGCGTACGAACGTTTTGGAGACAGAGCAGTTTGGCGACACCGATGGTGAGCTGGAGTTTAATGTCTTTTTGGTAACTTTTAGACAGAAAATCTAAAGAAAATTATACATGTACAGAAAGATAATACAAATATAATTTTACTCTCCAAGCCTACTTGAAGCAAATATCCATACTTTAAATGTCCGCGCCAAAGAGAGGGTCAATAACAGGAGTGAAAATAGCCTATTATTTCTAAATTAGGATTAAGAGGCAAATTAAGAGAGAAGATAACAATAATAAAAAAGTCTTTAAAAAAAACTACAATTTGATATTAAATGTAAATGTGCCAAATCGTGAGCTTAGAATTATAAGGTTCTATCTCCGTTTAGGGTAGTTCTGAGATATTGAGCATCAAAGTTTTTACATTCCATCTGGCAAAACTGAGATGGAACATTTTTTATTTTATTAATAACTACTAACAAAACATTTTTTTTTTTCAAAAATAACACCACACAGGCATTAATAAACACCTAATGGATCAGATTATGTCCAAAACTCAATTTCGACCAATAAGTACAATGTACTTATTGTGTTCATGTTGTATTGTAAAACACTTTTGCTGCTATTGAGATGTGATACGGTAAGGTTAGGGACAGGTGTGCTGGTGTGGGTAAGTTTAAGGGTGGGTTAAGGTGTAAGGGAAGGCTCAACAGTGTAATTACAAATGTAATTACATACATTAATTACAGCTGTAATTACATGCAGGTATTTTAAAAATATAAGTACAATGTAAAAACATGTATGTACACAATAAGTCCATTGTATCAAATTAGTAATTTCAATGTAAGTACATAGTACTTAAAGCCACTTAATATAAAGTGGGACCGAACCTTATAATTCTAAGCTCACGAAATGTGGTCTAATGTTAGCAGATGGCTGTGTCATTATAAATACTAGTAATAATAATACTTACATTTAGAATGTCAGTGTATACAGGGCCATAGTGCCCAAATGAAAATTTGAAAGGGGCTAGAGGAATCATCAGATCTTAGCACTGTCATTGTAAAGCCAAATTTACTCTGGGAGTGTCTTGAAAGTCATAGCGTCTACAGGTTTGTGTTAGGTTTGTATTTGTGCTGCAGCATCCAACCATATCAGGCAGCATATCACTGTCTGTCTGCACTCCTGATGGTAGTCACTGCATCATTGCTCATGTGAATGTAATGGGGTGACCCTTTAAGGTGGGTGGAGCCGGGCGGAAGCTCACGGCCCCTTTAAAAACGCGGAGATTTACTTTCACTTCCGTTTTCCCTCCGGCATGGTATGCAGGTGGCGTCATTGTGTCGCAGAAAAAAGCTACCTAATATGCGTTAAGCATTGAGCGAGATAGTAGACTGCACAAGTGGGAAATTCACTTCTTTTGACTCTCGCCGTGGGCCTGTGAATGTCCAGCTACATAAACATTTTAAGGTACGCTACTGCATTGATATGATGTTGCATTTGATAGTAGTGTCGTTTTAATTATTGCTCGTTTATGTAGTGTGATCAAGGCCGTATTGGTGGTTGTTCACCGTTCTTACCGATCGTACCGAGGGCCAGTCAATTGTGCTGCAGGTAAGTTTATATAGTACTTTGTGAGTTTTTTTTTTTTTTTAACCGAAGATGTCATTTTAGTTAGGCTATGTGGGGTTAATGGCTAAATTGGGTAATTTATTTTAAAGATATCTGCCCGATGTTGTTTTGCTGCTGTGTGGCGGCTCGTTACGGCGTTGTACGGTGGAGACTCGAGAAGTTGTGCGCTCAAGTACCACTGATTACTGTGATAGACGCACACGGTTATGTGCGCAGGGTTTTATGTGAGTGTGTGTTGATGCAAGTGCGCGGTTGAGTGAGCCGTGCGTGTGTGTGCGTGTGCGCGCGCGTGTGTGTGTGTGTGTGTGTGTGTGTTTCAGACTATTTGATATGGATTAATTTTGTTATATTGTTTGATTTAATTGTATTTTCTTTTCTGATAAACTTTTTGTTATATTGGTCGATTTAATAGTTTTTTTTGAATCTGATACTTTTGTTATAATTTGATCTCATTGTATTTTTCATTGATTTGTTGTTGCTTGTGAATTGTGTTCTTGAGATCTTATTGGTCAATTCCTTGCTTGTACCATCAAGGATTACCGTTGGGACTGGGAGGATTTATTTGATTTATTTTGTTTATTTATTGGGTTAATTGTGGTTTTGGTTATACAATTGCATGATGGTGTGATTTGAGGTGGTTTGAATTAATTTTTCTTTTCTCCTTCCCAAATGTTACCTTATCCCATGGGATATTGATATTGACTGTTGTCCAAGATCCGAATTTTTCAGGTGACCGCAGTATAACATCAGTATTTATTTATTTATTTATTGTTGTGTGAATGGAATTGTACTTTTGCATTGTTCTCTCAACTTGTGTGATTTTATAATATATATCCTCTTATCTCTGAGCATCAAATAAAGATTGTACACATCTCTGCTTGTCCTTTCCATTTGGTTGGAACCCTGTAGTTGGGAGCGTGTATAAAATATGTTTACCCCTTAGGTGGCATTAGCCTCCGCTCACATAAAAGTTATACGTGCACAACTCTGAGGGGGTTTTGAACCAGCATGCAGCATGGAAGCCAGGTGTGATAACAACGAGGCTACAGAACACAGCATAATATGCATGCCTTAAAATCTGTGGCCTATGCTTGATAAAGTAGGGTAGCTAAAATATGACCAAGATAATTGTTCAAATATATGATCAAACATCTCCGGTTCAAATTTGACCATTGCACAAAAACGCTGTCATGTACAGTACAGTACCAGGCAGCTGTCATCAAAATCAATAACACTGACTCTGTAGGGAGCTCTTCACCCCCATATACTAGCACAAGAGAACACTCGAGCGGATTCACTACCCACTGTGCTCTGGCATTTACTTGAAGAAAAAGATGGAGATGCAATACTAACAAATGCAAAGGACAGTGCCCACATTTTTCCATGGTCTTAGTTTCCATCTGGTATTAAGATGGGTTTTCAATTCTGATCACAAGTGGTCAGCCGAGACACATTACAACCTGTTCATGACTTTCACAAGAATGTCTAGTATGGCGCACAAATATGATTAATTGAATGAATCCATTTTGCTGCCTATAGCTGGAAAGCAAGCGAATGGAAAGGATTCAAAAAGTAACAGTGATGTTGATCCTAATCTGTGCGTTTTGGCAAAATATAGCAAAATTGGAATCGATTGTTTTGGTGTGGTTTCTCAACACACGTCATATAAGATATATCACATATGTTAGGTCAGTGGGCAGCGAGTAGGTGGTCTTTTGTATCTGTTCGATCGGATTCGACCACATAAGCATCTACAATACAAATGCAATCCGGTTGATTCAATTTTCGACTACCTCTGGAAGTGATTTCACACTATTTAGCATCATCTTATGATCTGATCAACAAAAGGTGTTTTAATACCAGGTGAGAATAGGGCCTTAAAGCATTGTCCCACTGGCTTACTTGATATTGTTTGGGGGAGCCACAACTGTCGACATCTTGTCAGAATTCTTATCATCTTTCTTTCTGAGTTCTGTCACACTCACTGATTGAGAATGTAAGACAGGTGACAGACTAAACAACTGCCTCTGATATTTGTCTGTCAGCCTCCGTAATTTATTCCAACACCCCATTTTGACAGTAAGTCAACATTGTTGAAATAACAGAGGCATTGGACAAACAATCTCTTATAATAATGCAAAAACAAATGTTATGGACAGAATTGGCATGCGGTTCATGGAGTTTACTCTGTGAATGTACGCAATTGTGTTTGTCTCTGTGGATGTAATATGTTCATATGCAGCTTTAGATAAAAAGCTAAACACAGACTCTTCTGCATGTCTTATTCGTCATTTACTGTAAGTGTAGTAGGTCCCCAGAAAAAAAATGTTTGGTTACATAATAAACTTGGTGGAACCCAATCTCACATGAAAATGTAACTGTTTTACTAGGTGGATGTGAATCGTTCAAAAATGTACAAATGGGACTGTATAAATTCATATGAATTAACCACCAATTCGCCAAAATTTAACATAGTTACGAATTGCCAGAGTTTGAAATTGTGTTGGGGAAAACTTACGGTTAAATATACATGAAGACAACCATGAGGCCACAAATACCACAAATGTGATTTTTCAAGCAGAATGCTCATTGTTATTTTAGTCAAGCACCTGAATGAACCTATTTTTTTAAGGACAGGTGTGTCCTGCCCTTGGAGGGTCACCTTCCCTTGTTTTGGCACTAGGAATGCATGGTAATGCATGTTATGTAAGAAAATGGTTCAGGATGTATCAAGACTCAAATGTGACCTGGTCACAAGCTTCTAAACCTAAATGTGGCTGAGATGAGTTAAGATGGATGTTGATACCGAGTATTAAATGGCTCTTGTGTAACGTACATTCTACACTAGATTCCTTGTGACGTGAGCCAGGCAAAATATACAGTAGAATAAACATCTGCGCAGTTTTGACAGCAGTGTCTGTTTGACTCGCATTTTTACAAAGCATTATTGGTTAGGACATTGCATATGGCAGTTCATTGCTTTATGTGAAAGGTGGGGACTTCATACATGGCAACCTCCACACTTTATAACTAATTCGACACAATGTCCAGCTGCTCAGCCAAACAAATCCACACGCACCATCTGTTACCACATGCCAGGCTGAACGTCTTTGAGTTGTCGAGCAGATAAGGTTTTCCCCACTAATCAATGTCTGTGGATCCCATTAACTAGACATCATGCACATGGAATACTAATGGGAACCAAATGCCACATTTGTGTGTACACAAGATGAAACTTTACAAAAAATGTTTTCTATGACATGAGGAAGATGACCAATGTGTCAATAACACTCTTCGGTCGCTCTGGTCTCCACTGCCCACAGGCTGTCTTGCATTTAAGGGACAGAGTCAATAATTCTGTTTGATGAGATTCCCTTGGAGAAGACTGTTTCTGCAGTGCTTGGCAACTATAGCTGTCCTCTGCTTCTTTTTTTGAGGTAAGACGCGTATTTGTCCTTGTTTTGCTAGCAGTGATGAATAAACCCTGGATACCTCCACCCATGCTGCCTACGTCTCCGGGTTTGGTCCGCTCTGCCTGAGGCCAGCATGGTGGTGTGGGAGGACTCCTCTGTGTTCACAGCCTCTAGCTACATACTAATGCTAACAAATGTACAGGTTGACCCAGAAAACTTGTATATTCCTATTTTCAGCTCCAGATACTAGGTACATGGATTGTAACAACTGTATTAGTAGTGCAACTCCTCCAATCTGGCCTTACACGACAATACACTAAACTTTTCCTGTCATAGCAAATTATGTCCCAACTCATTATTGTATATGAGGCAAGTGTCCATATGTTTCCTAAAGGTGCCACTGAACAGATGATGATTTAACAGAAAAAGAATGATATGGAGGATAAAAACAGTTTAACTGGGATCAATAATATGATAATAATGTTTTGGGTGTTAGGGTGTTTAATTGAATAATTCAAAACAATTTTCCATTATACAATTTATGCAGATAATGATTTTAATTCAACAATAAAATGAATGTTTTCGCCTAAATTATTTTATTTGTTTTTATACAAACTAGGCTTGTTGGAAAAACATGTCTGTGGTTGTTTTTTTATAACATAGGTTTGAGTAGATTCATTTTCTACCACTTTGATATAAAAATACAAAGATAATGCAAATATATTATATTCTTTGTTATCAACAACATGAGGTGAATTTTAAAAATAAATTACAGTAGGATTTCCCAAACTGGAATTTGTGAAGGAACCGCAGAAACCGATAATTAATTAAAGTCATATAAATGGGCAATTCATCATTTTAAAACAATTAAAATAGAACACACGCCCACATGTGTAATTATAGTGTACCTATAAAGTACTTACATGTAAGTATAAGGGAACGATATGTAAAGTTTGGGGAATAAAGGGGTAACAACCAGGAGAATTAAAAAAAAAAGTTATACTGTAAGTATAGAACTAATACTTATTCTAATGTTATTATGTACCAATACATACTGTATAGGCTTTTTATAGACATATAGACATATCTACGCATTTATATAGTAAACTTTTTAACAAAAGTGCACTGAAACCTAAAACAATTGCAACTTTTTCTTAAACATTGGGGAAAGATGCTCGTGTTTCATGTAGTGGCTTGTTACCCTCTTGTTCCATGGAGTTACAGGGTAAGTACAATAAAAATACATATACACAATCTAATATCACTAACTCGGAAACCTTTATTTGAAAAACTACTTAATTCAAAACACATTTACAACACTTCTTTTTCATTTAAAACTGCTTTTTTAAATCAACAATTCATTTCAAATGCTTAAGTCTTGACAGAAAGTAGCATCTTTTTCTCTTGCTTGGCTTCTTCCTTTTGTTCCTCTTCTTCTTTTTCTTTTCTTTTTTTTCACTGATGAATCTGAAGAAGAATCTGAAGTCTCTTGCTATTCTGTATTATGTATTAAAAGAAAATGCAGTACACCCAGAAATATGTCCTCACACATTTACTCATCTTTTACCCTCATGCCATCCAAGATGTATACGACTTTCCTTCAGATTAACACAAATTAAGGTTTTGAGAAAAATAAAAATATATCTCTGGGAATACATATAATGCAAACTCATGTGTTCCTAAAAGTTGGAGCCTCAATCAGCACATACTGCAATAACTGAATGAATCCATACGACCCCAATGGATGTATCAATATCTTCTGAAGTAAAACGATGGGTGTTCGTAAGAAAAATAACAATATTTTAAACTTTTTAAACTGTAGACTATCGTTTCAGACCAACTGTAATAAGTTGTTTTTTAAATAAAGGTTTCAGAGTCAGTGATATTAGATTGTGTGTATGTATTTTTATTGTATTTACCCTGTAGCTACATAGAACAAGATGGTAGCAAGCACCACTTTCCCTGTAACTACATGGAACAAGAGTGTATTTCCCAGTATTTAAAAAAATTGCAGTAGTTTTAGCTTTACTTGCCGGGCTGTAATCTAAAGCGTTACCTTTCTTTCTTTTTTTTCAAAACCTTATGAATATAGATTAGTTTTTCCCTCTTCATCATCTTTGGCATGTTACCTCATTTTTTTCAGCATCTTGGACATTATGTATGACATGTTTGACTTCCCCTTCTAGGTTTGGCAATCTCTTTTTTGCCAAAATTTGGGGAGGGTCCTCTTCAATTCCAAAAATGATACTCTCCCTGCACACAAAGTCCACAAATAAATAATTTACTCACTCTGGTGTGGAAGAACTTGACTGGCCTGCAAGCCCAGACGTGAACTCCATGAACACATTTGGGATAAATAGGAGCAGTTTTGTGAGCTAGACGCCATCGCCTACATCAGTGCCTGACCTCAATGATGATCTTGTGTGTGAATGGAAGCAAATCCCTGCATCCATGTTCCAACATCTAGTGGAAAGCTTTCCAAGAAGAGTGTAAGCTGTTGTGGCAGCAAAAGGAGGGATTAATGCATGCTGCTATGCATTTTAAAAATAAATGTTCAACAAGACACAAGAGCATCAGAGAGGTCAAGCACTGATGCTGGGAGATGCTTCCTTGCTAGCTGTTTCTTCACTGTTTCTGATTTGGATCTTGCTTTGTGCACAGGGGTATTGATATTTTAGAACTGGCAGCACATACAGTAGTTCCCTATATGTAATTGTATGCTGTAGTATTGAGATTTCTTTTTTCCTAGACTTACTAGTATTGCAAACCCATTAATTAGGGTTCGGCAATACTAGTACATTAATAAATGTTCATTAATACATTTTCCATAAACATAGTTTGAAGCCAACAAATCGGATAATTATTTAGGATCTTGACTAAAATATCAATGAGCATTCAGATTGAAACCCCACACTTGCACACAGTGAGATTAAAATTTGAAAATTTGTTTTGAAGCAACATTGTGTCAGCTTTTTGTATGTTGTTGCTTTTCTTAATATATGTAGCTTTATAAACAAACGATTCACTGATATAGTGAGTGATATATGTTCTAAAATATAATTATTCTCCACTCGAAATCAACAGTCACTGACAAATTCAAGCCGTTTTGTTTATGTCAATTTCTCATCAGTGGGAACTGCACACCTCTCAGCGGGAAGCCTCTTATTGTCAAATGCCCAAAGGGCACTGGCTACATTGGCCCAGTATGTATTCTTTACTCTAGGGTCCATGTATCCATGTCTTGTGCCTGCTGCACTGCCAAAATTGATGGACTCTCTGCTAATACATTCCTTAACCTGTGACCTTCTTCTTCTTTTTCTAGCAGCAGGGACATACACAAATAATCTTGTTACACTATAACCATATTCATTTTGACATGGTAATACCATAGTATTCTTTGAAGTACCTTCCATTATACGCTCATAAGTGCTACGATGAAGTACCATTATCTCTGATACATTGCTTTTCCGCTATAGTGCTAGTTATATGGGACCTACAGTATGACTGACAGCAGCATCCCCATGCAACCCTGCTTTCAGCTCCACTTTGAGTCACATGACCAGGGCCAAAGTACGACCTAGTAGAGTGCTGTTAGGGTAATATAAAACTGGCCATTTCCAACTCTGGAAAAACTGTGTCCTTTTCGTGACTAAGTGCACTCTTCATAAGTGCACTCTTCTAGATGAAGAGATGTAGTGTCATTAGATTTATCAAGTCTATTGAACAAAGCACATTATATCGGTATTAGCCTACTGTCCTTTGAGCGGATGTTGTTGTTTTTGCCCTTGCATGGTGCACTAAAATAAAAATAAAACAATAAATGATAATAATAATAATAAAATGTGTGTAATGTCTGTATTTTATTTTATTTATTTATTATTTAGCACACATACGAAACACAATAAACAGACTTGGCTCAATTTCAGAATGACCAAAACAACATTTGAAATGCTGTCCAATGAAATCAATCCACTAGTTCAGTTTTTTGTTATGCCTTAGCCTCAGTTTAGCTCATAAGTATTTCATTGGCATTTTTAGAAATTATGTGCATCTTGGTGTTTTCATCCAGAGTTTTTTTATGCAATATCCCAAAATTGAAACATAGCAAGTGTTTTGGAGTTTTAAGCCTTTCTTTGGCTTTTTTAAGGACTTTTCACTTTCTTCTTGATATTGAAATCATTTCCACAGAGCAGTTTTTCGAATACTATCCTTTCACTTATTCAACAGTTTTACACAATTAAGTTGTCTAAAGACATGATACAAAACAAATAAGAGTTTTAAATAGAGTTTGAAACAAATTGATAAAAGGCATATAATACAAATGAACTGACCAAGAAAGTTCCCTTTCGAAAGGGAACTCGCGCTGTGTCCCCTAGGGGTCGCTATACGAAATGACTCTGGCATGACTGGTGTCTGAAGCATGAGTCTAAACCCTACAATGAACTTGACATTGGCAGGCGGCAGCCTATGACGTCACCACTGGTGTGGCCGTGAGTATAAAAGGGCACCTGTGAAATATGTCATCCTCTTTCTTGTCTTCAGGAGTTTTTTTTGCACAGTGAGGAGCACGTGCATTTAGCTACTGAGGGAGCTGAATGCACGCATTCCATGGGTCTCCTCTTGCTATATTTCTCAATGAAAAGTTCAGTTTGTGCCGTCCCTACTCTCGAGGGATGTGGGACGCGCATTTATGTGGAATGCTGTCTTTTCTTCGAAGAAGCTGGATGCGCTAGGTATGATGCTATACTATTCCTTTCTTCTCCCTCCTGAGAGGGAGTGTTTGCACAAGCGTGTTCAGCTCTTGAGGGAGTTTAAGGCACACGTATCGATACATTCGTGTCTGTTCTCACTCTGATTCTTTTCAGAGTGATAGAATCTGACACGTGAACTAGTGCGCTTGACTCTCGAGTCCTTTGACTTAGCTCAGCCAATAGGGCACTCATCAATTTCAGCATGGCAGTGTGGGTATTTCATGCTCCATAGAGACCCCTAGGAGACACAGCTCGAGTTCCCTTTCGGAAGGGAACGTCTCAGGTTACGCATGCAACCATGGTTCCCTGAGAATAGGGAACGAGACGCTGAGTCCCTTTGCCATGCTTCCGGTATTCCTGTACATGTCTCCTTCAGACAACAAGTGGATGAAGTATTTCACAGGTGCCCTTTTATACTCTCGGCCTCACCTGTGGTGACGTCATAGGCTGCCGCCTGCCAATGTCAAGTTAATTGTAGTGTTTAAGTCAAGTCAAGTCATCTTTATTTATATAGCGCTTTTTACAATACAGATTGTATCAAAGCAGCTTCACAGTGATAACATGAAAATAATACAAAAACCTTTAAGGCAGATCTATAATATTGTTGAATATTAAATGTCCCCAACTAAGCAAGCCAGAAGGTAAGGCAACAGCGGCAAGGAACCAAAACTCCATCAGGTGACAGAATGGAGAAAAAAACCTTGGGAGAACCCAGGCTCAGTCGGGGGCCAGTTCTCCTCTGGCCAATGAGTGAACAGTAAGTTCAGAATGAATCAGAGTATTTGTCCAGTTCCGGTTGGTTGAAGTCGAGTGGAGAGGAGGAGAGACTGGTTGACACTTCAGGTCAGCGACGTCGTCGTGTCCTGGCGCTGGTCCTTCATCAGATCTGGATACGGCCTGGTTCCGGTGGACAGCGGTAAACCTCGGGATAGACAGAGAGACTAATATCAGCGTAGACGCCATCCTTCTTATGATGTAACAAGTACATCAGGATTTACGGGAAGTGTTCCCGGTCCCGGCTGTTCTAAACTATGCAGCCTAATTATATAAGTCTATAATGTGTTATGTGTATGCTAGGCCGAAGAGATTTGTTTTTAGTCTAGATTTGAACTGACAGAGTGTGTCTGCTTCCCGGACAATGGTAGGAAGACTGTTCCAAAGTTTTGGTGCTAAGTAGAAAAAGGATCTACCGCCAGCAGTCGATTTTGATATTCTAGGTATTATTAACTGGCCGGAACTTTGAGATCGCAGTAGACGTTGAAGGACTTTAGACACCAGTCATGCCGGAGGCATTCCCCATAGCAATCCCAAAGGGACGCAGCATCTCGTTCCCTATTCTCAGGGAACCACGGTTACGTGCGTAACCTGAGATGATTCCTCATTTACATGTTAACACATCTGCATACTGTACAGTACACTGTGAGGCTGTAATTGAAATGTAGTAAATCACTACTTCTCATTTCCCAGTTGCTTTAAGTAAATCCCAAACAGGGATTTATGTGCTGGCCACAGCCAGTAAAGCTAGTATTGTCTTTGTCTCCACAATTTCTGATTTGGCAGTGAAAGATGACTTTGGATTACTGTAATGAGTGTCTTGAGGGGGAGATTTAGTAAAGATGCTATTGATCTTTTTATTCCTGAAATAATTTGTTTGCCTTTACTCTGCCAGCCTCTCCTATCAACAGCAGCCAAAAGCCAGAGAGTTGAACAACTGTATTCCACCCCCACCTATAAACGAGCCCTTTATATGGGATTGTGTGGATATAAACAAATTCATTCTCACAGCAGTTATGTTCTTGTCCTTCATTGATAAAATATCTCAAGCATTTTTAGTTAACACTATCGCTTTGGCATTCAGTATTTTCTTAGCTTTTGTGAAGAGTTTACACAGTAGGACTGTGGATTCTCATCTTGATATGATAACAGTAAATTTACAAATATTTGTTTATTTATGATTAACACGGTTATATTCAAATGTGAATCTGACACAATTAGAGCACTGGTACTAATAAAAACTGTGAAAACTTCAATGAAACTAAGCCCAGATTAGTGTAACAACACCAACCACTCAATGATTAACATGAGGATTATAGTTTCCGTCCATGTACTTACAGCATATTTATTACAGTAAATTAATCGGCATTACCTTGACCTGCAAACTAACAATAACAATGTAAACAGATCTTGTTGTGTCCTAATGGGATGTCAAGTCAAGTCAAGTCACCTTTATTTATATAGCGCTTTTTACAATACAGATTGTATCAAAGCAGCTTCACAGTGATAACATGAAAATAATACAAAAAACAATTTCATCATCGTCCACCTTTAAGGCAGATCTATAATATTGCTGAATATTAAATGTCCCCAACTAAGCAAGCCAGAAGGTAAGGCAACAGCGGCAAGGAACCAAAACTCCATCAGGTAACAGAATGGAGAAAAAAACCTTGGGAGAACCCAGGCTCAGTCGGGGACCAGTTCTCCTCTGGCCAATGAGTGAACAGTGTATGAAGTTCAGAATGAATCAGAGTATTTGTCCAGTTCCGGTTGGTTGAAGTCGGAGTGGAGAGGAGGAGAGACTGGTTGACACTTCAGGTCAGCGGCGTCGTCGTGTCCTGGCGCTGGTCCTTCATCAGATCTGGATACCGCCTGGTTCCAGTGGACAGCGGTAAACCTCGGGATAGACAGAGAGACTAATATCAGCGTAGACGCCATCCTTCTTATGATGTAACAAGTACATCAGGATTTACGGGAAGTGTTCCCGGTCCCGGCTGTTCTAAACTATGCAGCCTAATTATATAAGTCTATAATGTGTTATGTGTATGCTAGGCCGAAGAGATTTGTTTTTAGTCTAGATTTGAACTGACAGAGTGTGTCTGCTTCCCGGACAATGTTAGGAAGACTGTTCCAAAGTTTTGGTGCTAAGTAGGAAAAGGATCTACCGCCAGCAGTCGATTTTGATATTCTAGGTATTATTAACTGGCCGGAATTTTGAGATCGCAGTAGACGTGAAGGACAATAATGCGTTAAGAGCTCGCTCAAGTACTGCGGAGCTAAACCATTTAGTGCTTTGTAAGTGATCAGCAATATTTTAAAATTTATACGATGTTTAATAGGCAGCCAATGCAGTGTTGACAGAACAGGGCTAATATGGTCATACTTCCTGGTTCTAGTAAGAACTCGAGCTGCTGCGTTTTGAACTAGCTGTAGTTTGTTTATTAAGCGTGCAGGGCAACCACCCAGTAGAGCATTACAATAATTTAGCCTTGAGGTCATAAACGCATGAACTAATTGTTCTGCATTATTCATTGAGAGCATATGACGTAATTTAGATATATTTTTAAGATGGAAGAAAGCGGTTTTACAGATACTAGACACATGACTTTCAAATGAAAGATTGGTATCAAAGAGCACACCCAGGTTCCTAACCGACGACGAAGAATTAACAGAGCAGCCATCAAGTGTTAGACAGTACTCTAGGTTATTACGTGTGGAAGTTTTTTGTCCAATAATTAGAATCTCTGTTTTTTCTGAATTTAGTAGTAGGAAATTACTAGTCATCCAATTTTTTATATCAGCTATGCATTCCGTTAATTTTGTGAATTGGTAGGTTTCGTTAGGTTTTGAAGAAATATACAGCTGAGTATTGTCGGCATAACAGTGAAAGCTAATTCCATGTTTCCTAATGATATCTCCTAATGGTAGCATGTACAGAGTGAACAGCAGCGGTCCTAGTACTGAGCCTTGTGGTACGCCATACTGAACTTGTGATTGATAAGACATCTCTTCATTTACTGCTACAAACTGATAACGGTCAGATAAGTATGATTTAAACCATGCTAGTGCAATTCCACTAATGCCAATGTGGCGTGTGACACGAGGGCAGTGTACGGGGGCTTCTTAAAGAATTATAATTAATAAGATTGTATCATTCACATTCCGACTACGCCACTCTGGGAATTTCACCCAAAGAATTAGAATAAGCCCAACAAAAGGCACACACAGGTTCGTATCACCTAATGAGGTCAGAGACATGGGTCATGGTACAAAACTTTTATTGACAATTCTAAAAAGGGAACAATAAAAAGGATATCAGGCACTTCGTTCAAATTCAATGAACCCCTAAAGGTTTAGAACCTGGTCGAGGCAGGGGCAAGAGGCACCGAGGCAGGGAGTCGTAGCATGCCACCCGCAGACGCAGGACCACTGCACTTCACTGTGCGCGCACACACACACACACACACACACGTGTTAATATCAAGCACTGCACACGGTCAGAAAGATACCGTCACCAAAGGAGAATCCTCTGCCCCTGGTGCTCAGGCCCTGCCAACACACACACAAAGAATATACATCAAATACAGAAATAAAATAAAGAAAGGCACTTTACTAGTTGGAAGGATTATAAATGCTCAAAATCAAAGTAACCAAAACACTATAATTAATGAATTGAAGTAAACAGTTGGGCAAAAATAACCAGATGTCAATGGCAGCAAAACATATAGAAATCAATAAAGGAAAAACACAACTTCCAGCAAAATGGTTAAACAAACCGGTCCAACAATTTGGAATGAGTTAAAGAAATGAACTATTATTTCAGAAAATAAGAAAATAAAGAGTTCAACTTTAAAGCAAAATCAAATACAAATAAAAAACAAAATAGAAAGAACCAAAATATATTAGAATGAGAGAGGAACAAAGATGGCAGTTCAGATGTTAGCACCAATCTCTGTAGTTAATCTCAACTCGAAGAAAAATGAAAACTACCTAAAGTCAAAGCGAAACTAAAAGAAATCAACTAAAGCCCCAACTTGCAGTTGGATCAGTTGACAGTAACAGTTGCAGCCGAATTGAAACAGGACAGCACTGCGGCAGTAAATGAACACGAAGAACCCCGTCTGGAATGAGTTATAGCCCTTTATGGACCTATAAACAACATAAGATTGTTACTCTGCTAGATAAATTCTCCAAATTAATACGCACGTAAAACTAATACATACCGATCGTCGAGGAAACAGAAACGTAGCTTTCTCTAGAAGGGAACTCAGGTTCTCACAACTGAGAAAGGGTAAAGATTAGGACATATTCTTAAATACGACTAGCACTTCAAAGGCACGCATGTCATGCAACAGCGCACGATTAGCAAACTCTCCCTACCTTCTCCAGCATCCAGATTCCGTACGCGCATCCAGTACACGCAAACAATAACAATCCTAACGAGCTTGTGCAGCGGGGGACAGCAGCACACTCTTCAAAGCGAAGCGGTGTCTCTAAGGTACATTAAAAGAACGCATTTCACATAACTGAATACAATTCAGGAGCTAAAAACAACTAGCAGCGCCTTCCCCTTACCGGCTCGGGTGCTCGCATCCGGTTTCCAGGAAGCAGTGGCGGAAGCGCGTTAATGACGCGGTGATTCAAAACATGACGCCTGACGAGCGGTAACTGCGCTGCGGTTTTAAAGCCCAGGAGCACCGATGATTGGATAGACTGGCCATCAATATCAATGATTAAAACAAAACAAAAACGCCCTCCCTGCCACATCTACCCCATCATTCTGCATCGGCGCCCCGACGATGGACTAATGTCAATTAACAAGACACCCCTCCAATTTACTAACTCCAAGGTCTAAACAAGGCTGAAATGCTATGGGTTACGATCCCAGGAGTACCGGTTACTCGATTCCTTACCTCTCCCACAGCCTGGGGGAGACGATGCAAATTCGAATGCTGACCCGCTCCGGCTCGGCCCGAGCGCCGAGGGGAGACCCCCCTCTCATTATGGGAACTGGGAGGAGTTTCACTTTCTCCCACTATAGGTTCTACACCCCGTTCCTCTGACTCCCTCAAAGCCACACCACCAGGAGGTGGGCCCATAGGCCATCGCTCTTCCTGTACCTCAAGCTGTGTTGGGCGCCCAACGCCCCACGGTCCCAGACCCTGAACAATCTGAGGAGTCTCTGGCACCAACAACATAAAATCGTCATCATACTCTTGAGGGTCATCTTGGGCTTCCACAACACCTGTAGGCTGATTGACAGGCGTAACGTCCTTCCGGACACAAGCCTTCAACAGAGAACGATGCACTCGGCGTACCTTGCCCAAATCTGAAACTGGCGCAATGGCATACACAGCACCTCCCTCCTCAGGGGACCGGATCACCTGATATGTCACCGAACTCCACAAGTCCTGGATCTTGTGGCGACCCCGCACTGCATGATCTCGTAGATAGACTAACTGACCCTCTGACAAAGGTAGATCGCGAACATGTTGGTCGTGCTGCCTCTTGCGACGGTCAGCCGCAGCTTTCAGGCGCTCACGTGCTCCCTCAAAGGCAACTTGCAACCGCCTACGATGTTCTATGACCCAGCTGTGTACGCTTCCGGCGGCCGGTTCTGGCACTCTACCAAGCAAGAAGTCGATCGGCAACTGAGGTTCTTGCCCAAACATTAAGTAATGTGGAGACTCTCCTGTCACTTGATGGGGAGTGGTATTATAACAAAATATCACTTGAGACAAACAAGACACCCAGTCCCTCTTCCTAGAGCCCGGCAAGGTTCGCAACAAGTTGTACAAAGTGCGATTAAATCGCTCACATTGCCCATTACCGGCCGGGTGGTATGGGGTGGTACGAGATTTCCTTACCTGATAAAGCTCGCAAAGCTGCCGAATAAGAGCGGACTCAAAGTTCCGGCCCTGGTCTGAATGAATTCTGCCCGGAACACCGAATTTGTAAAACCACTCTTCAACCAAAATTTGGGCTACGGTCTCAGCTCTTTGGTCTCGTGTAGGTACCGCCATAGAAAATTTACTAAACACATCAGTCATCACCAATATGTTTTCCTGTCCGGAATGTGAGGGTTCAAGCACAGTGAAGTCAATCGCAAGTACTTCATTAGGCCTCGAAGCCAGTAAATGGCCCATAAAAGCCCGAGCTATTGGCCGATTATCTTTGGCGAGCTGACAACGTTCACATTCTTGACACCAAAAGGTAATATCAGCCAACATATTTGGCCAATAGCACCGCTGCCGAATCAACTCACTGGTGCGCTCCACCCCTTGATGCCCATGTTGTTGGTGGAGCTGCATCAAAACCTCTTTCCTCAAAACATCAGGCAACACTAATTGGTAACATTCTTCACCTCCGTCAGGACGAAATACTTTCCGATACAACACTCCTTCCCTCGTCTCTAATCGATTCCATTGTTGGAGGAGAGTCAAACATGGTCTAATCAACTGATGCCGCTCCTCGGGCCCCGGCCGCCGGCCCTGCTCCCAGAACTTTATTACCGGTCCGATAACGGGATCAGTCTCCTGCATAGATCGCAGGTCATGAGTAGAATAGCCTGGCAACGCACTCACTGCCCTCACATCTACCTGTGCTGCACATCCTATGCCAATGGCCTGCTGTAACAACTCAGGGACTACGACACCTGCAGCCAAACCCCCAAGCGGACCTCGAACCACCGGGTTCTGGCGAGAGAGAGCGTCTGCATTACCATTGCTCCTTCCTGACCTATATCTCACCTCAAAATCAAAAGCGGCTAGCTCTGCAGCCCAACGTTGCTCTGTAGCTCCGAGCTTCGCTGTAGCTAGATGACTTAAGGGATTATTATCCGTGAACACAATACACTTGTGCCCTAGAAGATATTCCCTGAATTTTTCAACCATGGCCCACTTGAGCGCCACAAACTCTAATTTCATTGAGCTGTAGTTGGTCATATTACGCTCAGTGGGCCTTAAGCTACGACTGGCATATGCTATGGGTCGGGTTTTCCCTTCAAATTCTTGGGACAAAACCGCCCCCAGCCCCCCATGACTAGCGTCTACTTCTAGAATGAAGGGTTTGGAAAAGTCTGCGTAAGCCAGTACTGGGGTGGATGTTAACCTTATTTTTAAGGCCTCAAATGCTGTCTGACAGTGCTCGGTCCAGACAGAAATCAGACTCTGCCCCCTTCGCTTACCTGACTTACCTCCCATCACCTCAGCAACTAACTTATGCAGAGGGGCTGCCAATTTGGCAAACCCCTCCACAAAGCGCCTATAGTAGCTCGCAAAGCCAAGAAACGTTCGTAACTCGGAAACGGTCTCAGGGCAACGCCATTTTGCAACAGCCTCGATTTTACCTGGATCTGTTGCCACCCCTTGCGCCGATATAACATGCCCCAAGTACTTAACTTCTGGCCTGAAGAAAGCACATTTCTCCAGCTTTGCCTTGAGTCCTTCCCTCTCTAACCGACTCAAGACCATCTCCAATCTCTCTAGATGCTGGGCAACGGAGGAGGAAAACACAACAACATCGTCAAGATACAGAAGCAGGGACTGACACCGCTGATCACCAAATAGTCTCTCCATTAACCTCTGGAACGTACTCGGAGCGTTGCAAAGTCCAAAAGGCATACGGTTCCATTCAAATAATCCAAACGGCGTACAGAACGCAGTCTTGGACTTATCTGGCTCTGAAACAGGAACCTGCAAATAACCGCTGGCCAAATCCAGTGTAGAGAACCAGCGAGCCCCCCCTAGTGAATCCAAAGATTCCTCGATACGAGGAAGAGGAAATGCGTCCCTCCTAGTCTTGGCATTCAGGTGACGGTAGTCTACGCACATACGCAGACTACCGTCCTTCTTTTTGACTAGCACAATCGGCGATGCATAAGGGCTACAACTTTCACGAACTATTCCAGCCTCCAACAACTGGTGAATATGGGTTTTTACCACCTCATATTCAGAAGGGGGTATCCGTCTGTATCGTTGACGCACTGGGACATTATCCAATAAAGGAATGTCATGGGAAATGAGGCGAGTACAACCTAGATCGTTCTCATGACCTGAAAATACTGCTTCGTATTTCTGCACCAGAGCTCTAACCTGAGCCTGTTCTGATTCTGACAAAACCGATAAATCAATAGACTCCATCTGTTGGGACAAGGGACTCTCCTGCACACTATGGGACTGGACAGTGGCAATTACTGGCTTTATTTCAACGACTCCTCTTGGCAAACTGACTACGTAAACCTCCCTAAGGTTACCCACCACCGTGGTAGGGCGAAGCATCACATCCACGGTGCCGACATTCACTACCGGCACATAGACAGTCCCTTGAATTACTCTTACCAAAGCAGGTGATGCTAAAAGCCCAGCTGGGAGGCCTGACTCAGGGGGCTCAAATAAAACGGTACTGCCAAAATATTGGGCCGAACAGGTTGCCGCCACTAGCTTAATAGTGCCACCTGGTATGCGACACACCCCGCGTCCACGCACCCGTACACACCCTACTTGATCTAAGCGCTCTCTAGCATTTACTTGCTGGCAATATTGCAGTGCACTCGACACACTTGGTAATTGTGTAACTACAGGTAAGTCGAAGAGGGAGGTGCCATGCTGCCCAAAAAGCTCCTTATAACACCGGCCAAGAATGTTCATCCCCAGTACCCCAGGGACATCCACACTCATGCCTCCAGGAGGATCCCGAACAACCAGTACACCACAACCAACGACAAGCCTGCCACAAATCTCCACATCTAGCTCCAAATATCCCATGTACGGGATAGTAAGCCCATTGGCTGCTCGAAGCTGTAGCCACTGACAATTTTGAAGACGATCCTGACCCCATGGTTCAAAATGTTGTCGAAAGCAACGTTCAGTGATAGTTGTTACCATAGAACCAGTATCCACCAAGCAGGACACTGAAACACCTCCCATAAGGGCAACCACATGTGGACAAGAGGAGATTAAATGGGGGACTGAACTGCGTACACCTATCCTACTTGAGTCAATTACTTCCCCACCCAGGCGGTGACTCTGCGACCTGGTGGGAACTAGTTTTCCGATGGCCGGGAGGGACGTAGCCGTCCATTCTCAGCTGTAGTGGGACCTGCCACCGGCTGGGAGGGATTTGGGAAATTACGTTGCCCATCACACTCACGAGCAAAGTGGCCCGGTCTCTGACACCGCCTACATATAACTGGACCAGAACGAGGGGAGCGACTACGTGTATTAGATGGATGGAGACGGGCAAAGGTTTGAGTAAGGTGATTCAACTGCTGCTGTTGCTGTCGTAACATTTCCCTCAGCTCACCAAACTCTGACTGCTGTGGCGACCCAGCTGTTTCAACTGGTGCCCCACCATGTACCCCATATTGAATACAATATGCTAGTGGGACCGACTGACTACGCCCTCTTGACCCTCCAGGCATCCCCTCCTGTACCCACCTAATTGCTTCACCGCGAACCTCCAATAAAGTAGCAGTGGGCTGGCGGCGAACCAACTGCTTCAGCTCTCGCCTAAGGGTGCTGTCAGCGACATGCTCTACAAATTGGTCCCGCAACAAATTTTCTGCATTTTGCATGACATGCGGCGCCCGATTCTTAACCCTTTCTAAAAGGCCCATAAGCGCAAGAGAAAATTCTAGCAGAGTCTCACCCTCCTGCTGCTTCCTGGAAAAGAAGGCCTCTTGTAACGCTACATAAGACCGGGAACACCCATAAAGATCACGCAGCGCCTTAATAATCCTATCAGGGTCTCCGCGTTCTAGATCAGGACGATACCTTATCTCTTCTCTTGCCTCTCCCTCTAAGTGATCAAAAAGGAAGAAAGCTTGATCTGCATTTGACATGTGGCGCACCCTTATACACGCCTGTGCCTCCTCAACCCATTCGTCAACATCCAAACCCGATTTGCCATTGAATTTTGGGCAGCGTCGATCTCGCGGTACAAAAACAAATCGTTCAGGTGCAACCGTACCAAGTGGTTGAGGCGTCACAGGCGGAGCAGTAGAGGTACCGGGCAAGGCTGCATCAGGACCAGGCAATCCAACTGGTGCCTGTGCCTGCTGCAACCTTACGTTGTCAGCTCTCAACTGGGCTACCAAATCTCTCAATTCTTGTAATTCATCCTCCATTTTGATGTTAATTGACTTTTTCCTTTTTAAAGAAGAAACTTACCACTGCAAGGAAGAAGACACCAATTGGAACAACTCCGGCACAATGCACTGCTGTCCTGTTTCAAAAAAACAACCCACAAAACACAGAGAAAAAGAACATACAAAAAAAACCAATGTCTCTGACTCAAAGTTATGGTGAACCCTGCCGACTGCGCCAAGATGTGGCGTGTGACACGAGGGCAGTGTACGGGGGCTTCTTAAAGAATTATAATTAATAAGATTGTATCATTCACATTCCGACTACGCCACTCTGGGAATTTCACCCAAAGAATTAGAATAAGCCCAACAAAAGGCACACACAGGTTCGTATCACCTAATGAGGTCAGAGACATGGGTCATGGTACAAAACTTTTATTGACAATTCTAAAAAGGGAACAATAAAAAGGATATCAGGCACTTCGTTCAAATTCAATGAACCCCTAAAGGTTTAGAACCTGGTCGAGGCAGGGGCAAGAGGCACCGAGGCAGGGAGTCGTAGCATGCCACCCGCAGACGCAGGACCACTGCACTTCACTGTGTGCGCACACACACACACACACACACACGTGTTAATATCAAGCACTGCACACGGTGAGAAAGATACCGTCACCAAAGGAGAATCCTCTGCCCCTGGTGCTCAGGCCCTGCCAACACACACACAAAGAATATACATCAAATACAGAAATAAAATAAAGAAAGGCACTTTACTAGTTGGAAGGATTATAAATGCTCAAAATCAAAGTAACCAAAACACTATAATTAATGAATTGAAGTAAACAGTTGGGCAAAAATAACCAGATGTCAATGGCAGCAAAACATATAGAAATCAATAAAGGAAAAACACAACTTCCAGCAAAATGGTTAAACAAACCGGTCCAACAATTTGGAATGAGTTAAAGAAATGAACTATTATTTCAGAAAATAAGAAAATAAAGAGTTCAACTTTAAAGCAAAATCAAATACAAATAAAAAACAAAATAGAAAGAACCAAAATATATTAGAATGAGAGAGGAACAAAGATGGCAGTTCAGGTGTTAGCACCAATCTCTGTAGTTAATCTCAACTCGAAGAAAAATGAAAACTACCTAAAGTCAAAGCGAAACTAAAAGAAATCAACTAAAGCCCCAACTTGCAGTTGGATCAGTTGACAGTAACAGTTGCAGCCGAATTGAAACAGGACAGCACTGCGGCAGTAAATGAACACGAAGAACCCCGTCTGGAATGAGTTATAGCCCTTTATGGACCTATAAACAACATAAGATTGTTACTCTGCTAGATAAATTCTCCAAATTAATACGCACGTAAAACTAATACATACCGATCGTCGAGGAAACAGAAACGTAGCTTTCTCTAGAAGGGAACTCAGGTTCTCACAACTGAGAAAGGGTAAAGATTAGGACATATTCTTAAATACGACTAGCACTTCAAAGGCACGCATGTCATGCAACAGCGCACGATTAGCAAACTCTCCCTACCTTCTCCAGCATCCAGATTCCGTACGCGCATCCAGTACACGCAAACAATAACAATCCTAACGAGCTTGTGCAGCGGGGGACAGCAGCACACTCTTCAAAGCGAAGCGGTGTCTCTAAGGTACATTAAAAGAACGCATTTCACATAACTGAATACAATTCAGGAGCTAAAAACAACTAGCAGCGCCTTCCCCTTACCGGCTCGGGTGCTCGCATCCGGTTTCCAGGAAGCAGTGGCGGAAGCGCGTTAATGACGCGGTGATTCAAAACATGACGCCTGACGAGCGGTAACTGCGCTGCGGTTTTAAAGCCCAGGAGCACCGATGATTGGATAGACTGGCCATCAATATCAATGATTAAAACAAAACAAAAACGCCCTCCCTGCCACACCAACATAATGTTTGAGTCTATTTAAAAGGATGTTGTGGTCAATGGTGCCAAATGCAGCACTAAGATCAAGTAACACTAAAAGAGAGATACAACCACGATCGGATGATAAGAGCAAATCATTTGTGACTTTAACGAGAGCTGTCTCGGTACTATGGTACGGTCTAAATCCGGACTGAAAATCCTCGCAGATATCATTTCTTTCAAGAAAGGAACACAGTTGTGAGGATACTGCTTTTTCTAATATCTTTGACAGAAATGGCAGATTAGAGATCGGCCTGTAATTGACTAATTTTGTAGGATCAAGTTGCTGTTTTTTAACAAGCGGTTTAATCATAGCTAGCTTAAAGGTTTTTGGTATGTATCCTAGAGACAAAGATGAATTAATGATATTAAGAAGAGGATCTATGACATCTGGAAGCATCTCTTTCAGCAGCTTAGTTGGTATAGGGTCTAACATGCACGTTGTCGATTTAGATGATTTAACGAGTTTGCAAAATTCTTCCTCTCCTATAGCAATGAATGAATCAAATTTTCCCTCAGGGAGACTACAATGCACTTCCTGATGCGATACTGTATTAGAAGATTATTGATAAAGCAATCTTTAGTGGCAGAAGTGATAGGTCTAACATATTTATAACACGGAGTCGGCTTTGCAGCCTTGGCTAAATTTAATTTACACGAGACTAGATAATGATCTGAGATGTCATCGCTCTGCTGCAGTATTTCAACGGCATCAACATCTATTCCATGTGATAGTATTAGATCTAGAGTATGATTACGACAATGAGTCGGTCCTGACACATGTTGTCTAACTCCAATTGAGTTTATAATGTCTTTAAATGCCAATCCCAATGCATCTTTTTCATTATCTATGTGTATATTAAAGTCACCAACAATTAGTACTTTATCTGCAGCCAATACTAATTCTGATAGAAAGTCCGCAAATTCTTTGATAAAGTCTGTATGGTACCCAGGTGGCCTGTATACAGTAGCCAGCAGAATTTTCAAACGTGATTTCTCGTTTACACTATATATTTTTACATTAAGCACCAACGCTTCAAAAGAATTATATTTACAACTAGATTTCTTAGTGGTTTTGAAAATATTACTATAAATTACAGCAACACCTCCTCCTTTGCGTTTCAGACGAGGTTCATGTTTATAACCGTAATCTTGTGGGGTTGACTCATTTAAAGCAATGTAATCGCTTGGTTTTAGCCAGGTTTCTGTCAAACACAGCACATCTAGGTTATAATCTGTAATCATATCATTAACTATTAGCGCTTTTGAAGTAAGAGATCGAATATTCAGCAACCCAAGCTTTATCATTTGCTCATTTGTATTATATCTGTTTTTTATTTGTTGAAGATCAATTCAATTTTTAACCTTAGATGGGTTTGAACGTATTTTGGATTTTCAAGTTCGGGGAACAGACACAGTCTCTATATGATGATATCTAGGTGAAAGAGGCTCTATGTGATGGGATTTATCTGACCTTGGTGACGTGAGGCCACTAGCAGACGGTCGGTTAAGCCAGTCTGTCTGCTTCCTGACCTGAGGCCCAGATTGTCATGTTGGATGTCCACTCTAGTCCGTAGAATGTCTGTTGGGGAGAATCAAAAATAAAGTGTTTGCAGATATTAGGAAGACAGTCTCTACTAATACTCTAATGAGAGTTAGATGTAATGTAGTTTCAAAGTTACTTATGGTTAATAAAATGTCTAAAGACACTTGTGTACAGCAGTGGGCTTTCAAGACTAATTGAATTTCCTTTACATCAGCTGTTAGTGTCCGGAAGGTTTTCTCTCACACGTGAAAGGCTTCAGTAATGACACAGAAATAGCAGTGAAATGGAACAAGTTTCAGGTGGAATCAGAATAGTTTATAGTATTAGATGATAAAGTATATAGCTAAGAAAGGTTAAATACAGTAAATGGGAGAAATTTGGTCTATTTGCTGACTCTAGTAAAGGTAGTCCCCCCTTCCAAATATAGAGCCAGTCTTCAAAGTCATCATCTGTTTTCCATGACAGTTTGTGCAGTTTGTTTAATGCGTCACAGCAATTGCTGTCGGAAGCTCCGTAGAAATTGCTGTAAAGTGGTTGGTGTGTTGTGCAGTTTTGGAGATTTTAGTATTTCCCTGTTAGATAGGCTGTATCAATTAGATAGGCTGTATACTTGCATGATTGAAAATAGCTCCTGTACATGGCTGCCGAGTGAACTGACTTGCCTGTGTTTCTTAGCATGCATAGATCTTCTTAATTATGGAGAGTTTAGTTGGACATTTACTTTGTCTTAGACAAAGGAAAATATGTATGAACCTTCTAAAGTTCTAAACCATTTTAGAATGTTTTTAGAAAGCTAAAATGTCTGAAGTCATGGTGAATTTGGTGAATTTCACGAGAAAGGTTGTGAAAACAATATACTGTCGATGTGAGCAGCAATTAGCAGAATGGGTTCTGGAAGATATTGTAAGAAGTAGATGAAACTTATGTGTCAATCATTAAAAAAATGTTTTAAAAGTTCCAAGTTTTGATTTGTTTTCTCAGACATTATTGGTAGATGTGTTTATATCTGATAGAGCTTGAGTATTTTGTGTGGCTAACTTTTATCTATATTGCTCAAAGTGAAAGTGCAACATATTTAGCATGTATGAATTATAAAACATGGATAATTTTCACATAATTGGGCTTTAATTACTTTTCTCTTGAAAAAGTAAAGTAAGGGAGTACTCTTAATGCTTATGTAATTTAGTTGTGGTTACTTCTGATGTAATTGCATCAAATACTGGATACTAGACTATACATACAGACGGTTGGTCTGGGAACGCCTCGTCACGTGATGTGAATTTAGCCGTGGGGGAAAACATTGCCTTGGCACTAATTGAAATACACGGGACAATCATGCCGAAGAGTTGCTGTGTCGTTTTCTGTACTGCCAATAAACAAACAAATTATAAATTGAAGTTCTACATTCTTCCTAATAAACACACAGAACTGGAAAGGAGGACAAAATGGCTACAAGCAATAAGGCGTGAGGATCATCAAGGGAAGTTGTGGAAGCCCAAGACTAAGCATGTGTATGTGTGCAGTCGGCAATCGCTTGATAGGCCAATCGCTACGTAATGATGCGAGCCGTGAACCTATGGAGTAGTTCGAGGTCTACACTCAATACAGACTGCAGTCTGTGAGTTAGGGATAACTGTCAGCACAGTCCCTCGGCAACTTCGTACTACTGATCACCGTTTTACAAAAGGATTAATAGTTTGGAGTGAAGCATACTAACAATTGGTAAGTGACAAGGTTTTATGGAGTTATTGAGGCTAATGTTACCGCTACAGCTTCCGCGATGTCTTACCTGGAGATTCAACCAGATATGTCTGAAAACGACACCCTTCGGCCATTTGGTTGGGTCATTGACCCAGTTTTTTATTAAATAAGGGCAATCATAACCTATTGCAGTTAATTTTGCAATGTACCGTTGCTGGTCGGCAGGCGTCAATGACTCGCAATACGACATTTTTGTCATTCAAATACACACGTTGTTCGCTGTGTTCCAAGTTTCTGTCATGATTCTGCCATCACGTCCTTGTTTTTCCTGGTCTTTTGGCAGGATCATGGCAGACCCATGTTTTGTTTACAAGCGCATGGCCTGTTTTTTGGGCCATGTGCTTGTGTTGTCTCGTTACGTAACCCCGCCCCCTTGTTATCCTCGTCTTGTCATTATTACCTAGTCAGTGTCACCTGTTCCCCTCATTAGTTTCTCCCTTTTTAATCCCCTTGTGTTTGCTGTCCTGTGCCGGTTCATTGTCAATCATTGCGTGTTATTCTCTGTGACAGTCTTGTGAGTACTTTGTCTGAATCCTGTTTAATAAGAATTGTGAGTTTGTGTTGCTGTTTGTTTCCTGTCTAGACATCGTCAAGTCAGTATCTAGTCTTTATTTATCATCTTGTCTTAGTCAAGCTGTACTCTCCTCCAGTCCTGTTTTGTGTCGTAATAAACCTTGAGTGTCTGCATATCGTCTGTGTTTGGGTTCTCTCCATCAACCTCCTGACAGTTTCGTGTCTACCCTTGTATTTTTCAACTGGTCAAGGTTGATATGGGGTTTAGACAGTAATTAGTAATACTTAATGCAATACTTTTAAGAGAAAGTAGTTATCTAATAACACTGTAGAAGATTTAATTAGTAGTAAGTCATTCATTACTTTTTCAGAATAACTTACCAAACACTGATGATAATATATAATAAAATCATGCAAATTGCCAAAATGCAGTTGCCTGCCAGTAATGGAAAGTATATTACCTGAATTCACCCTGCCAAGGTAATTGTAGCTGCTGCCCCCAATTTTAAAGTGTAACTCAACCCCTGGTCAGAGCCTAACCCCACCCACTGGCAATATTTGAAAAATGCTGTAAAAGTGGGCATAGCCAACCCGATCTCACGGCAATTCGTACGAATTTTACGAGGTGGCTAATTCGTACCAATTCATACGACCTCACTCGTACGAATTTGTAAGTTTTTTGCTAAATCGTACATATTTTACGATTTGCCAAAATCGTATGAATTCATATTAATGACCTACCCCTGACCCCGCCCCTAAACCCAACCGTCACGTGGGTTTAGACAAATCGTACAAATTCGTACGAGTGAGGTCGTACAAATTCGTACGAATTAGCCACCTTTTAATCACTCGTACAAATTCGTACGAATTGGTCGTGAGATAGCGTTGGCATAGCCCAGCGGAGACAGAGGGGATGATCCGAGGGCGGGGCTGAGCGGGGGGCGTGCACCTGAGAACCACAGTGACGGAGTGATTGACAGCTGTCAGACACTTAAAGATGAAGAGTGACGCCAATAGCTTTGCAACAGAGCGGTTATTTGAAGTAGAGGACTTTTCTCCCCCACCTTCACCTGAAGATAGTAAATGGAGCAAATTTCAGCACAGGTCAAAATATATCAGCCCTTTTTGTTCTTAGAATAACTGATAGATTGTAAGTGTATTCTGAGAACAGTACCTTATGTCAGATATACTAAACCATTTATGAAGTCCCACCTGTTTAAAAACTCAGGGACCAGCACTTAAACCCTGTGTCAAGCCAGCAAACGTATGTATAACACTTTTCTCGCTACACACACCCTTACCTGACCCCCTCACACACACCTCTTACTTCTCAGAAAATAACCATGTTCAATTTCAACTGTAGAAACACCCACCCTTACAGCAGAAAAATAAAATGAAGGAGAGGAGGCGAGGCGAGAAAAAGACTGCTGCTGACAGCTGTGGGTTTTCCCGGGCAGGAACTCGACCGGGATGTGTTTTCTCATGACTAGCACCCACTGACCTCCATTAGTGGAAGTAATAATAAAAAGCTCCTCACAGAGATTAAATATTTCATAACACTGTTGATACACACTCACAGTCATACACATGATTTGCACATACTGAGGTCCTGTACCTATTTCAGAAAACTGTTATTTTTCATTAGGTTAGATATTATGAATCACTCAATTTACTTTTTAATTGTGTTTGTAGTTATGAACCAACTTCTTCTCCAAAGCACAATTGGTTGGGCAATTTAGTAGTTATAGCATGCATGGAGATATTGATAATTCATTATTAAAAGTGTCTTGGATGCCTCGTGGTCTGTGGCAGGCGCTATAGCTTGAGCTCTAGTTCTGTGCCGGGCTCGGACGTTGTCACAGGGTCCACGGCAGAGGATCTCTGGATCATCCCGGGCTGGGATGATGAGTCCTGTCTGGAGCGGGCAGATAGATGGCGGAGTGAGGGTGGATCCACACACCCACAAGGCGTAATCATTGAACTTGACGAAGGGACAGTGATCCTCCATCAACAGCATCTGTACAAGAATGTTGTCCATTCCCCTACAGAAGAGCTGTTTAAGAAGTTCTCATACATTCATCCAGTGAGCATACATTCTGTAGGTAACAGTCCACTATTTAATTTGTTTCTTGTTTTTGAGGGTCGTTATATATATATATATTCTTTTTTTTTTCTTCTTTTTTTCAGAAGTCTCTTATGCTCACCAAGGCTGCATTTATTGAATCAAAATACAGTAATAATATACAATTTACAATTTATCTTATTGGTAACACTTTATTTTACGGTGTTCGTGATACAGAGTAATTACTTAATTAATTCCTTAGTAGTAGAAGTTGTAATAACATGTAACAAAATGTAATTAATATGTAACTAAGTTTTGGAACAGCTTGTACTATACAGATTGTAATTATGCACATGCAATAGGCAGCTGCTGTTACACATATGTAACAAGCCGAGTTGGATAAGGTTTATAGGTACACATGAAGTACACTTAAGTACATTCTTGATACACTTTATTTTACGTAGCTTATCCCTGTGTAATATTATGTAATTGCAATGTAAATAGGAAGCTACTGCATGTATTTAAGCTGTGAACTAGTGAGTTAATTCAAACTAAGGTGCATATGGATAAGGTAAGATAGAAATGAAGTACACTTAAGTACAATCTTGATACACTTTATTTTGCGCAGCTTATACCTGTGTAATAGTCTGTCATTTTAATGTAATTACGATGCTACTGCATGTATTTAAGCTGTGAACTAGTGGGTTAATTAAGATGGATAACTGTACGTTCACACCGCCGCCGGCGAGAGCGGCAAAATTCGCTCTCGCCGCCCTGCCATCGACGCCGTGAGATTCGGGGACTTTCTGGCGCTCTGACGTAGATTTTAGAATGCGTGATTTTAGGAGCCGCAAAGCAAATAAGAACTGAACATAAATCAGTATCCTATTTTGTGCATACTGGCAACACGTAGGGTATAAGTTAACCTATTAAAATATTTTAAATGTGAAAGTAAACACCAATTTCAGACACCTTTTTCCATTCGTCGTTCTTTTTATTAATGTCCCTGTATGTAAACAGGGACAATTCGTACAATAACGGGAAACCCGCAACAGAAATAATTACCTTTTCCTCCATTTTGCTTAGGAACTAATGTGGTCGGAACCAAAGTTTACAGGATTGTGTTCTCTGGTATCCTATCAGGGCGGAGGACTTCTACATTCCGATTGGTTGCCGCCGAACCGCGTCATAGCTTATTACCATAAAGTTGACAAATTTGAACTCTTCTTGCCGCTCTTGCCGGAGGTCGCCGCCGGCTCTCATTGAAAATGAATGGCTTCCGGCCAATTTGACGCTCTCGCCGCCGGCGGTGTGAACGCACAGTAAGGTAGGTAGATACACATGAATTGCACTTAAGTACAATCTTGATACACTTTAATTTATGTTACATTATGCTACAGAACGTACAAAATTACCATGTGTAACTGCAGGCTTTTCCTGACCTTAGTAGCCTAAGTACTTGTTTTTACATTGTGTAGTACTAAGTACTTTCTTATAATTACACTGTACCAAGTCTGTAACACGTATGTAACCGACTTGGCTTGTTACTTGTGCATAATTACAATCTGTAAGTACAGGCTGTTTCATAACTTAGTTACATGTTAATTACATTTTGTTACATGTTATTACAATGTCCACCCCAAGTAATAATTAAGTAATACTCTGTATCACGTACACCGTAAAATAAAGTGTTACCAATTTGGGTGTTTAACCAATTTTACAAAAAAAAAGATCGAATTAAATACATTTTAAATATGTAATTTATTGTTGTGATGACAAAGCTGAATTTTCAGCAAAATTACTCCAGTATTATGTGTCACACAACGCATGTGTTTAAATAAAGTGTTAGAAGATATTAAGCAGACAGTCTATTATTAATCTAATGGCAGTTAGTTGACTATCGAAATAAAGTGTTACCCAACATCTTTTCAAAACTTTTTTCAGAAGATTTTCGCATTAAAAACCATATAGAAAGACACCATTTATTTCATTAATCCAGTTTGATTGTAAAGCTATGTATATCAGCTATAGTTACATTTTGTTGATTGGTTATCATTTATATATACATATATCATTTTGGTACCATAATTTACCGTTTCTTGTGCTTATTTTATGGCTTATATTTTGGCTAATCGTTTCAGTTGTTTCATTTTGTCCTGGAAAATATCACAATGAGAGCTTTAATTTGTTGTAACAATGCTCTCATTCACACTCTTGGCTCCAGCCCTTTAATGCAGATAAAACGAACAGGGTAAGAATTGGGTCTGTGTTCCTTAAGAAGCTGTGTCAGAAGGCCCATTGATCTGTTGTGCTTCCAGGTTAAGTGTCAAAGTAGAGATTTCAGCATCCTGATCAAAATACTAACCATTCTCCCCCCTAAAGGTAGCTGGAGGCGACATGCTGGGATGATCAGATTGCATATACGAGCACCATCCCTCCTCCACCTTCTTTCCTGATGTAAGAAGAACATTACTTATTCCACAGAAACAACTCAGGAAAATATGTTTCACGAATGTTTTCTCTGATGTAAGGTCAAAATTAAATAAATAAATACAAGCAGACAATTTAACTCCTTCCCCGCAATTTACAGATATTTCAATCACTTGTGAGACAACGCTTCCCCGCCATTGACGGAAATTTCAGGCTTTCAGTGTTTTCACTGTTATACAGTAGGAGACCCTATTATATATCTTCTGAAAGAGTACTGAATCTGCAGATCAAAAAACAGGCAAAGAAGAAGCAGAAACAAGCCATAGCTCATGTAAGCAGATGCATATGTGAAATAACGCAATTATCAGAATTAAATAATAATAATAAAATATAATAATAATAAACTTTATTTTATTATAGCGCCTTTAAATGTTACTTCTCAAAGCGCTTTACACAGACAGGGATACAATTGGTTAATAAAATATTAATCGATGATAACAAAAGAAAAAAAAGTGTACAATCAACCAATACACTACTAAATCACATAAAAGCAAGTCTAAAATAATGAGTTTTAAGCAAGGATTTAAAAGCACTAAAAGATTCAGCATGTCTAATCTCACAAGGGATAGAGTTCCAGAGTTTTGTAGCAAGGGAAGAAAAAGCCTGGTCACCCATAGAGCGCAAGTGAGTTGAGGGAACAGTCAGAAGGCCAAAGTCGGAGGAACGGAGATCACGCCTTGGAGTATAAACAGTTAAAAGTTCAGATAAATACTGGGGTGCTAAGCCATGCAAGGCCTTATAAGCAAGCATAAGTATTTTAAAATCAATACGAAACCTGACTGGGAGCCAGTGAAGGGATTCCAAAATAGGGGTGATGTACTCTCTAGTCTTGGTTCCTTTCAGGATTCTAGCAGCTGAATTTTGGACATATTGCAATTTATTTAGGGTCATTTTCGAGACTCCGGCTACTAACGCATTGCAATAATCAATACGAGAGAAAACAAATGTATTGATCAATTTTCTGCCACAGTAAATGATAACATGGGACGCAATCTCGCAATATTTCTTAGATGAAAACATTTAGTTTTAACAATGTTCTGGACATGAGGGTCAAATGTTAAGTGAGCGTCAAAGATCAATTAAGATCATTAATTTTGTTCGGTAATCCACTTTAGAGCCATCAACTTTAAACGTCAAAGATCCGGCTGTACGTAACTTGTGAGTAGAACCAATGATCATAATATCTGTTTTATCACTATTAAGGCAAAGAAAATTTTGATTCATCCAAATTTTTATCTCAGAAATGCAATGTTCCAAAAGAACCACAGCCGCTGTTGTTTGTTCACCAGGTTTTGAGTTTCAGTGAATCTGAGTGTCATCTGCATACAAGTGAAATTTAAGTCCAAGAGATCTAAGGAGCTGACCAAGAGGAAAAAACCCACATATAAATCAAAACAGCTTAATGTTACTGAATAAAATGTCGACCCAGGATAAGCTATAGGACTGTGAAGCATTAGGGGTGTTAATGGACTCGAACTACTCCATCTGTGTTTTCATCATCGCTCTGAATCCGTAGTCTTTGACAAAAATTTGATTTTCTCAGCTTTTTGCTCAAAATGTTGCTTTTTTAAATTAAACTTTAAACTAATATTTTGAGTTAAAAATTGCCAAATTCCGCATTTTTATTGTTAAATTGTAAAAGACTGTGGACATCTGCTTTCAATTCCTTTGTAGGGTTGGAAGGAATCTGTTGCATTCCTCAAACGCATCATGAGCTAAGTTGATCATAGAGACCATTGGTGCCAATGGTTCAACAATCTACTTAGGCTTACAATGCTTTTGAGAAATGCAGCCAGGATCTCGTAATGTTAGGGTAGGTAATTTTAAGAGGGGCTAGCAATAGCAAGCTAGCTTAGAAAGATCTCACAAGAGTGTCTCCAAAGCAACGCCTCCTCCAAAAGTCTCGTAATTACGGTTATGACATACGGTTATGAGCTTGTTGTTTTGGTTCAGAGGAACTGTAAAAGGCGGTTTGTTTGTGGCACTCGGTGACAATCTGTCTAACTCTGCATAACCTCATTAAATGCGCTGAGGATGTGTGATGTCTGCACGGGCAGGTGCATGGAGGTATGAAAATACATATGTTGACAGGTAGGTAGGACATTTGAAGAACATTTCAACAGTGAACAGTGCAGCGAAAAGAGTAGGTGTGTTCTGGCACAAACGTTCCCTGGTGTTATTTTGCAGATTCAGAAAACAAGTCCGCCACTGACCAGGAAAAACCAAGTCTAAAGTCAGTGGCGCGTTGCGCGTGTTATTTATGGCATTTTAAGGGCGCATGCTTGGCCATAATGTAGCGTGTGGCAAATCCGCCGTCATAATAGCAATCCGCCATGGAATAAGCGCGTTTGCTCTTAAAGGGAATGTGAGATTGGTTTATTTCACGTTACACCCAAACCACACTTATGAATAATGAAGCTACTTCAGACCAACCCATTTTAGGTTTGCGTCGGGTGCAAGAGTCATTTATCCCGCCGGTATAATAGCAACAGCGCCCGGGATATGCCCACAAAGTTACTTGCGTTTAACTAAAACGTTAAAATAGGGCCCCAAGTCTCAAGGATCTACAGTGCAAACAGCCTTGCGTTTAGAGTCGCTAGAGAGCTAGTCTGCCCAAGAAAGAAAGAGAGAAAGACTAAGCGAATTTGAGATTTGTCATGTGCAGTGTGGGTGTTCATTGACGATATTTTGGTTGGTCCAGACAGGTATTGTAGACGTCTGATAAAAGACTGTTCCTGTCCAATGACACATTAATCTGTCTTGAGACTGGCCCAGCATGCTGATGGTATCAGTGCAGGAAAACAACCTTGGGGATAAAGAAAGTGGCTTGGTGCGTAGCAGGCTAATTCCAATACCTCAGAAACTTGCTTGCCATTGCTGATTGTATTAGCTTTGTATAGTATCTGTCACTCACACTACAATTATTATTATTTTTTTATGGAAAGTTCGAAGGACAAAGTTCTTGACCATTCTAATCATGATCATTATGATTTTGTAGCAGAATACCATTTATATAAAAATGGGAACTAATGTTCATACGAACATTATTAATTGAATAAATGTATTAAATGAAGAGTTCAACCAAAAAATTAAATACGAACTGATAAAAGAGCTGAAATAAAAAGTTACTTTAAAGACAAATGGTGGAAATGTAACAGATCAAATATGCTGGGAGTATTGGTGTGACATCAACTAACATAACTTTGTTTTTGTCTATCAAGCGTGCACATTTGCACTGCCATTTACCATATTTAATGTAAACTGTGTATATGCATTGATGTTTACATGTGATAACGAGTCTGAGTTCAATATCTTTATCATGTAAAGAGATCATGTCCCTTCAGAAGACAGATTAAACTGCTTTAATTCATATTGATTAATTAAAAAATATTTTTTATACTTTCTGATGTGCAGGATACAAGGACTTTCAATGGATGGCCAACAAATATCTTCATTTGTGTTCAACGATGAATGAAAGTCTTATTTGTTTGGAATGACATGAGGGGGAATAAATGATGAATTTTGCTTTTTGAGTGAGCAAACCCTTTACAATAGTGCACAGTTTAGCTTATAAAGTGAATCTTGCTTTTAGGATGTTTCAATGTTTTTTTGGAAAAAAAACACAAAAGTATTTGCAGTTTTTGCAGTGTTCCCGATACAGCTTGAGCAATATAAAGCTCAGTCAAACCAAAATGCAAAAGTGGCAACTGGAAACAAAAAATAGAAAATGGAACTGTCTCTTAGATTCTACACTTTCACTTATATTATAGTGACAGGGATGAATGAAGTGCTGTACAGTTTCTGTACTTTCATTCTCAATGTAGATGTGGTGCTTTTAATGATAATTTATGAGTTATGTGTTCCTCGAGGGATCTGCATGGTGACACCTTTACTGTTTTTGGCTAACTTCAACTTATTCTACCTCACCTTATTTAGCCATTTTTAGGGGAATTGACAAATACAGACACTCTTCTACACTTTTACACCTCATTAAGAGCCATACAATGACATTTCCATTTATGTTGCTAGTGCTGACTCGGTTATGCCAGCCGTTATCTTCATAGAACTAATGTAAGAAGGATCAAAGTATAGCTGTGTATGTACAGCTGTAATCAAAATTATTCAACCCCCAACCCCCAAATTTATTCAAACATCACAAAACAGACTTTACAATATGATACTCCAGATGCATAGCAAATAGCTTGTTTTCTTTCACATTGCTAAACTACAGTAGCTGACGTAAGCTTTTGGTTTAATTAAACTTCAAAGAGAAATGAAAAGAACATTGTCTTGTTATTTTCTTTTTGCTGCAAGAGTTTGCCTATAGGTATTAAACCGGTCTGAGAGCAGAAAAACTTCATGTCTAATCATTTCATGCCCCCAGGTCACACTACATAGAGCAGAGCGGAGCAGCAGACGCTTTATGAGAGAACACTCAACCTGGGATACGTGAGAAAGATACCACAGCCACAGCTACAGCCCGGCGGATGCAATATTTTGAAATCTCTTCATTTGTGTCAGTTTATTTCGACAGCTGTGCACCGACCAGACTGCAAGGCTTAAACGTTGGAGAACTCAAAGGACATGTTGGACTGACGTCGCCTTCATCAATAGGACCATAAGCTAAAGGCATTGGCCATTTTTAGTCCATATTCCAAAAGAAATTTGGACCCAAACTAAGATATGCACATTCCATTCCTCCAGTATCCATTTTTGCCAATTACTGCACTGTATTCGAGAAATTTTAGACAGTAATTTAATCAACTCATTGTTTTCATGTCCTTAATGATTAATTCAGTATACAGCTTTATCAATTATTTCTATATCATTCGTGTCACAAATGTAACAAAATAGTATTTAACTGGGAAAAATATAATAGGAAGATTTTATTATCTGTAGAAAAACAGAGAATAAGAAGCAGGATGAAGAAGAAGAAGTAGACGAACATTTGTATTTGCAGTGTTTTACTCAAAAATGTAACAATTGAATTGTTGATCAGTTTGATTGTTCTGGGATTTACAGATCCTAATTAGCTGATACTATTTTTTTTACCCTCAAGGTTTTGTTTTTTGCTGATAAAATTGTGGAAATAAGTGCAGCCAATTAATTGAATGAGTATTTACAATCGCATTAACAACATTTTCACATAATCACATTGGGATTGTAGAGGACAGTCCTGATTCAGGGCTTGATCAGATGGTCAAGCATTGTCAATTGTGCAGGAAAACAGGAAATAGTTTGGGTTCTGCAGTGATTCCCTAAGATTTACAGCTTGTAGATTGGGGTCAGTGCTGAGGATGGGATGGGAGTCATTGTGTGGACCAGAAAACACAGACTAGTGCTGACATTTTAAAAAGGCCTATTACAGTATTCTGCATTAACTTATACATGCATGAACATGAATATATATATATATACCACTTGTTCTCAACTGTGCTTCAAAGACGGGTTTTACAAAGGACAGGAAGTGTCCACCCAACACAGTATCATACAGAAATAATTTAAAAGTAAACAAAAATTAAATCAAATATTAAAATGTATAAGCTACAATTACAAAAACTGAACAGGCCCAACAATATGTATGAATTACATAGGCCTAATAGACTCAATAATACAGCACACTCTAATGTCAACTCAATAATACATACAAAATCAAAACATGTGAAAAGGTATTTTTACAATCATGGTTGGGGTTTGATTAAGAGGTTGGACTTTACAGTTAGGTTAAGGTTTGGATTGTGTATTTGTGAATGATTTTGACATCATGAGATTGGTTTGGGCAAAACATGACTTTCAATAATGCTTATAGTTCTACCAGAAAGACTCGGGAGAATAATACTGTAACAATTAACCATTTATTAACAGCCCAGCAAGCAATATTATGATATAAAGTTATTTGGCGTAGGCCCCGTCCGTAGCTCGCAATCCGAGGGTCCGGACTCTGCATTTCCTGCCTGAAGACGAAGGCGGTGGTGGTGGGAAGAATGGAGGGGAAGGGACCATCCTGGTGGTGGTGGGGAGGATGGAGGTGCGTTAAAGCATAAGCATCTGCAAACTCAGAAATGTGTACCTATCTTTTATACCACAAATATTAGAACACTATTGGATAGATGAGAAGGTAATGAGTGATGTATAACGATTGAGTCTTCCCGGCAGAACTTATGCTAAAGCTTTCATTTCTTGAATGTGAACTGACCTCATTTGAATATACAAACAATGTTTTTACATTAACAGTGAGGTTCTGTTTCCATGTGTCATACAGTATACCACACAAGAAGAAGAAGAAAAAGTGAATATCACATTAGCTCCGTCTGAAATCATACTATGTAGGCCTACTACCCTTATAGCACACTTGCATCACAGAGATGTATAGAGTATATACAGAGTATGTCATGTCTCGTTTTGAGTTTTGTTTCATGTCCTTTATTTTCATGTCCTTTAAGTTTTCCCATTGTCATTTTCCTGGTTTTGTCATGTGTCCCATGTCGTCATTGGTTCATTGTATAATCCTGTTCACATGTGTGTCTTGTCAAGTCATTCGTTTTTGTGTATTTATTGACCTCATGTTTGCACAGTCTCTTTGTCTTGTATGGTTCCCTGTTACCGCTGTTTGTGAGTTTCATGTTCATGGTTGTGTTTTTCATCAAGTTTAGTTATCGTGTTTTGTTCACATTCCTGATTTAGTTAAATAAAGCTGCACTTAGGTTCTCACTTCAACTCGCCTCAGTGGATCTCTTACAATATAACTGTCTGGCACCCCAGCATAAATTTGATTTAAAAAGGAAAGTGTTACACTGTGACCTACCAGCATCAGTTGTGTCACTTCACTGCTATTCTCAACTCCTCTCCTGTGGATTGTAAAGTGTCTATTGAATGCATCTCCAGAATCTCAGCAGAAATAGTAGGCCGTCCAGGTACTTTTCAGCTGGTAGTCTGTGCATACTACTCTTTTCATGTCAGGGTTCTGTCACTTCGGTTTGTACATTCTTGGTTTTGGTGACAGAGCTCTGACGCTCCTCTTGTCTTGTCTTGGTGCGCGTGCGGTTGCGGTTGCGAGTTCGCTCGACCCGTACACTCTTCTGTCCACATGAGTTGTTTTGTGTGCGGAGTGTGGTGTTTGGATCCTGGCACTTCTGTCTAGTCTGGTTTTGGTTCTTTGTTGGGGTTCGAACATTCATGCTTAGCGCACAGGACGAGCATTCACTCATTCTCTGTGCCCTCTGTCTTCTTGTGTGAGCGTGTGGTTTCGAGTTCGCTCAGGCCATACGCTCTTCTGTCCCAAATCCTTGTCCTGTCGAGTCCTGCCTGCCAGTGTTTTTCCCTATGGGATTGCTTTTGTTTACTTTTATTATTAAAATAAAAAGCCCATTGTTTCTGCATCTTGTGTCCTCGCCTCATCCCTTCACGCACCCCTGATATTACGGCATACTGTTTTTCGCATGCTAGGAAGTAGGCACATTAGTATGTGGGGAATATGGCATAAAGCATATTTGGACGCAAAGTTGGTGTTCTATTCTAAAACCAAAAAGGCTACTGGTAGATGGCCAGATCTCCATTTTGTGAATCTAATTTGAAAACTAAATGTAAATTCTCCACTAAATTAAATGTCTTTTGAATCAGAACAGGAAAATTCCTTAATTTCTATCAGTGGATACGACCATGAAACACATTTATTCTTGTTTCAAAGGAAAGTATTTAGTGTTCTCTAGATTTTTTTCCCCCTTTTACATTGCATAGTCTTTAGATTGAGGGCATGTCACCTAACCTGTCCATGTTTGTGTTAAGCATTCTTCCCTTGCTGTTCACGATCCAATCAGAACAGACCTGTGACTCATTTTTGGGTCACAACCCACGAGTTGAGAGCCACTGTTCAAAACCATCATGGAAATGGATTTGATGCAGCAGAAAGATGTGGTTTGGATGGAGTAGAGTGTGTCCTCTGCATAAGTTGAGTGTGTGGATGTGTGCCATTGTAATGGAGTGGCACAAGATCAAGCAGGGAGCTGTTGACCCCAAAGGCAGGTGAGAAGCAGACAGAACACACTTGATTCGCGACACATCAGCATTGGCATTGATTCCCACATGTGCATCTCATCACGGATGAGAGAGAACTCCATGAATACCAAAACATCCTGCAGCGCTACATTCGAATCAATAATAAACTCATAACATTTATGCTGCCCTTCTTTACAGACAAAACACCACTGTATAGAATTAGTCCAAGTCTTTTCAAACAGTCTCAATGGGCAAAATATGTATGTTGATTCATCCTAGTGAACCCAATCTTTTGAGTCCGATCCTGAAAAAGATTTGTTTATCTATTGATTCTCTGATACGGTCTGTAAGTTGCATTATTATTTCATGAGATCTGGACAAGTGCTTTATTTCGGAGGTTCACTGAATAGTCTAGAAATGTTTTGTATCGTAAACCTTACCTGGCAAGATGTAATTAGGTTTCATGAATGTGAACACGGGGTGCTTTGCAAATCACATACTGATTTGCAAACCACATACTGAATTGTGTAAAGCACAAACAGGTATTATTATAATTTTTTTGATAGGATTGATATTATAAAGCATATAATGAATTAGGTTATTTAGGATTGTGGCTAATTTATAATAAATACCTTGCAAACAAATCATACAAGCACAAGCGTGGCATGGTTATATTTAGGACAGGTCCCTAATGCCACGTTCCCCCATACATCTTAATGTGGTCAGCCGTCAAAACCAGTTCCCAGAGTGCTTCGAGGCAGCAGCAATGTTTGATTGGCTGCTAATGTGCCTTGGGATTGGCTTGATGATTGATGGACAACCCCACACAGTGTGATCAACGAAGTTGATTTTCTTTTAAGAGAAAATTATTTTGAAGGAACGTCATGTCGACAGTTAAACATTTTCTCACAACACAAAATTAATTTGTATTTAAAAGAACCACGTCAACTCCTAATGTTTCCTACTTTATGCGCTCTAAAAATGCAGCATTAAAGAGTTAACAATGGGCTCAAGAGAAAGAAACCATAATTTCTTGCAGGGACCCTGCTGTGTCTGTCCAGTGCAAAGTGCTGCTACAGCTTTTAGCGGCGTGACAGCAATTAGATTAGAAACTTCATTGCAGTATTGATTCTTTGATAAATGACTTCAAACACGTCTGTTTGGCTCTAATAAGCAGATGAAAATGAAGAGCTTGGCTCTAAATTAGGACATCAGTGTGATATTGGGAAAACATTGTGTTGAAGTGGTTGTGGTGTCCCATTTTAAAATATTGGTGGAATCTTTTAAAGAGGTCATATTGCCCTTTCTTTGAATATGCTATAAAGTAAGGTCTTAAACTTGTAAAATAAAGGTCAGTAAAAGGAGGTGCTTAACCTTCAAATGCAGGTTAAAAATCTTTAAATTCTTCTTAAATCTCTAAAATCCTCTAAAATCATTTATTTATTTTTTATCCTCCATGTTTTGGTGCAACCCTGATACCAGCACTACTTGGCCAATTTATTGCATTTTGTTATTCTTCCAGTTATTTAATATAGCGGCTAATGAATCTGAAGTGCCCACACAATTACAGAAAATAGGTATATAATATAAAAAATTAAAAGCCACACCAGAATGGGTTTTAGGGTTTTACGTGATAGGGCTGTAAATTTAGCACAAAATAAGTAGGAGTCACTTAGTAGCTTGGAACCAAATGTTGTTTACTGACAAACTTTTATTTCTGATACATAAAATAAGTGTTTGAAATTCTTTTCTGCCAATAAGTTGGTAATGGTAGCAGAGTTAAATGACTGCGTTTGATGAATGCAGTCAACATTACATGTAGTTAATTTTCGAATATTTTTTTTGAGACTAAGAGGTTTAGCTGAGAATGCAAACCCCTGCACTGATCAAAATGTTTTGTTTTTTTCTCAGAAATGTGTTGACTACTGATGGAAACCACAGTGCCTGAGGGAGAATGGTTTAGTCTGTTTGTTTTATAATTTAAGGTATGATCTCATAGAATATTCTGAGTTTTTAGTGAAGAGCTAAAGGATAGGACCAGATCTGAAGAGGAATCCTAAAGTGCTTTGTAATTTCTCCACCTCTAGAGACACCAAAAGCAAAATACCATGTTGTTTGACAAAGGATGGTCCAGCCCGAAACTGACGGGTTGAGCAAGATATTGACACGTTAAGCCACTCAAACAAGCAGCACACTGTTTTGAATGCGCCACAGCGTTTACGTTCTTCAGAAATCAACCTTCAAATGACTTACTGTAATTGTTTCTGACCATTTAGCTGAGGCAGGAAAATGTTTTTTAAAATTGACAAAAATACACACACACACAACAAAAAAACATACACACAGAGTGCTACTCGCAATGTACATTTTTATTGCAGAGCTCTGTTACAATGAGGTACATTATTGCTAGCTCAGTGTGTTATAAAACCAGATGGATATAGAGTAGCATCAGCAATCAAACACTGTCGTCAATACTGGCACACGCAAATGCAGTGTAGGCTTTTTGCATCTTTGTGTGGTTGAAATTATAGAGCACAGGTTGATGACAGTGGTCTGGCCACATAGGGCATCAAATTAAATTGGGTCCTTACGGATCAATCATATCAAAGCTTGAGGGTCATCAAGGGAGCATAGCAGTTTCCCTGTGATATAATGGGGTCATTCTTTCTATAATGAGCCCACGGATAGTCAGCAGGGGATGATATCTGAATTTACTATAGTATTGGCGAGGCCAGAAATCTCCAAGTGAACACTGCAGAAATAGAGTGGACTGCTATTCTGTGTCTACTATTACATTTCATTGTGAATATATAAAAGTGTATGTGTACCCCTTTAGGATTTACTCATTTTACACAACGGTATCTGGTTCCCAGGGTGGAACATAACATAAATCTGCTTTACTGTCATTATTTTGTTTTACTGTTGCACTGCTGTTGTGTTTTTGTCCCTTTAAGTTCTGACATGTGGTGTTCCCTTAAAGCACATGCCCATAAATATTTGACCTACTATAAATAACAATCGCCAATAATATACTGTATATAGATTCCACATTTCTCAAACTGCATCAAAACTGCAAAAATCTATGTAGGCCTATAGACCACTAGAGACTGTGTGTGCGCGTGCGTGCGTGCGTGTGTAATCAGCTTTTAAGATTCCAATTAGTTTGTATAAATCACAGAAAAGAATGAACCTGCCACAATGACAATAGAAACATAATGTCTGGGTTCAAAATGTGCATTGAACTTACAGTAATTGGAGTACAGTAGCATTTAGAATTAGCATTTAGGAGAAGTAGCATTTACTGTGAGCTGAGCAGCATTGAGACACTGTAGCAACATTGACATCTGGTCAGATTGGTGAATCCGTGATTCTCACACACACACCAACATGGCTCACACAAAGAGACATGTAATATGACACCAAACATTCCTTTGCATTAGGAGCACACACACACACACAAGAGACTTTTCTTCAAACGAATCATATTTAAAACATTACCAAATGCATTCTGTGTTGCCATTTATATGTCATGACAGGTTTTGGGATTTAATGTAAGTTTTAATGTGTGCTAATCAAAATCTAAATGCTTCTAATCTGTATATTTTATGTAACTTTGTTATCATATACTCTGAAAATGATGTGTTTGATACCATTTTGAATCTCTAAATCTAACGGAGTTGAATCTCGATAATAGACTGCAATGTTATGATTATTTCGATATGAATTCTTTCCAGTCATAGAAATGACTAGTCCCAAAGCTCTATCATAAATTATACAGCAGGGGGTCTCTTCTGACAAGACAAAGAGAGTTCCCGCTCTTGAATCACTGAAGGCTATTGGCTACTCGCGCCAAACAAAGGTGGAGCTATACATTCTTTAAAAAGAAAGCCAGAGCTCCTCCTCGCTCTCTCGCGTCCTGCTCTTCCTGTCGTCAGCATGTGAAATCTTCGGACCTGAACTCCTTCAGGAGTTCCCTCCCTTTATTTGCTTTATCTCAGTCTTTTGTTTAATTTTCAAATTCCACTTGGTTCGTTTCCACCTACGAGTCAAACGAACGAAGCCTGAATTCCTTCAGCAACTTCCCTTCCAAAGAGGCCTTCTTCAAAACTCCCGCGAACAGCTTGCTCTGGCAACAAGCACGCGCGCCTCAGCACGAGCGCGCACACGCTGCTCCGAGAACACGCGCAGGCTGGACACAGCTCCACACAAACGAACTTTGCAAGTATCAAACTCTAACGAGTTTTAATGTTTTAAGGTTTGTTTCGATTGATGGCTCTCTCAAAGGTCTGTGATGTTGCTATTCCTATGATCATTCGTGATTTACTTTCTTTCTCTCATCCTACAACCTTAGCGCGTGCTTCGGTACAGCGCGCCCCTCCTCCGAACTTTATCTCTCTCACCTTCTCTCTATCATCTGTTATTCGTTGTCTTGTTCGTCACATGTAAGATATGTATAAACATATAATCAGTATGGTGTAGTCTGTATATTCTCTAGTTTCGCATTTATTAAAACAATATATTCAACTGTTTCCCGGAAATGCTTGTAAAACGAGTCAATGAGATAAGATCCAAGAGCTGCCAGCGCACTCAATATTAACTACATTAAGTAGTTTAATTTTATAAACACAGGAAAATTAATATTCAAGGCCAGAAGGTTAATATTTCTTGGAGTTTATAAGAAAGGATAGCTTTATTGAGAAATTAATCACTTAATCTGACAGTTGGTCGCTGGACGAACAACGATTTGATAATTACATTAATTTCCCTTAAAGATTATCTCATAATCGAAGTTAAGTAAGATTATTGATATATGAATGAGGAATTATAATTCGTTGTGATTGATTATTCATGTATTCATATAATCCACTTTCACTTTCGACGATTTAATGTAACTGCAATATGCAAAATATTAATCATATTCATGATTAGTTATTAAAATTCCCTATGGATCATTTGAGCTAATTCATCCGGACCCAGAGTCCGAAGCATAAGGCATATAGATTACAACACTGAATCACTGCATTAAAGCTCCACATGTACCTACAGATTTAAAGGGGTCCTTTTTTACTTTTTCAACTTTAGTTAGTGTTTAATGTTGCTGTTTGAGCATTTTGAGCAGCTGTTTCTGCAAGGTTACAAAGCTCAAAGTCCACCTCAAAGGGAAATTTAACAGAATCCACTTTCCAAGAACTACAATGAACGGCTTGTTTGAACTACAGCACGTTTTTTCCGGGCTTTACGAAGTCATAATGTTCCTCATTTAAATAATCCCCGTACACGGAATACGTAGAAAAGTGGACGAGATCTGGATGAGCTGCTGCTGTCAAACATTTGTTTGACCTTCCTAAGGCTGACAAACTTAGAATGGGTAACATTTATTTTAAACACTGTTCCTGAACATTACAATCCCGATGTTTATCTGAGTAGCTACTACACATTTTACAGAGAACAGCTTCCGGAACCACGATGCAGGCTATACACACAAAAGCTTTTGCTGAAATGGAGCAGTTCCCACTTTGTTGGGACAATCTGTTGTTTGTGGATGACAACTTGTAACAACTTGTAAGTATGTCTTATTATTTGTAGTTGCATTTTCTATTAACAGTTCTAATCTAAGGTTTATGTTGTTCCTACGCTCGCCTGCTAGCTAAGTTGATGTTGTGTTGTTTTAGTGTTGTTTACTATAGCTTTTGTAAGCTCTCGCTTTTGTAAGGCTGTTCACTGTCCCAAAATAACTATGTTTTTGTGATCGATTACTGTTTGTATAACCATAGTTTTTCTGACAAATATCATGATTAAATGATGGATAACATGGTACCAATAATGTACTAGAAAAACATACCACTCTGAAACTTCCTGTGAAATCCATGCTTGCAAAGTCTGTGCATGAAATCCGTTCTAGATGCTGCTTGTTTGTTAACATTGTCAGGATCTGAATCGGGTTTGAAATTGCCGCCATCCTTTATATTTACACTAGAGCAAACCTCGTGGTTATGGAGGGGTGGGACATTTCACTGAGCGCTGCCAATCACAACACACTGTGCCAGCTAACCAATCACAGCACATTTCATATTTCGGAAGGAGGGGCTTAATCGAAACTGGAACTAAACAACACGTTGGGGACTGACTGGGGAGAGAGGAGCTGTAATAACGTAAAATATGTGAAAATTAATGTATTTTTTTTTACTATAACACGGTTTCTATTTTATTTTTATTAACTCAGCAGTCCACTTTTATTCATTTAAATTTTTACATTCAATTGAATAACTATTAGAGTTCCCTTGGGAGTCCCGATTTTGAAATATGTTGAGTGTGACAAAATCTTCTTTGTAATTTCCAGTTCATTGGAATATTAAGACATCATTCATTAAGTGGACCAGCAGGAGACCCACTGTCCTGCAGAGTTTAGATCAATTATTAAGGATGGAGGTAAATTCTGCAGGACAGTGGGCCTCTAGGACCGAAATTGCCCATCCCAGGTCAGGTGGACCAGTGCCACCACTGTGCCTGTCCCACTACGTCTTTTACATGGAATGGAATAAAGCGAGATTTTGTTTGACCACTAAGGAAAAAGAGTCAAGAACAATGATGTGCTTGACCTCCTCAAGGACACTGCAGAGGACACACAGCTAGCTGCAGGAAAGCACTTTAGGAAAAGAGAGCCACTGGTGCGGTTAATACAAAAAAAAAGGAAAAGGAGAAAAAAGATGAAAGCACTCTAAAAGCCGATGATGATGACTTCTATAAATAGAATAAATGAAAGCGTGACATGTGGTGGGCTAAGCTTGGCTGCTTGAAGAAGAAGGATTGCGCTTTGGAGGTAGCGTTTATTTGGTTAAATCACAGTGATTATAGCTGTTGACAAGAACATCAGTTAATGTTCTAGTCAGCTAACAGCTAATTCTCAAGCCTATTGACTAGCTATCATTCTTCTGAGAAAATCGTGTTATTTCAGGCATACCTGCTTGAAATGCGTGAAGGGAGGTGTATTGTCTGTATTTTCTGTTAACTTTGGGATTGTTTTATTATAGGGTTTTCTTTTTTTGCCATTAGCCTTTGGTTATATCACAATTGGTATTAGGGGAGAGACATTCCCATCTTAGACAGTATTTGTTTTTGACAAAAACCTGTGTAGTGCAAAATAAGTCTCCACCTTTAACTATATAGCGCTTTATACAACACAGATTGTTTCAAAGCAGCTTTACAGTGATGACAAGAAATCACAATAATATCTCATTTCTGCTGTATAGCATCTCTAAAAGAAAATAGTGTTATTGTTCTGCTGAAGTCAGTTCAGTGTTGTAAAGTTCATCAATTATTAAATTAGTTAATTTAATTTATTAAGCAGTTCTGCAGACAAAGTTATTTCGTCGTCCAGTTCAGTTCAGTTCTCATCCAATAGTGTCAGTGCAGTCAAATCAATAATATTTTTGAATATTAAGTGTCCCCCAACTAAGAGGCGGAACCCAAATCCATCAGGCGGCAGAATGGAGGAAAAAAAAACCTTGGGAGAAACCGGGCTCAGTCGGGGGGCAAGTTCTCCTCGGATTCAACACTGTATGGGGATGGAGCGGGTCTGTGCAGAGGACCTGTCTGGATCTTTTGGTCTTTGCTGAGGATCAGTGCTGATGGCTGTCGTGTCGATGAGGCCTTCACAGGGGAGAGTCTGTGACAGGAGAGTTGACAGGAGTTGACATGACATTCAGGGATGCGCTGTGATTGTGATTGGGTCCACCATCTGATCTGGATATGGACCAGATCCGGCTGTTTACGATAACTTCAGGATAAAAAGAAAGACTATGTTAGCATAGATGCCATTCTTTTAACAATGTAACAAGTAACTTCCGGATGACCTAATTTATGCAGCCTAGCAATCCTTTAATGGATGTGAATTATAGAAATCTGATAATATCTTATGTGTATGCCAGACTAAAGAGATGTTTTGAGTCTGGATTTGAACTGACAGAGTGTGTCTGCTTCTCGAACAAGGCTAGGAAGACTATTCAAGAGTTTTGGTGCTAGAGGACAGGGATCTACCGCCAGCAGTTGATTTTGATATTCTACGTATTATCAACTGTCCAGAATTTTGAGATCTCAAGTACTGCGGAGCTAAACCATTTAGTGCTTTGTAAGTAATTAGCAATATTTTAAAATGTATGTGATGTTTATTAAGGAGTCAATGGAGTGTTGACAGAACCAGGCTAATATGGTCATACTTCCTGGTTCTGGTTAGAACTCGAGATTGCTATATTTTGAATCAGCTGGAGTTTGTTTTTTTAAAGTAGAGTAGAGCCAGTAGAGAATTACAATAACCTAGACTCGAGGTCATGAACTCATGAACTAACTTTTCTGCATTTTTTGTCATTGATAGCATATGTTGTTTATATTTTTAAGATGTAAATAGATGGTTTTACAGATGCTACTCTCAGCATTTTTTTTACAAAAGCTGTCACTGGGACAGTAACCTTCAAAAGGGTTCTAATATGTATAATTTAAGGACCAATATATACACTTTTGGTACCAATATGCACCTTTGAGGGACTAATATGCACTCTTTAGGTACAAAGGTGGACCTTTTGAAAAGGTACCACCACAGTGACAGCTTTTGTACCTTTTTTTCTGAGAGTGTAGAAATTTGGCTTTCAAATGAGTCATGGTCCTTTCTCCCAAAAGACATAGACTGTAGGTTTTAAATGCATAGGTTTGCTAAAGTGATTATCTTTAAAATAAAAAAAGAGCCATCAGCCAATCAGCAAAGTCATGACATCATTTTTCAGATGCTTCAGATTAGTTCAGATTAAATGCCATGTCAGATTAAACTTTTTTTTTTTTTTTTTTCAGTTTAGTCGTGTGGTGCTTTTGAAAATACATATTGATCTAATCCAGCTTTACAAAGACTAGTGAATAACAAATCCCCCAGTGAGCAAGCCAAATGTGTCTGTGCCAAATAAATATTGTGGATATGAAGATAAGACTCAGCTGATGAAGCCCTCCAAAATTGGATACTGGTAAAATATGTTATATAATATAAATATTTGTAATTGATATGTTTCTTGGAAAAAAAAAGAAGTATTTTGTTAGAATACACAGATACTTTTGAATGAGTATTTTGAATACTTTCTCAATGGAGAAATAAGCTTTTTACCAATATTTACACCATCTACCAGCAGAGGAAGACTGCCAAAACAAAACAGCCAAACTTTGGTCCCACAATACAATTTATCTCACTTTTAATATCCTGTCATTCAGAAATATGTCCAATAACAGAAGAAATTAGAGTTGTGAAAAGTGTTTTATCTTGATTTTAATCTGTAGGAATTATCTAACAGATCATTATCACTTCAGCGTAATAACATGCTAAACAGACCTCCATCACACACCAGTGGAAATAGAGAGTTCAGAGTCACGTGAAGATATCCTTTCTTCTAAAGCGAGCTGAGAATAAATCTCGCCATCCTACGCCTCCTCCTCAAAGAAGTCACTAAATGTTGCCAAAGACAAAAGGGCTCCCCTCTAGGCAAGCTGCCAAAGAACAGAGGCTCAGAAAAAGTACTTCCCACGACTAATAGGCAGCCAGGGCAATCAGACTGAAATCGCATGTTCTCACATGTGGTGGGATTCATTTCTGAGATATTTGCATAAGAGGGAAGCCTATTTCAAAGGACGGTACGCTGAATGTTGCCACTCATCCCGCTGAGAGCAGTGCTGTGTAAATATATTGCACTTACCTAAATCGCATTAAGATGAAGAAAGATGGCTCAATCATGCTCTCTAAAATATTATTACTGAAGTCATATGTGCACAAAGGACAATACTGAGGCTCTGTGAGAGACTGCACAGACTGATTCAGCACACTGACGCAAGCAAGTTTTCATGGGAAATGATAGAGCCGATTAATGCAGTCACGACGCCAGTCATTGAATTAGTTCGACAGGGTGTGTTGAAGAGGGGGTAACCTTGTCAGATGTGGCAGTGTGACATACAGCTGAATTATGAGTAATATGCTTTGATCATGTGTGTCCACACAGAACTATGGGTAATCATATGCTACATTAATCTGTGCATAATTAGCACCACCTGTCAGCAAAAAATAAATTAAATTAAACATGGTGAAATGACTGCACCCATAATCTGGTTGATTTGGAGAGGTGTATTGATGTATGGTCAGTATGATTTTGCCAAGACACGTTCCTGGATTAACATATTTTGTCCAAAAAATGTAGTGTCCCTACCCCTAAACCTAACACCATAACTTGTCCATCAAATCTGATTGGTTCATTGAAATGTTCAAAGATGTTGATCCAGGTACTTGGTGAAATCGTGTTTACCATGATATGGCCGCCACTTTCTATATAAAAACACCATCAGTATATAACAGCATGCTCACATTATAAGCAAATATCAATTTGCAATTAAAGTTGAAGGCACTAATTCTACAAAAGGCATAAAGTACAACAAAAGTGATTTATACCATAAGTCAAAAACAGACTTGGAAAGTCACACTTTTTGTGTGAAAAGTTGGCTAAAATGTATTCCCTTTATTCCTGTTCCTGTCATTAAAATGAGTTGCTCTGTGTCATGGTCATGGATGTTAGATTGTATTTTTCATTAACATAATGCATTTCATATATTAGTCTGTAAAAAAGCAAACTCTTTTGAAACCAGCACAAAATGGACAGTGTGGATGTAAAACAGCACCTCACATCTGCTCCTCAATCAGCAGTGTTTAAAAATCGGCTGTTGTTGCCCATTAAAAGCTCACTTATTTAATTCTGAAAAGAAACTAAGTATTAACTTGGACAAAAGGTTAAAAGCAACAGTCTTCTGAAAGGCTAAACTGAAATGAAGCAAGGTCAGAGTGAAATGTTGGAAATGAAAGTAAATTAATTGCCCTGAAAAAGAACCGTTAAAATGAAAGTTGATCAGAGTGACCTCAAGGAAAGAACAGCTTTGATTTAAAATGTAATTCATTTGGCATTAATCTTTTATTTTTAGGCCCTGATTTCTTTTTATATGGTTGGCTTTTTCTATTTTTTATAGATTATATTTAAATATTTAAATTATATTTTTTAGGGCCCGTTTACACAACACCGTTTTTCGAGGGTTTAAAACTCCAGAGTTGTGTAGACCCCAGCCGTAAACCGTAAGCAAAAGTTTTTCGTTTTAAAATGAAAACGCACTAGTGTAAACGGGCCTAATACTACAAAAACAGTAACATATGTATTACATGTTCAGTCTGTAGGTGAGTATTGTTTCTTTACAAAGTGACATCAACTACTGGGGATAAAACTTTATGAAGCATTAGAAAGCGTTATGTTAATCAAGCAAATTATTAAAAATGAACAATTAAATGTTTTGAAATATTTTCCGCAACCTGGCTTCTAGACCACATGGCAACACATTTGGATGTCTTTACATACTAAGGCTTCCATGCTAATGAAACTTGTAGACTGCACACATCTCCTCGTGAAAAGAAAGAGAGGCTGGTGCCAAGACAGAGGCAGAAGAGCATGTGACTTCGTACACAATCACATACTCCACATCCGCACTCCAGGACTCGCACGTAGTAGTAAGACTGAATTCTACTGAAATCATATTAAGGAAAAATTTAAAGGATATGCTAATTGAGATTTCCTTTTTTTTTTTTCATTTGATGATCTAAATTTAGATCAGAAAATGAGGTGATTATCTGATTCATACTATGCTTTTTCATGGTGTAATATATCATTTGAGACCTTTAATTTGATGCAGTTTAATCATCTGATGATGTGAAAATAACATGAATATGAGGAAAGAAACTATTACAATTAACAGAGCCTGAATCTGAAATGTGCAGATAATTATAGGTCCATAACTGCAATTTTATGACTCACTGATAGAACATTCATAAATGTATGTAATGCAAGAAGTAAAAAAAAAAAAAATGATATTGTTAAATATTTGTTTATTTTTGCAATATAGTCATTTTGGTTATGTCGTTTACCTACATTTCCTTTTTTAATTAAATTGTGCATTCACTTTTCTAAACCGCTAAATGTATTTTCTGAGAAAATGCAGTATTTGCACTTCATGTTTCTGTTCAACCCCATTACACTTTGACATTCCTCATATTAAAAATCCAGTATTTAATTCAAACGATTCAAGATTTTTAGCACAGTGCACAAAACTACTGACTGTGAATAATGTGGCGTCGTAAGATGATATTTGCTAGTTAAGGTCATTATCACAAATTATTTAATTTATCAGTTATTACATCAGTTTTCACAATGACAACTAAGAAACCTTTTTAATGTAACAGGGCTGGTATGTGTCACAGCCTGGGTTGCAAAATAAATATGAGATGGGTTAGGTTTATGAACGCAGCAGTCTAATGTTTTATTAACAGAACCCAAAATACTCCAAAATTAGAAACAGAATAACCACTTAAACATGACGGAGAACAGACAACTGAACAAAGGGAACTGATAACTTAAAGGGTTAGCTCACCTCAGAAATGACTTTCTTCTTTCAGCCAAACACAATCTTAATAAATTCACAATATTAAAAAATATCCTGGCTCTTCAAAGCTTTATAATGGGAGTGAATGGTACGATAGAGCTTGAAGCCCAATAAAGCGCATCCGTCCACACGACTCCAGGGGGTTAATAAAGGCCTTCGGAAGTAAAGTGATGTGTTTTTGTAAGAAAAATATCCATAATCATAACTTTATAAACTATAATCACTGGCTTCCAGTAATGGCTATATGCGAGTCTAGTTCCAGTGGAAGAGTGACCTCTGACCCGATGCATGACCTAATGTAGGTGTAGCGTAAGCTTCGGGGAGAGTAGGTTCAAACAAATAGAGCCGCGCAACAAACTCAAACTCTTCTCTTGTATTGAAATCCCCCAACATTTCTCTTTAAAAATTCTCATTCTTTAGACTTCTAATTCATGAGTAGGATTATGTTTCGCTCTATCCTCTGCACTTCTGTGTTCATCAATACATCATGCGTCGGGGTTCAGAGGTCACTCTTCCGCAAGGAACTTGACTTGTGTACGGCCATTACTGGAAGCCAGTGATTATAGTGATTATAAGTGCAGGGAATTTATTTTGAGTACATAAATATGTAAATCTATTTGTAGTATACTTAGCACAAAATAAATGTATTTCAAGTACATTTTAGTATATTTATTTTTCACAAGGGTAGGCTTATGATTACAAACAATAAACGGATACTGTTACGAACAGTAACTGTTATGCACATAAACTAACTATATAAATATTGGTACTTTACAAGCCTGTAACTGCATATGTAGGACTGTGGGGACTAGTGAATGATCACTTGAAAAGACTAATGACCCTGTGGCGGTTCCCTGTGTGTCTGCATGGTTTTTACAAATGTAGTACTGAGGTGGGAAAATGTTATTTCTTCAGAGTTTATTCGTAACTTATTCAAATGATTAAAATAATAAAAGCTCAAATTGCATTACCAAAGAACAGGACACTTTCTTTCTGTTGCCTTGGCTTTGGCTTGCTTGGAGACATTTTTGGAGACATTTAATATTCAACAATATTATTGATCTGGCTTACTTAAGGTGGATAACGACGCAATTTTCTTCTAGAAACAAACTTAGTTGTATTTTTTTCATGTTATCACTGTGAAGCTGCTTTGATACAATCTGTATTGTAAAAAGCGCTATATAAATAAAGCAGACTAGACACTTATTTATGTGTTATAGAATTTAAATAAAGAAATGCATATTAGAAGTGGCAAATGCACCAACTTTTAGGAATTTACAGAATCAACCCCCAATTTGCTCAAAATGGGGCATAATGAATGTCTGTTTATTTTGGATGGTTCCTATGTATGGCATCACAGTGATGCCTGCAGACACAGCAAGGTCAGACTAGAAAACAATGAAACTGACTCCTTTCAGCTTAACAGGCCAGGAAACATTCAAGGACATGAATATCTCTTCCAGCAATAAAAGCACTCAAGCTGCTTTACAGCTGGTATCAGCATGCAGCAATACACAATACATAAACTGCCATCACACATAACATCCGTTTAGTTTCTGCACATTAAGAATGTCAGACCTTATCATTGTAGAATGTATCTGGATACCCTAGTGAAAACCCCTATACTAAAATGTAGGCTACATATATTGCCTAAAGTATTGGAACACCTCTCCAAACCATGCAGCAATACACAGTACATAAGAAAATTCCTTTAAAACGTCCAAATTATTTTGTTCATTATCATCACCACAAGTGTAAACAATAATTACTGCCATCACACATAACATCAGTTTAGTTTTTGCTCATTAAGAATGCCAGACCGTATCATTGTATAACGTTGGCTATCTGGGTGCCCTAGTGAAAAAACCTAAACTTAAATGTAAAATACATTTGTTTCATACTAAGTATACTAATGTAAGTCCAGACAGACGGGGCGGACGGAACCAGGGACCGATCGGCGGAGGCGGAACTATGGTGATACTGATCAGTACTGATATAAATAGTATAGCCTAATTAAACTTTATTTGGAGTACTTATTTATTGCACTATTAGTAAGGATAGTTGTAATTATAGTTGATCACTGTATAATATTAGTCTTCAAATGCAAGATATGTAGACTGTACCTTGCAATAGTTCCACTTTAGAACAATCAAATATACTTCAGTATATCTTTAGTTGGACCTCGTCACTATTTCTGGATAACTAATGTGCATCAAGTCCTACCAAATTAGAAGATCCAATTTAGCAGACAATTACAAGTACAATTGCAGAGTATTTGTATTAAGTAGGCTACATAAATATGTAAATGTATTTGCAGTACTTAGCATAAAATAAATGTATTTCAAATACTTTTTGGTATATTTATTTTTCACTAGGGTAGGCTTATGATTACAAACAATAAACGGATACTGTTACGAACAGTAACTGTTATGCACATGAACTAACTATATAAATATTGGTACTTTACAAGCCTTTAATTTGCTATGCCTTAAACATATATATATATATATATATATATATTATTATTTTTTTTTTTTTTTTTTTTTGCGCCCACTGGAAGTCGCATTTGACGGCCACATACGTTATTGGGACAGCCTAATTTCTGAAAAGTTACCATTACATTCCAAAGTAAGAAAGAAATTGCAATATTTTATGTTCCAGAGGAAACAGCAGTCAATTGTATTATGGTTACTTTCAATCTTTACATCTTCAATGATGTATGTGGCCGACAAATGCGACCTTTGGAGGGCGCCACCTTTGAAATTAGATTAGTTAGTTGCATGCATGTTCAGGGTGGTTGCTATGGCATTGCTAGCCTTTTTCTGCCGTGCTTTGGGCGATAGTCAGTGTGTTGCTTGATGGTTGCTGTGGAGTACTGGGTTGTTGCAAGAGCATTGCTGGGAAATTCTAAGTGGTTGCTAAATGGCCCAAGGCCAAGTCTCTCCTTCAGTTTAAGGATATGGGATATTTTCACTAGCTTCATCGACGACAGGAAAAAATCATAAAGTAATTTAGTTTAAATCCCTTATCCCAGGTATGAGCAATAGTCAAGTCAACTATATAATACTTTTCACTGTACACATCATCATCGATTCAAGGCAGCTTTAGTCATACTGTTATGTCTATAATGTCTTAGTGCTTTACCATAGAGCAAGTTTTAGGGATGGGTAATATGACAACATAAGACTTTAGATCAAGCTGTATTGTAATTATAGTGTTTCTTGGCACATTGGCTATATCAGTGCTGCAGTGAATCCTCAGAGCATCCAAAGGCGATTTAATATTGGACTGTGTTGTTATGCTATTAATACATTTAAATGTTGGTCCGTTTTGTTCAAAGTGAGACTAAGTGATTATCAAAGTATTAATGAAAATATGATTGGATGTAATATAAGTGTAATAGTGACGCTTACCTTAGCAAACACCAATAATAATGAGCAATAATAGAATGATGAGCTAATATTAATCAGCTGTTAAAAAAGCGTTCTCTTAGCTGTGATACTTGTTGTTCTGTGCTGTGTTCTCTCTGCCCAGTCGCAGAAATCTCTCTCTCTCTCTCTCTCTCTCTCTCTCTCTCTCTCTCTCTCTCTCTCTCTCTCTCTCTCTCTCTCTCTCTCTCTCTCTCTCTCTCTCTCTCTCTCTCTCTCTCTCTTCCTCTCTCTCTCTCTCATTCTTTCTTCCTTTCTCACCGAAACCAATAAGGCATTGCACAACCATTTTCAGGCTCTGTTCCTCTGTCAGAACCACCATCTGAAGGTGTCCCCTCTCCCTCCCCCTTCCCCTGAACCAAACCAGACCGGTCTGGATAATGAATTATGTAATGCCTGCTTTTGTAATCTTTGCCTCTCCTGCCTCCCGGCCCAGAGAAGAGAGAGAGAATTACAGGCGGTGAATGTGTTGCATTAGGGATAACAATCACAATAAGGGCACCACAAAGCTGTTAAATAAAACGCATTAACCTCAGAGACACTGGATGGTTTTATTGGGATTCCTGCAAAATGGTGTCACCTTGGAGTCTCTCTGTGTGTGTTAACATGTCAGTTCATCAGGGGGAAAAAACCTCAAGGTCGGGGAACTACTAAAGTACTAGTGAAAAGATTTGTCCTCATTATGGCTTATTATGCCCAAGAACCGGCCTTACAAACCGGAAAAGAAAGTCTGACAGACATGCTAAGTAGGGTTGGGTATCGGTTGGGTTTTATCCGATACCAGTACCTACTCTGTATTTTTTAAACGGTTCCGGTGCTTAAACGGTTCTTGAACCGGTACTCAAGAAAACGAACATTCATTGTACAGATAGATACTACCGAAATATGGTTGAACTTACACATCTGCCTGCTTGGTCCTACTCACCTGCCTCAGTCTGATGAGGGAGGTCCTCCTCTATTGGAAGCTGTAGGAACAAACAGAGTGCCCATAAAATAGCAATACTTAATTACAGAAACTGTAACATGGGCATGGACATAGTGCATATGAAAAAAGTTGAGCAATCAGTACACTGTCTCTGACAAACATGCAGTAAAATACCTGAGCTGCCGTGGCATTGTCAATCACTGCTTTCTAAAGCCTATCTCAAGCTTCTGCAACACCAACTTCCAGCCTGCCTTTAAAGCGAAGGTCCATCAATGTGGCCTCCTGAAGGAATTTCTGAACATCTTGATCCTGTAATGAAAACATGGTTTAGTGTCTAATTGTGAAAATGGTGTAGTTTGCCTTCTTTCTTTGTGAACATAGATATTGGCAAATGGATAGTACCTGCAAATGGATAGTACCTGGTATCTTTTTTCGAGATCTCCCCAGACCTTCTCTTTTATAGCAGCCACAAAGACATTGTCATCATCGGAGGTTGAATAGTGTGCCTCCAGCTTTGTGAGGATCGGGATGATTTGGCTGCATGTGGGGGACTTGTCACTTCACACGCAGAGGGTTGAGGTGTACAAGACTTTCATGCATTTCATGAATTCCTCTGCCTTCTCTAAATCACTCTCTGTAAGTCTTTCTAGTCTGTGGAAAATAAACAATAATGTTAAGAACAAAAGGTAAATTTATATTGTTGCAAGTGACTCTTTTGTCCATCACCTCACCTGTCCCTCTCCATTGGCCTCCTTAGCCTTTGATCGAGGCAAGCTGCCTGGATTGCAGGGAACTGCTCCACAAACCGCTCCACCATGAGGTATAGAGAATTCCAGCGAGTCCTCACATCCAGGATAACATTGTGCTCTGGCAAATCTAAAGCACAGACATTTGAATTACAAGAAACAATTGCTTATATTCAAAGGTGCAATGTGTATTATTTCTGAAGATCTATTGACAGAAATGCAATATAAGATCCATAACTATGTTTTCAGTGGTGTATAAAGACCTTACTTAATGAACCGTTATGTTTTTATTACCTCAGAATTAATTAAATAAGCGTGGGCACCCCCTTCTATGAAGCTCGACTTATTGTGACGTCATGTTTCTACCGTAGCCGACAATGAACAAACAGCGCTACAGAGCGCGTTTCGTCACTAACTTAAATGAGAAGCAGCAGAAAAAGACGCCGCAGAATTCCACGAAAATTAATGACCACAGATATTGTATAGAAAAATAAGGGATAAATAAAGGCAAAAATCACGGGTCAACATCGGGGTGGCTTTTCACCGATGGAAGCCCCCTTTTCCCCTTTTATGAGGGGAAAAAGGCTTTCAAAGCAACGCCGAAGTTGCCTTTTTTCTGCTGGATAGGTAAGGTATTCCAACTTTAACAATGCAAATGAAAACTGTTGTTTCATAATGTTAGCATTACCTAGAAGCTAGCCATAGACACCGTGAAAAGTGACTTTTCCCTTGTCAGTGGTGTAAAATTATACTATTATGAAGTTATATTCAGGGGTCTCAAGTGTCACGCATTGAGCGTGACAGTCACTTATTTCAGTCTTTTTTCACGCACTCCCGCCACACATTGTAATTCTCACGCGGAAAAACTATTTATAATATATTTAATATGCCGCAGCGCCCAAAATTTCTCTGGCCGTGCCACTGTCACTATGGAACCGGCAGGAAACAAGTGTGTTGCCGCGTCTCTCCTGGAGTTCTTAGTTGAGCCTGCTACTTAACAGCCAATCAAAAAAAGAGAAAAGACTACACAATAGTCAATCAGAAAATAGCACTATTCTATCTGGGTAAAATTTAACGTAACAACCAATGGGGAAAAAAACATATGCTGGAATTGTTCACGTGATCTTCCGGAAGTTTCGTTCACCCACAGAGGAAAACACTGGATCTCCTCATGATCTCCTGTTTTAATGTTACAACAAATTCACAACTTGTTTGACACAAACAATGACAACTTGACTGCTGTTAGAGAATGTTTCCCAGATAATAATTACCATCAGTTTTTCATGAGTTACTGTAACTTAGCCAACAGTTTTACAGCCTGTTCACTGACAACACCTGCTCAGAACAAATAGTCTAGGCCTAGTCATATTTTCATTATCACACGATGACTGACATATTGTTACATTATAAACATCTCTCTCTCCAAATAGGCTTAATAATTTTATTAGCACTAAATAAATTAAAATGTATTGTATAGTCGATGTTATAAGTCCCTTTTAAAATCATGTTATATTTTATAATCATATCCTGGCCATGGGTGCATTAATCATTGCATCTGTCTTTCAAATATGTCAGGTAAAAAGCATACTTTGTGTTTGGTTGAATTGTCAGTGCCATGTGTCAAATATTTTCTTCTGCAATTCTGAGCAATTATTAATAATAATAACAAAAACACTAATACAAATATTATTAATGAAATACCCCCATTCCCGCGACCCGTCCAATCCTATAATGCTATGTGGGGAGAAATGTGCTGGTTACGTCGGCCACCGTAGCTTCTCCTTCGAGTTTGAAAAGGGAGGGATAGGCCGTAAGTGACTATCTGTTTGCAATTCGCAAACCTCACCACTAGATGCCGCTAAAAATCACAGACTGCACCTTTAAAAGTATTACTTTTCAAGATGTATTTATAATTATATATATGCTATTTACTGAGGAGTCGTTGCTTCTCTCTCAGGACAGTTTTGCTCATGGTGAAGCGCTTCAGCCACACCACCACTGCGCAAATCTTTGCACCACCCAATCACAGCTTGGATGCCGTACACCTTCTGTGCTGCCAGGTTGAGTGTGTGGGCAAAGCACCCAACTTTTAAAAATGTCAAGTTTCTCATGGCAACATCCATGTTGTATGCGTTGTCTACTGTGGCAGCTATGACTTTTCCAGTCAACTTGAACTCCTCAAGAATGCTGTGGATTTCCTGTGCCACCACTGGCTCTGTCTGGGACTCATAAACGCCTTCTGCTCCACTTTCTGCTGGATGCTGCCTTTATAAATGTAATAGACAGTCACTGTTAGATAGTGGTCCTGTGCCACGCTGGTCCATCCATCACAAGTAATTGCAATTTTGCTGACCTGCGCCAGCTCCTGGATGACATTATGTTTTATAACAGAATACCACGCGGGTATGTACATCCATGGATGGTGGTTGGTATCTATGATATCAAAAATTTGGTGACTGCCCTGTGGATTTCCTGCACCTTCTCTTTGGTTAGTGCAGCCTTCTTAGCCATGATGAAAGGAGTCACTGTTGTAACTTGAAAGCCAGATATAAAAATATTACTATCAAAATTGTTTATAGCCTACACCTAACTCTTCAGGTTACAACTACTAGTAGGCTATTCTGTTCAACAGCTCATAAAAATTGTGCCGTTTAATACTGATGTAAAACACTCAAAACATGTTAAGATCAACATTTTGTCTTCACATATTATGACTTTTACTTTAAGCAGAGAAATATCTGACACTGAACAGAGATATTTAACACAGTATAGCATCTTGTTGGAACTTTGTTAAAACATTTTGCACACGTAACTTGTCACACACGCATGTTTGCTAGTCTACTTGATATGCAAGATTTGCAGTTGGCATTAAATTACTAAACTTACCCAAAGAGGAACGGCTGCTGTTATCATCATCTGTGATGATATCCACCACCACACTGGCAGCGCTGGCTCTGCGTCTCGTAGGTTGTCAAACACGGTGCATTGTTCGGCTTTTTAGTACACTCCATGTCTCGTCAGATGTTTCATCAAATTCGAAGTGTTACCTCCGTTGCATGATATTGCTTTAAAGGTGAACTAAGTAACTTTTTTACCTTAAAGTGGGGGTACAATGGTGTTTCATGTATTCAGAGTTGTTTACAGTGTTAAAGAGATGGATTCTCATGCTAATAATGGGCAAAGTTTGAAAAGTTATTTTGAACGAATAACAGAGAATTTCTGTGCTGAAAATCATACTTCCGGGTTGCAACACGTTTCGGCTGTTTTTTTTCTATCGTAGATCTAATGACGTAGACCAGAGTGGAACTCCTTATATGAGTATTGCTCTTGGAAAAGCGCGTTCACGCACACGTCGACCAGAGGAGAGAAAGACCGCGCTCATCGACGCGCTACTACCGGAAATCATCAGCAGCGCTAAATAGGAATGGTTGATGTCAAGAATGTCTCCAAAAAAGTGTGTTTTGGGATGTGAGGGAAAGTTTACCTTGTTCAGCTTCCCAAAGAACCCTTACTGGAACAGTGGATGCAGTTTGTATGTTGTGGATGCTCCCGCTTGACTCTATAGCTCCGCCCACGCCCAGAATCAAGGACCTCGGCTTTTTCCGGATAGAATCGGAAAGCTGTATTTTTGTTTTATAAATATGATGAAACTAAAGACTTTTTGGAGATATGAAGGACGCACTATTACTCTATAGGTACTCAAGATTAACATGAGATTGACTGAAACTAAGTATTTTACCCCCCCTTTAACTGATCAACTTCGGAGTCACTGGAATGGTTATATTACTTATTTTGGGTTGAATGGTGGTGGTTTCGCACCCCCCTGGTGCCCGTGAGCGGAAAAACAGCGTTTGCAACTTTGGGCCGGCGGCCCGTCGGCCTCTTCGTCTGGAAGTATCGTGTGATCCCAAGTCTCGCGAGGTAAAAAATTGCTTTAATGCAAAAACAAATCTGCTATAATGCTGTCATTATTGCGCTCCCTCACGCTGTTGGAAACCGAATGAAGACGACGTTGCAAAGAGTTTCCCATCTGCTTTGATGTCGTTGATCTACTAAGCCTCTAGTGTCTGAGAATAGCCAGCAAGTTTTTAACAGTTGTTGTCAAATATCTATTCCGAAGCTGCGGGGGGAGCTCTAGAGAGAAACCTCCGAGCAAAACGCGAGGATACAACAAAGAAATCCCGATCTTACTGAGGGCTGCTTTAAGGCATTTGTTGCATGTCGCAGAGTCTCCATTACACGTGAAATGCAGCCAAACCTTGGAGCGTTTTGATTTCGGCATCTTCATTAATCCTCCCGCTTACTCGCTATCAGTCACAAGTGTGCCGAGTAGCGGCACTGACGTCACGCAAGTTGACGCCGGAACACCAGGGGGCAGTAAAAAAAAAAGTCAGGCACCGAAATCAGGCACCTAAATTTTCTTTCTTATTGGGTCTAGTTACTACCGTTTACGCCGGAACCGGTTCCCTATTGGCACCGTGTTTCGGTACCCAACCCTAAAGTGACTAACTGTTCATTCTATTGTGTGGCGGGAAGAGCAAACGACAGACACAGTGGGGGTGGTGTCAAGCCTCGGAGAGGCATTTATTAACAGAAATAAACAAATAGTCCAAAAATAGGGGAAATAAAGTGTTAAATAAAAAGGGGGATTTTTTCTGGACCCGCTCCCTTCCTGGACCCATGAGGACACCAGCGTGCATGCACGGGGGAAGAGACCGGTCTCCCGAGGAGAGGCGCACTCGGCATTTAACAGCGGCGGTGATGAGGCTTCATTCTCGTTAGGTGTGCCCCATCACACGTCGCCAATTCTCCTCTTCGGCACCCCTCCTCTCCAATCACACCCACTCCAGTCGGGAACCTGGCGAAGGGCAGCGAATTAAGGGACGGGGCGGCGCTAATTACAAGGGACAGGCAGACAACCCGTCACAATTGTTAATTTAAATTTCTCTCTGTCCATAACTAAGTAGAATAATACTGTCCTGCTGATATATATATATATATATATATATATATATATATATATATATATATATATTATTACCAACGCATTCTCATCCTAGGGCGTCATATACTGACACTTTTGACAATTCGTCTACATCCAACGCACATGGCACCCTTTAGCGTCAATATGACACGCACAGAGCTTTGTTCGGTTATGGTAAGGTTTAGGTCTGGGGTAGGGTTAGGGTTAGACCGCTAGGAGGCGCCTTCTGGCCCATATCTATCTGCATCTCATATTGACGCTAAAGTGTGCCATGTGCGTTGGATGTAGACGAAATGTCAAAAGCATCAGTATATGACGCCTTGGGATGAGATCGGGCTGTATATACTGAATATACTGTCTCCAATGTAAAAAGTGAACATGTGCAGTTTTTGCTTTAAGGAGTTTTTGCTTTCTACTTGATTCTACCTACAAATTCTAATTTTGTTGTTGTAACCGAATTTAACCAGTTTTATGTAACATAAAACAATGGAATGTTGTTTTAACTTAATTGAGTTACATTGACCCTACATTGTGAATGTGGATAAGCCTCTCCTCGCTTCGAGAGGCGTTGAGGTTTTCCGTTCTTAGAGCTCGGAAGGCAGAGGTATTGAGTAGCAGACCCTGGAATGGGAGCATCGTTAGGTCTCCGCTATTTCTTTAGCTTTCTGTTGAGACTCCGCTCCCCTGAGCTCCACCTACAACTGCGAGCTCAGCCAGGGACTTAGTTGTAGGCCCCCGTGAACCTCCTTAGTTTCTGCAATCATCTGGAACGCCGAATGGCCTCCTCTCGCTTTAGAGAGTTGCTTTATAGAGGCTTCCGCTCCCTAGAGCTCCACCCGCATAGCGATATCAAGTATTTGGGCTCTCTGTGAGCCTTCTTGATTGCTGTCCTGAATGTAGGACGTAGTTAGGCCTCCTCTCACTTCGGAGAATCATTAGAGTCGTTAGGCTCTCTCTGAGCCTTATTGATTACTGCCTTTATGTGGAGCATTGCTAGGCCTCCTCTTGCTATAGAGAGTCAAATTATAGAGGCCTTCACTCCTCAGAGCTTCACCAGGATAGCGATATCAGGTAGTAGCCTCTGTGAGCCTCCTTGAGTCCTCATGAGCTGTCATGAGTGTGGGACGTAGTTAGGCCTCCTCTCACTTATGGGAGTCGTCATGCAGAGGCCTCCATCCTCAGAGCTTGACCAGGCAGTAGGACTGAGTAGTTAGGCTCTCTCTGAGCATCCTTTATTACTGCCTTCATTAGGGAGTGTTTTCAGGCCTCCTCTTGCTTACAGGGTGTCTATACAGATACCTCCGCTCCTCAGAGTTCCTGGTGTAGAACATAGTTTTGACACCTCTCATATTCAGAGAGTCGTTATGCTGAGCCAGACAGTAGTATAGAGTAGCTAGGCTCTCTCTGAGCCTCCCTGGCTACTGCTTTTAGATGGAGCGTTGTCCGGCTTCCTCTTTTGCTATTGAGAGTCGAGTTAAAGAGGCCTCCGTTTCTCAGAGCTCTGCCTAGATAGCGATATCAAGTAGTTAGGCTATCTTTGACCCTCCTTGGTTGCTGTCCTGGGTGTAGGACATAGTTAGACATACTCTCACTTCAGAGAGACGTTATGCTGAGGTCTCCATCCTCAGAGCTTGATCAGGCAGCATCGCTAAGTCGTTAGGCTCCCTCTGACTCTCTGTGGCTACTGCCTCTTTTATGGAGTGTTGCCAGGCCTCCTCTCACTTAGAGAGTTGCTCCTCAGAGCTCCGCCCGGATAGTGATGTCAAGTAGTTAGCTGTGAGCCTCCTTGATAGCTGTCCTAGGTGTAGGACACAGTAGGCACTTTTAGAGAGTCATCATGCTGAAGGCTCCGTCCTCATAGCTTGGCCTATGCATGCCAAGTTGTTAGGCTTTCTGTGAGGCTCCTTGGTCTTACGGGCCAGATTTTAGCTCCTTTCTGAGCTTTCTCGGTACTGCCCTGGAGTTAGTGTCATAGGCCTCTTGTTGATGCCTCGACTCTTCAGGGCTGCCTATAGAGGCTCTCTTGAGCCACCTTGGACGCTGGCTTGAATATGAACATAGTTAGGCTTCCAGTTTAAGCCTCTGTTCTTGAGAAGCTCCAGTCTATGACTGCTGGTGTTGACCATAGGGATGAGGATTCTTTTGGGTCCTTTGACTTAGCTCAGCATCGCAGTGCGAGTTCCCTTCCGAAAGGCAACGTCTCAGGTTACGCATGTAACAATGATTCCCTGAGAACAGGGAACGAGACACTCTGTCCCTTTGCCATGTTTCCGGCATTCCTGCAGATGTCTTCACAGGTGCCCTTTTATACTCTCGGTCTCACCTGTAGTTACGTCATAGGCTGCCGCCTGCCTATGTCAAGTCCATTGTCATGTTTAGATTTCCACTTCAGACAGCGGTCACGCCCAAGGCATTCCCCATAGCGATCCCTAGGGGACGCAGCGTCTCATTCCCTATTGTCAGGTAACCATGGTTACATGCATAACCTGAGACGTTCTCTTTAGTTTTTCCCATGTGTTCTATATGTGTATGTATATGCTACCATTAGGAGATATCATTAGGAAACATGGAATTAGCTTTCACTGTTATGCCGACGATACTCAGCTGTATATTTCTTCAAAACCTAACGAAACCTACCAATTCACAAAATTGACGGAATGCATAGCTGATATAAAAAATTGGATGACCTACTACTTTCCTACTTTCCTACTAAATTTCCTACTACTAAATTCAGAAAAAACAGAGATTCTAATTATTGGACAAAAAACTTCCACACGTAATAATCTAGAGTACTGTCTAACACTTGATGGCTGCTCTGTTAAGTCTTCGTCGTCGGTTAGGAACCTGGGTGTGCTCTTTGATACCAATCTTTCATTTGAAAGTCATGTGTCTAGTATCTGTAAAACCGCTTTCTTCCATCTTACAAATATATCTAAATTACGTCATATGCTCTCAATGAATAATGCAGAACAATTAGTTCATGCGTTCATGACCTCAAGGCTAGATTATTGTAATGCTCTACTGGGTGGTTGCCCTGTACGCTTAATAAACAAACTACAGCTGGTCCAAAACGCAGCAGCTTGAGTTCTTATCAGAACCAGGAAGTATGACCATATTAGCCCTGTTCTGTCAACACTGCATTGGCTGCCTATTAAACATCGTATACATTTTTAAATATTGCTGATCACTTACAAAGCACTAAATGGTTTACCTCCACAGTACTTGAGCGAGCTCTTAACGCATTATAGTCCTTCACGTCTACTGCAATCTCAAAATTCCGGCCAGTTAAGAATATCAAAATCGACTGCTGGCGGTAGATGCTTTTCCTATTTAGCACCAAAACTTTGGAACAGTCTTCCTAACATTGTCCGGGAAGCAGACACACTCTGTCAGTTCAAATCTAGACTAAAAACACATCTCTTCGGCCTAGCATACACATAACACATTATAGACTTCTATAATTCAATGTTAGGCTGCATAGTTTACAACAGCCGGGACCGGGAACACTTCCCGTAAATCCTGATGTACTTGGTACATCATAAGAAGGATGGCGTCTACGCTAATATTAGTCTCTCTGTCTATCCCGAGGTTTACTGCTGTCCACCGGAACCAGGCCGTATCCAGATCTGATTAAGGACCAGCGCCAGGACACGACGCCGCCGCCGCTGACCTGAAGTGTCAACCAGTCTCTCCTCCTCTCCACTCCGACTTCAACCAACCGGAACTGGACAAATACTCTGATTCATTCTGAACTTCTGACCTGTAATGCTCCTGAATCATAATCATAATATATCTGTAAAATTTGGTACGTTTCATTATGTTATCTCAAATAAAACAACTGACTCCAAGCACAACAAGGCAATATGCTTACAAAATCTGTAACAAATTTTTAATAATTTGAATTAACTTGAATTACAGTAATTTGAATATATAGATATCAAGACATATAGATACATCTCTGGATTATGTGTGCCACACACAAATGCTGAGAAAGTCCAAACATTATGAGGATGTGCAAAATGTTGGCAGTAAAGAGACAGCATCAAAAGTGATGGAATATGAGGTAATATCTTAGTCAGTAATGTTGAGTAAGATTTCAGAGGTGGTGTTCTATTGTAGGAATGTGTGGGAGAGGGAATTGTGAGTTTAGCCAGGAGACAGCTCTGGGAAAGAAGTTGTTTCTGAGCCTGGGTAGTGTGTGCATAGCTGAGTATAATACCTTACAGAAGACATGTAGCTCCTGACAGTGCATGTTATTCAGGTCTTCAATGGCCAGTAACTTGATGCCAGGGATGTGTTGTGCAGTTTTGATCACCTGCTTTAGGACTTTTCAGTCCAATGATGTGCAGCTGTCATACCAGACAGTAATGTAGTATGTAAGGATGCTCTTAAAGCAGCCCTCAGTAAGATCGAGATTTCTTTGTTGTATCCTCGCGTTTTGCTCGGAGGTTTCTCTCTAGAGCTCCCCCCGCAGCTTCGGAATAGATATTTGACAACAACTGTTAAAAACTCGCTGGCTATTCTCAGACACTAGAGGCTTAGTAGATCAACGACATCAAAGCAGATGGGAAACTCTTTGCAACGTCGTCTTCATTTGGGTTCCAACAGCGTGAGGGAGCGCAATAATGACAGCATTATAGCAGATTTATTTTTGCAGTAAAGCAAATAAGTAATATAACCATTCCAGTGACTCCGAAGTTGATCAGTTAAGGTAAAAAAAAGTTACTTAGTTCACCTTTAACTGTGGACTTGTTGAAGTCATCCAGCAGTCGATTTGGGAGGTCAAGTTTTTTCAGCCCTAAAAAAGAGAGGTTCTGGAGATGGATGCCAAAGCATTGCAGACCCACTTTTAAATTTTCGTAATTTTCCTCTGTAATTCTGTAGTGTTCTATAGCTCTACACTTTTTAAAGTCCACAAAGGTCTTTCTTTTGAGGGTCAGGTTGCTTTCAGCCTGTTCCAGCCCAACCACAGTGTCATTTGCACATATGATGATGGAGTTATAGGCAAAAGTGTCTTGCTGTGAGACACCAATGTGTCCCTGAGCAAGACACTTAACCCCTAGTTGCTCCAGAGGCGTGCGACCTCTGATATATAGCAATTGTAAGTCGCTTTGGATAAAAGCGTCAGCTAAATGAATAAATGTAATGTAAATGTAAAAGACAGGAGTGAAGAGTGACTATGGGAAAGGGCTTAGAACAGACCCTTGTGGTACTCCAATATTCAGAATAAGAGCGGAGGAGCACTGGCTTCCTAGTCTAACAATCTGTTCATTGGTGAGGAAATTTAGTATCTATTTGGAAAAACTAGAGCTCAATGATCATGAAATGAGATGAAAATAACTTACAATTCCTCTACAAACAACAAGCAACTGTAGCCATTTGTGAGGATTAAACCTAAATCTAAGGTGTTGTCAATCAAAAAACATCACTGCAGCTCTCAAACCAAATTACACGTTTGTCACGTAGTATGAAGGATGATGATTTATGACAAAATACCTTCCTAATTAGGTCCATGTTAATGACTTTCACTGAAGCACAATTTTGTTCTACATGAAGGTTAATTGGTTCCACGAGTGATCACACATATTGTATTTCAATCAAATGTTGGTCTGCTAATCAATTACTGTGTCTTTGTATACCTTTTTATATCCATTCAAGAGCAATTTCACAGTGCTTAAAAAAATCTGGGAGTCAATTCATAAATATGTGAACGGCAACCTCTACATTGAAGCTTTAGATCAACTCATCATCAGCATTGCCAAACACATCACTTTTGGCATTCCAGACAAGGACCTTAAGTCATCCAATTTCCTTTGAAGAAAACAGCTTACAGGTATCAGGTGGAAACATCTTTAGAAGCCTGTCAAAATAAGCCTTGTGGCATGTCACTTCAGAGATAGCACAATGCTAAAGTGAGAGAGAGAGAGAGAGAGAGAGAGAGAGAGAAAAATTAGACGTATTGCTCTTCAGAAGTGTACAAGAGGTCAAAAGAAGATATGAATTTCTGCAATTCTTTCTTCATACTTGTACATGTGATAGACTACTTTGCTGAAAAGGCCAACATTTTTCGTAAAATATTTTGCCGTATGACCTTTTGTGATTTAAACCTGTGTGGATCTGATTTAAATCCTTTAAGGACTCACCAGTATCTACCTACACCAAATGTCACTACATGGAGTACAATGCCAGATCTTCAGACAACAGAGGGGCACATCAATCATGGGAGCCCTCTGGACTCCAGGCTGATGTATAGAAGGTGGACAATCTTATGGTGTGATGAGGATATTTACAGTGGCAGTTAGACACACACACAAACATTCTAGATTGGAATTCTAGAAACAAAAAACATTTGTCTCAGTAACAAAATCCATTATTGATTAGACAAAAAAATTATATGATCAATAAGTTATGACAACATCTGTTTTTACATTGCTTTAACTAAATTTAAAAAAAAAATTGTCTCAATAACACTGTTGAAGTTACAAAGTTAGTGTCATTATCCAGCTCATAGCTTCCAGGTAATTCTCAATAATTTTGCACATGCATTCTAGAGTAAACAAACATCTCATATGAAACAATACAATGTGTCCCAGTCATTTTTCTAAGTGATGAGTCCCTTTCTCTTTATACTGTATGGTTACTGGATGTTACCTAACCTTATTCTGAATTATTTACCATATATTTATTATGATATGAGCTCTTCAATAATGCTGGACTTTCTCTGAGTAACACATCTCTTTCCCATTTAAAAAAATAGTCACACTTTTGTTTAGGGTCCAATTTTCATTATTAATTAACTATTAACTACAACTTTTCCTTTAATAAGCTCATAATTACTGCTAACAAGGTAGTTGTTAAATGTAAGTATTGGGTAGGATTAAGTGCTGTAGAATATGGTCATTAATATGTGCTTTATAAGTTCTAATATACAGCCAATATTTTAGTAATATTCATGCTAATAAGCAACTAGTTATAAATAGATATTAGACAACAGGTTTAACAGATTTATTTAGGAAAACTTTGTCAACATTTTTAAGAGGAGAGTTTTGATGTGTCATAAGTGAAAGATTGGTTTGACAAGTAGTGGTTGTTATGAATTAAACTCATCAAAAAAATGGGAAACGTCCCCTTTTCCAGATACTCTATTTTAAAGACAATTTGGTAAATTTAGTTAAAAAAAAAAAACACTTTCCATTTATTCCATTTCTGTTCATCAAATGTCTGTGGAATTTGTTCAGTTTATGGGCCCTATTTTAACAATCTGAATCGCAAGTATCAAACGCGAAACGCAAGTAACTTTGTGGGCAGATCTTTGTGGGCAACACTGTTGCTATTTTACCGGCGGGACCCGACTCTTGCACACGACGCAAATCTAAAATGGGTTGGTCTGAAGTAGTTACATTACTCATAGGTGTGGTTTTGGCTTAACGTCAAATAAACCAATCAGAATGTCATCTCACATTCCCTTTAAGAGCAGGCACGCTTGTTCCATGGCGTATTGCTATTATAATGGCGGATTTGCCAGGTGCACGCAACTTACATGATGGTAAAGGTGATTTCGCAGTCTTCAGAATTTTGTTTCCTGGTTCTTGACGGACAACCCACTTTGTCAATGTCCTTATATACCTATGTGTCTTGCCACTATTGATCAAACAGGTTTGATCCGTCATTACTACAATTAGCCTGTATAATTTTGGTAAATGTGTAAGCTAGATTTATGCCTATTTTTTCACATCTTCATGGACACCACAATGATTTCCCTCGTGTGGTAATGTTTTTCTTTGTAATTATGTATGGTTTGCAAAAATATGAACTGCTGCGTCTGTGTAGATGAGAGAAGCAAATTGTATGTGCGTTGTGCACACGCTACATAATGTCCAGCATGCGCCCTTAAGATAGCATATGAATAACGCGCCACTGACTTTAGACTAGGTTTTTCCTGGTCTGTGGCAGAATTGTTTTCTGAAACTGCAAAATAGCACCAGGGAACGTTTGCGCCGGAACACGTCTCCTCTTTTCGTAGAACCGCCCCGGGAGCGCAAGTTCATTCCCTAATTTACTGACGTGCGTCTGTGGAGGGAAAAGTCCGCTGTGCGTCATGTGCAAAATAGGAATGATACATGCGTTGGTGTACAAAGTCAATTGCGCTGGGTGCAAGATAGAGCCCTATATCTCAGTTGGTAAATCTTTTTATATTCAAACAAAATTATATACTGTACACATTTAATAACACATTTAAGAAAATGTCGACGTATATGTTCCATGAAAGATGGCTCTATATATCATGATCAGAATCCAGTAGTAGCAAAAACAGTATGTCAAAAAAAATTATATTTGTGCCACTGCCATAATAAAAGTAATTAAATTGCTGGTAATGTGGTGTACACTCTCAGAGAAAATGTGCAGATGTGTACCTTCAGGGGTACAATATCGTGTAGCCAGACCTTCAGACTGACGACAGAAGGCCTGGACTCCATGGCAGCTTTCATTGGTCAAGGATCGCCAAAGAGGACGTCTGACTGACATATAAAACTGTCACGGTTCATGAATTCACTGTTTCCTTCGTGTCTCGTGTATTTGTTGTTCTGTGTGTATGATTGTGTGTGAGTGGGTGTTACCGCTAATTCTGGTCATCACCGCGCCAGCTGATCTCATTACCCGCACCAGCTGCTGTCAATTCACTCGGATATAAAGACTCATCGTACTCTTCTCTCTTTGTCAGATCGTTGTGTGGTGTCCTCTGTTTGTGTACATCATGTTCCTGTCTGCAGTCCTGGTCCTTGTTTTGTTCGAGTTTCCTGTTCGGTGTCTTCGTGGATTGTGTCGTCTGGATGTTCACCTGCACTGGATTCACCATCACCTTCACTCATCTGCACGCTGATCATCTGGTCCCTGCGCCACTAGACCACCCGTGAATTGGACTTGTTCCGTGACCATTTTCTACTATTAATAAAAGAGTTTACTTGCACCTTTGCTTCCGCTCGTGATTCATGACAGAATGATCTGACCAAGCGATGGAAGCAGCGAGTGGATCATCATCTTACCTGGAGGAATTCGTCAAGACCAGCATTGCACGGATGGATTCCCAGGAGAGACATATGAATGAGTCGGGTCGGGCTATTCAAGCTCTTGTGGCGCAGGTGTCCGAGCTCACCCAACAGCTTCAACATCTGCAACTGCCCACTGCGCCACCCACACCGCCCGCTCCCCCCGCGCCACCAGGAGGCGCCTCCCAGTCAGAGCCCCGTCTACCTGTTCCCGAGTCCTACAACGGTGAGCCTAACTATTACAGAGCATTTCTAGCACACTGTTCTATGCACTTTTCCTTGCAGCCCAGAACCTTCGTGAGTGAACAGAGTAAGGTTGCGTTTGTGCTCACGCTTCTGACTGTGAAGGCAGCGCTATGGGGGACAGCGGTGTGGGAGAACCAAGACCCATGCTGTACCTCGTTCCAGACACTCTCCGCCGAGATGAAGAGAGTTTTCGACCGTGCGGTCGCAGGAAGAGAGGCAGCAAGGTTCTCGCGGACCTCAAGCAAGGCGAAAGATCTGTATCTGACTACTCTATCGAGTTTCGGACCTTGGCGGCAGAGTGTCAGTGGAACGAGGAGGCGCAGTGGGACATGTTCCTGCATGGGCTGGCTAACCGCGTCCAGAGAGAGATCTATGCTCTGGACCTACCCACTACCCTAAATGGATTGATCGAACTGGCGCTCCGTGTGGATGCTCGACTCTCCCGAGTCGAACGGCGGATGTTACCTGTTCGTTTTCCTGGAGTGGCTGAGACGTTGCGAGGCAGCGGCGGGGGCGCGGTCAGCCCCGTCTACGATCACGAGCCCATGCAGGTCGGGCGAACTCGGCTTTCCCGGGAGGAGAAAGAGAGGCGGAGATCCCAGGGCCTCTGCCTTTACTGTGGCGCAGCAGGACATCTGGCTTTTAACTGCCCGGTAAAAGGGCAAGCCCGGCGGTAAATCTGAGGCTACTGTCGGGTGGGATCTCCGCTGAGAAGACCTCATCAACATCTACGCTCCTCCCGGTAAGACTAAGATGGTCAGCTCACAATCACGACTGTCGGGCACTACTGGACTCCGGGGCTGAAGGTAACTTCATGGACCATACATTTGCACTCAAGATTCAGGCTCCCCTCTTACCTCTTCCCCGTACCATCTCAGTTCACGCTCTCAACGGTCAAGTTCTTCCTACCATTTCACTCACTACCGGACCTGTCACACTCATCGTTTCCGGCAACCACACTGAAACCATTTCCTTCTACATTCTGGACTCCCCTCTCGCACCCATTGTTCTAGGGCACCCCTGGCTCATCGAACACAACCCCAAGATAGACTGGCAGCAGAAATCAGTGGTGGAATGGAGCAGTAAATGTCATGAGTCTTGTCTTGTGTCTGCCTGTTCGTCTGTGTCTGTCTCTGTTTTTCAGGAGGAGGCAGTGGATTTGTCAAACGTGCCCACGGAGTATCAAGACTTGAAGGAGGTGTTCAGTAAGTCTCGTGCTGCTTCTCTCCCTCCGCATCGTCCCTATGACTGTGCTATAGATCTACTGCCAGGTACGTCTCCGCCCAAGGGCAAGCTTTACTCTCTGTCCGTTCCCGAGAGGGAGGCCATGGAGAAATATATTTCTGATTCTCTGGCATCCAAATTCATCCGACCTTCCTCTTCTCCAGCGGGGGCGGGGTTCTTTTTTGTGGGGAAGAAGGACGGTTCTCTGCGACCTTGCATTGATTACCGAGGGCTGAACAACATCACGGTAAAGAATACTTATCCTTTGCCGTTGATGTCTTCAGCCTTCGAGAGGTTGCAGGGAGCGTCGGTCTTCACGAAATTGGACTTACGTAATGCTTATCATTTGGTCCGCATCAGGAAGGGGGATGAATGGAAGACTGCTTTTAACACCCCCAGGGGGCACTTTGAATACTTGGTCATGCCTTTCGGTTTGTCCAACTCCCCAGCAGTCTTCCAGGCACTCGTCAAAGACGTGCTGCGAGATATGGTCGATCAGTTCATATATGTCTACCTGGATGACATATTGATTTTTTCTTCTTCTCTCCAGGAGCACGTGCAGCACGTTCGACGAGTGCTTCAGAGGCTGCTAGAGAATGGGCTTTTTGTCAAGGCGGAGAAATGTGCTTTTCATGCACAGTCTGTTCCTTTCTTAGGGTACATTGTGTCGGCTGAAGGAATGCGTATGGATCCTGAGAAGGTTAAGGCTGTGGTAGAGTGGCCAAGTCCAGATTCCCGTAAGGCCCTACAGAGGTTTCTGGGGTTCGCCAATTTCTACCGGTGATTCATTCGCAATTGCAGCCAACTAGCCTCACCTCTGACTTCATTGACCTCCCCTAAAACTACGTTCAGGTGGTCAGACGCAGCCGAGGCTGCGTTTGCCAAACTAAAAGGCCGCTTTGTTTCAGCCCCCATCTTGGTTACCTCTGATCCATCACGTCAGTTCGTGGTGAAGGTCGATGCGTCAGAGGTGGGGGTAGGAGCAGTGCTATCCCAACGTCCTCCTGCAGACGACAGAATGCATCCCTGCGCGTTTTTGTCTCACCGTTTGTCTCCTGCCGAACGTAATTATGACATTGGTAACAGAGAGTTGTTGGCAGTCAAGTTAGCATTGGAGGAATGGCAACACTGGTTAGAAGCAAGGGCGGAATTGTCAATCACACATTGGGGGGGACAGCTGTGGGACTTTTTGTGTTGGCGCATGCACACATTTTTTGATTCAAAATAAAATAAACGTCAGAGTCCGAATGTTTGTAATTGTATAACACAACAAGGAATTTTATTACATCGGATCGTCAAACCAACGTATACTCACCCTGTAATGATTACAGCATCGGCATCAATTACAAGCCTGAATTGACAACAAAGCGGCCATGATCTCTCTCTTATATTCTTCTATAAACATATAGTGGCTATAAACATTTTTATTAAATTACTGTTACAGGATAACAATTTTCTAATATCAAGTCTTGAGCAATGATAGTAAAACAGTTATGTACTAATCAGGGTATCTGCACATTTTTTAAGTCAAATTTAAGGCTTTTTAAGACCTTTTTAAGACCTGAAGAAATCAAAATTAATACTGTACATTAGGGGTGTGCAATATTAACAAAAATATATCTCTATATTTTCAAAGTTTTGTTGATAATACCATTAGATGATATTTTACTGATTTTGTACTGGTACCCTGGCTGGTTTAGGCCTGTTGTTTACATTTACATTTGCATTGTTGACAGCAGACTCACGAAGATATTCATATTTAACATATTCTATGCAGTGGTCAGTTCACAGTAGTGACTGAAATTAACATTTTTATTAAGGGGCAATATTTGCCACCTTAAATTGATTTCCAGGGACATTTTCACCTAAATATGGAAATTATTTCTAAACGTATTTAGAGGTATGAATCACCTTTTATGTCAAATTCTAACATTCAAATTAAATTCTATTAGAATAACACAGCACCACTGTCAAATTAAATAATTAAATTAAAATCCATCCTTGCAGTGCAGAGGTGACACAGAAGCGGCATCCGAACTGGCATTACTATATATTTACACTTAATGTGCAATTGCATAAATAAAGCTATTCATTAAATATGAAACTAAACCCGCCAGTAGGTGGCAGTGAGTCACTGTCTTAATAAGCGAGTTGTTGGAGTCATTTATTCAACCGATTTGCCGATTCATTCATTGAATCAAATGATTCATTCAAAACGCGGATTTCAGTAAAAAAAAAATCGCATATTAATCAAAATCAATTGATAGTACGATGGTATCGAGAGAGAAAAAACGTACAGTTACGTTAGCTAGCTGTCGGCTATAGCTTGTCAATAGTCCCTCCCATTCATACAAGCTGTATGTGTATAGTATTACAGTCGAAATTCACAAATTCTACAATTCGAAATTCTAGTGAAATTCATCGTTATCTAAGGGATTATGTCAGCCAAATACAGGATATTTACCATTCAGATATATGTGCCAAATGTCTTTCAGATTTCGCGCTCCTAGCTCTTCTTCTGTTTGTTTTTTTCCTAACTCACGGACGGTGCACGAGCTACTAAAGGTAATGGGAAAACATGACATGGATTTCAGGAGAAATAGGTTTTTGTTAATGTATAGTAGGCTACATGAACAAAAACCTATTTCTCCTGAAATCCATGTCATGTTTTCCCTATACCTTTAGTAGCTCGTGCACCGTCAGTGAGTTAGGAGAAACCAAACAGAAGAAGAGCTAGGAGCGCGAAATCTGTAAGTAAGGCCAGTCGAATGGATTTGGGAAATAGACCGGCCGGGATTTTATATTTTCGGACATCGATATTGCCCGCATAATCAATCATAACAGTATGATCAAATATTGGGGGGGACAAATTGTCCTTCTTTGAATATTGGGGGGGACGTGTCCCCCTGTCCCCCCATACAATTACGCCTATGGTTAGAAGGCTCGGGGGTACCTTTTATCGTTTGGACCGATCGTAAGAATCTGGAATATATTAGAACCGCTAAAAGATTGAACTCCAGGCAGGCTCGGTGGGCACTTTTTTTCGGACGTTTTGACTTTTCTCTCTCGTACCACCCGGGTTCCAAAAACATCAAACCCGATTCTTTATCGCGCATTTTTGACCGTTCCGATCGCCCGTCTACTCCCGAGTGCATTTTTCCGGAGACCCTAATTATATCCACACTCTCATGGGAGGTCGAATCGAAGGTCAAGACGGCCTTACAAGGGGTAACGCCTCCGGTCGGTTGCTCCGAACCGTTTATTTGTGCCAGAGGGATTACGGTCCGATGTTATTCAGTGGGGGCATTGTTCCAATGTGGCTTGTCATCCAGGAGTCAGTCGTACTACATCTTTAGTCAAGCAACGATTTTGGTGGCCACGTATGGCTCACAGTTTTGTTTTGGCTTGCTCAGTTTGTGCCACTGGTAAGACTTCCAATCGACCTCCAGATGGGCTCCTTCAACCGCTGCCGGTTCCTTCGAGACCCTGGTCCCATATCGCTCTAGATTTTGTCACCGCCCTCCCACCCTCTCAGGGTAACACGGTAGTTTTGACCGTGGTGGACCGGTTCTCGAAGGCAGCCCATTTTATTCCCTTGCCCAAATTACCCTCAGCCAAGGAGACAGCGTTAACAGTCGTTAACCACGTCTTTCGGTTACATGGCCTCCCGACGGACGTGGTTTCCGACAGGGGACCCCAGTTTGTGTCCAAATTTTTGCAGGAGTTTTGTAGATTACTGGGGGCGACTGTTAGTCTATCTACTGGGTTTCACCCCCAGAGCAATGGTCAAACTGAGAGAGCCAACCAGGATTTGGAGAGAATGCTGCGATGTCTGGTCTCCAAGAATCCTTCCTCATGGAGCCAACAACTGTCAATGGTGGAGTACGCCCACAATTCGTTACCAGTGTCATCTACGGGCCTATCTCTGTTTGAGTGTAGTCTAGGTTACCAGCCACCAATTTTTCCTAGTCTGGAATCCGAAGTCGCGGTCCCCTCCGCTCACGCCTTTGTCCAGAGGTGTCATCGCACTTGGACTAGAGCCCGCGAGACTCTACTCCAAGTGGGAGCGCGCACCAAGGTCAAAGCCGATCGCCACCGGTCTAGACCTCCCGTTTATGTCGTCGGTTCCAAAGTGTGGCTTTCTACCAAGAACATTCCTCTCCGCTCCGTCTCTAATAAGCTTGCTCCCAAATTCATTGGCCCGTTCTCTGTCACCAAGATCATTAGTCCGGTGACAGTCCGCCTCAACCTTCCTCCGGTGTACAGGAGAATTCATCCCGTTTTCCATGTATCTAAGATCAAGCCCGTGTTTTTTTCACGCATTGATCCGCCAGTCCCGGTTCCCCCACCGCCGCGACTCGTAGAGGGGGAGGCCACTTATTCGGTTAATCGTATTCTGGACTCAAGGCGGAGGGGACGAGGAGTCCAGTACTTGGTGGACTGGGAAGGTTACGGTCCGGAGGAGAGAAGTTGGGTACCTGCTAGAGACATTCTGGATCACTCCCTTATTGATGATTACAATCGACAGGTAAGGGAGTCTGGGGACGCCAGGAGGCGTTCCTAGGAGGAGGGGTACTGTCACGGTTCATGAATTCACTGTTTCCTTCGTGTCTCGTGTATTTGTTGTTCTGTATGTATGAGTGTGTGTGAGTGGGCGCTACCGCTAATTCTGGTCATCAGTGCGCCAGCTGATCTCATTACCCGCACCAGCTGCTGTCAATTCACTTGGATATAAAGACTCATCGTACTCTTCTCTCTTTGTCAGATCGTTGTGTGGTGTCCTCTGTTTGTGTACATCGTGTTCCTGTCTGCAGTCCTGGTCCTTGTTCTGTTCGAGTTTCCTGTTCGGTGTCTTCGTGGATTGTGTCGTCTGGATGTTCACCTGCACTGGATTCACCATCACCTTCACTCATCTGCATGCTGATCATCTGGTCCCTGCGCCACTAGCCCACCCGTGAATTGGACTTGTTCCGTGACCATTTTCTACTATTAATAAAAGAGTTTACTTGCACCTTTGCTTCTGCTCGTGATTCATGACATAAAACAACCAGTCAAATGTTTAGGGGCGTGAAAATGTAAAGCCGATGTTCCTACGATAACAGAGTGGCGTACATCTAATAACTTATTAATTCAAGAGCGTCGTACAAGTTTACTGCAACAATGGCCAGTCGAACTGCATATACTTTTGAAAATCCAGTGTTTTGATGATGCTGATAATTGTTCATTGTTACAGTTGTAAACATGGTGCCCTTCTTCTTTCATAAATGGGTTTGGTGTCACGTCTTTTTTCCAGGTGGAACGTTAAAGAATGTAACACACACGTCTCCTGGAAATCCTCAAGAATCCAATCAGATGACGACTTCAAAACTCCTAATGTGCTTCCCATTTTGTGTGCCTTAAGCATCGGACATTAAGCCAACTGTCTGTGGACGTGACGTCTGAGGCTGAGACTACTGGTACAATAGCTTGTCATTAAGGCATCTTTGTACTTTATTCACATATAAAACTTCATAGTAGTACCTTAATGTTATATTATTACTCTAAGGTACTAAAATGCACCTTTTAGGGTTTGATAAGGTACAAAGTTGTACTTTTAAGGGTACTGCCCATTGACAAGCTGGTGTACCCTAAAGGTACACGGTTTGCTAATTTTTTTCTGACAGTATAATGCAAATGATATATTACATGATGATAAATAAATATAACCTTCATATGGAACATGCTTTTATGTAGTGCTTTGTTGTTCTTTTTTATACTTTGAAGAATTTTAGTCATAGCCAGATCATTACAGGTCATTTATAAAACAAATTCCTGATGGTTTATTAGTTGTTTTAAAATGGAAATATTGCACATTTACATTGACTTCTGTGATTGCATTTAGTAGACCTATTTATTTTTATTGGAACAATTATGTGATTCATTTTGATTAATCTAATCAATTGCCCTAGTAAATATTGAATTGTTTTTCTTTCAGTTGCACAAATCCATTGATTTACATGTATGTTATGGTTCTCTCTCCTTTTTCTGTTTGTGGTTAAAAGTTATTGACCATGCATGAATACTGTTGAACAGTTCCTTTGATTCGGTAGCTGGACAAATGTCCCCTGATTAGGTTTGATTTTCTTGAAAGCTTTTACCAATAAAACAGAAAATCTCTGGCAACGAGAGTTTAAGATTTCTCCTCAGCGGGGAAGATCATGCTGTTCGCCTGAATGGGAAGCCAGCTGTGTTTTCAACATTGTGCTATTCAATAAATCGTCAATAAACGAACTAGGCCTACAGCGTTTATTGACTCACTATTCATAGACAGAGTTTGCTCAAGAGTGATAGTCAATGAGCTCTAATCCCGGTTTTATAACCTCATTCTTACATGAATGCACAATTGATCAATGCACTGCAGGCTCTGTCAGAAATCTTACGGACATCAGTGTGGCTTTTAAAAACCCTAAAGAATGCAAGCACCTGCAGAATAAAAGGGAATGTGTGACCTTCTAACATAGCTCACCCAAAAATGAAAATTCATGTCATTCCAAACCGTAAGACTTTCGTTCATCTTTGGAACACAAATGAAGATCTTTTTGATCTCTGATTCTTTTTGATCTGACCCTCCATTGACAGCTACGCCAAGTTGACGCTTCAAAAAAGTTCATAAAGAGATTGTAAAACTAATCCATATGAATTGAGTGGTTATTCCAAATGTTGACTCAATCACTATATGATGAACAGATTTAATTTAGGCTTTTTCACATTTAAACATTGATCAGCGAACATAAACAGAAGCTCAAACAAACCTGCTTGATGTGCGAGAACAAACCTCATTGGTTCTTGTTAAAGCTCAAACGTGCTGCGTAACAGAAGAATGAACCTCATTAGTAATAATGACAGAATTTTAATTTTTGGGTGAACTATCCCTATAATGATTAGACCTACATTACCCCTCATCAACTCGTCTTTGAATTACTTTGCATGTTCTTTTTAATCTATTAATTTACCTATCAAGGATTTATTAGCAAGTATCACTATTACACATACCACATACCGGTAACAGGTAAAAAAATCCCATTGACTAACAATAGAGAACGGAAAAGCGCCATATGTAGAGACAAAAAAAGTAGATATTTTTGTGGACATGGACAATCCAAGCAACCAAGTAACACCCTGGCAACCAACAACAATATCATAGCATTGTGGTGATTGTCACAATTATGTTCAGTTTGTTTTATTTTGTGGACTTTTAGGGCCTGTTTACACAACACTGTTTTCAACTAAAAACTTTTTATGAATTTTGGCTCTTGATTTTACAAGCGTTGTCATGTACAAACATTACAAGTTACAAGCGTCACATTCAAGCGTTTTGGGTGCTTGAAAACGCATACTGTTTTTGAAAACAGTCTCCAAAACGCAAATCACAAACGCAAATCTCTGAAGACGATGACGTCATGCACATGCGTATTACTAGGCTTGTTTGAGATGAGCAAAATCTGCGCAGAACCGATCACCGGTGATCACCGCGAGATGCATGCCGGTTAGAAATGTGTCCGACTGCGTTCCGCCTGGCTCTGATGTCATGCTGACGTATGTCAAAAATCTCTCGCGAGCGCAAGGCACACCTGTCGGATTCTGCAGTCGAGCGCAGTTGCTCTCCACCGACTGCGCGGTTCAAAAGCATGATGGGAAACGACTTGCTGACGACACAGCTTAATGCTCATTGGTTTAAACAACCGTGATGTATTGTTCTTTTTTTAAATGTTTGAATTTAAAACTCTGATTTCGTGTTTTTATGTGTATAAATTATGTGTGAGTATTCCCAAACTCTCTGACAGTGCGATCTCTATGGATTATGTGATTATGTCATTTTTATATATAAAATATATATATATAGCCTATATATAGGCCATAAAAACACGTCTGTAGTAAAGAAACAAATGATTGATAAACACGTAGCCTATTTGGAGTGGGATTGAATAAGTGCTTTGGGTGTCTTGTTCATTATATTTATTTTCATATAAAAGCAACAGAACTTAAATTACATCCAGTTTATTACCAACACTGTGCACGAGCGTGAATTCCGTGAATCCCGCGATATCCATATTTGATCTCACAGCTGTCAGATCCATGGTCAGATCCACTGTGAGAAGAGAGAACTGTCCGGCTTGCCTGCGCTTTTTTCACTCCTCCCCTCACTGCAGCCGGCTACTCTCGCATACAATTCAGGCGAGGCAAGGCGCATCTCAAACAAGCCTAATGTCACGGTTTTGTTCACGTCATGTCTGCTTCCTTGTCTGTCATGTGATCCCTTGTAGTCATGTGATCCTGCCATGTGTCTTGTCATGAGTTTATTGTCTGATTGTTTGTTCATTGTTCACAGGTGTCCCTTGTCTGGTCGTTAGTCTTGTATGTATTTAAGCCCTCATGTTTGCCTGTGTCTTGGTCAAGTATTGTTTCCTGTAAACTGTTAGTAAGTCTTTGTCCATGTCATATTTTCATGCCACGCCATGTTTTTTGTTTATTGTTATGTTTTGTTTAATTAAAGCTGCACTTGGGTTCTCTTAAAACTTGCCTCCATTGGATCCATATTACAATTACATGTTCAGTCTAGTGTTTTATCTCCATCTAGCCTGGCAGCAGAATACAGCGTTTCCGCGGATCCGTGAGAATGGGGATAATTTTGGCGATGGTGTCGTCTGTACACGGAAAACTCGAAGGAAAAACTTCTCAGTTTTAAGCATATTGTTGTAAACGTATACCCTTAGTTTGTATTTCATCAGTTCCTGTTTTCCTTTGGTAATTTTCCTGCTCCTCCTTTTCACAGTCACCGTCATTACAAGTTTGTTTGGTGAAGCTGTGTGTGATTAATTAGCTTGTCCGTATCTGTACGTAAGTTCTGTTTTCTTCTTTGTTCATTGTCGGTTGTTGTTCGTGTCTCGAACAACAACCGACCAAGATAGCACGCTGTCTCACATGTTGGTTTGACATTCTGAGTGTTTAATAAATCTTATGTTCTATTATCATCTTCGTCTTCTGTGGAGTTTAGTGTAGTGACAAGTTTCAGAAAATCTAGTTAATCTAGTGAATTTATTCATCATCAATACTATGCTGATTGAGAACAAGTTTCAAAGCATTCTATGGAGGCGTCGACCGATTCAATAATTTAATCATCAGTTAGGTTATGAATAGGAATTGCCACTGAATATATTCACCAAAGAATGACAGCCAAATGAAATACTTTAGGTTAGTATAGGCCATTGAGTCATGCACAGAAATGAGGCCTTTGATGTGAGAAGTCAATCTCATTAGTGTGCGGTTATTAGACCAAATACATGAACATCTACCATGTTTTCCCCCTTTTACGATTTTGCTGATTAGCATCTGCAGCAAACCTCTCAGTTCTTCAATTGATTTTCCTATGGAAATCACACAAATTGAGAATTTTTTCAAGCGCAAAATTTTCAAAGCTTTCTTTTGAACATCTGTCTGTGAAGGACTCAACAGCTCACCAAGCCAAGCAATAACCTTAACCATCTGCTATACTGTTTGAAATTATTTCATAAAACATGCCTCATGACTTGTCCCTTTGACTGGTGACAATGTTTTTTTCACATCTCTTTTTGACCTAATTAATTTGAGTAATTACACCCTTTTTGGTAACATGTTATTTTGATGGTTCCCTTTATTTAGTTTGATGGTTCTAAATGTCAACTACCTCTCATTAGCTATTAAAGCATTAGTAGACTGTCTTCTTAATATATTAAGAAGAACTTTGCAAGTACATATCAACTTATTCTACTAACCATAACCCTAATCTACTACTCTGAGTAAGTGCAACTCATTTTGTAAAAGCAGCATCACATGGAAAAAAGGAAATCATGTACAGTTACCATTTTCATTGTAGAAATATGCTTTTCACAGTCATTTTAATCAATTTATTCGATTTCTCCCACACAAAACTTACATGGTACATGGTGCTGGTTCCATGTAAAATAAAACAATTTTTAAATAACAGTAAAACTTTTTAATAAAAAGAATGCACCTTTAATTTAAGCTGTAGCTCATTTTGTATGGCTAATTTAGTTCCCAGCATAAACTTCTGCATGCTGATTTTACTTATGCTGGTGCTTTTGTGTTGTCTCTGTTTTTTGTCATGTGGTGAATATAAAAAAGCTCATTTTATTATTGTTGATGTCAATGTGTGTCAAGCTGAATATTCTAATTCATTGTTTTCATCGTTTTGTTCAGATCATTTATGGGGATATGTCGACTGTGAATAATCTTTCATATATTTTATAATGAATAGAACCATTTTGATTCTACTTCTGTCTTTAATAAGTATAGTTACAAGTTGAAGTGTGTTGAATTTGTTGGTTATTAATATGTATTAATATTAAATCAAGCCAGCATTGATCAGTGAGTTTTACACAATCTTGTCATCGGAGATCTTGGGAAAGCGCACACTCCAGTATTTGACTAAACTACTTGGCATACAGCATACAAATATTCTGTCCAGTATCTACGATAAAATGAAATGAATAATGAAACACGCACGGTTGTGTGAAATATCCTTTAGGCCACCGGTGAGGATTACCCTGAGAGTATGCGTGATATTTGGCTCGATTCTTCACAGCTATAATGTGAGTCATTATCCATGCAGTTCCACTTCATCTTCCAGCACCAGCTCTCAGTTAGTCAGTCTTATCGGTAAGGACGTTTTTCCAGCATCGTCATCATCGCCCATCATTGCCGTCATTTATTTCCATGTGAATGGAGCACTATAGTTTATTCCACTAATATTTGAAAGGAGCATTTATCACAGCGTGGCTTGATGAGGCGTCGCCATGACGAGCCTGAGTGATTAATCATTTATTTCCCGTCGTGTGCAGAGGTAGATAAGAGCGGAGGGTGTGCGGCAGTGACATTTGTGTCTTTGAGAGCACACTGAGTTATTAAAGCTGGTAAGAGTCAGGATTAGAAGAGCAAAAGCCTGTGTTTTTCAAAGCTAGGCTCTCCACTTACGGTCTGTAGAGGAACCCTTCAGAGAGAAAGCGTTTTACCATCCTGGTCTGTTAATTACAGCCTTTAAGGGTCTAATGAATCTGTTGACTGTGAGGTTACAAAGTTTTTACAGACAGATTTTAAAAGCCCCCAGGTCAGTGGTCTAGAGGTGAAGTGTGTTATTTCTGTACCACAAGTGGAACCAAAACATTTCAATCTGTTTGGTTGACACCAACATATCGACACTGGGTCAACCATGGCATGACAGTGGTGCAGACTTACGTGTTTACCTGACCATTGGCAGATGATTGGTTTGAAACTTATTCATTATTTTTGTATAATTCTGTTTGGTGATACTAGTGGCACACAAATTTTAAGGTTCTCATACTACAGTGTAATTACACAAATTAGTACTGTTTAAAATGTACTCAAATTAAATGTACTTACTATATAAGGTTACACTTTATTTTAAGGTGTCATTCTTACAGTGTAGTTATACATTTAAGTACAGAGTAATAATAATTAACTACCGGTACATGTACTTACTATAGGGTTAGAGTTGGGAAAAGGGGTTGGTTTAGGGTTAGTTGCATTAATTTATTACAGTGACTACAGTACATGTAACATGTGTAACAAGGACACATTAAAATAAAGTGTTACCCTATCTAATTATGTTAAGGGTTTGGCTTAGGATTAGTTACTTGTAATTATGTGAAATTTACTCTCATTATTATAGTAAGTACTTGGGTAACACTTTACTTGAAGGGGTGTGCATAAGACTGACATGACACCTTCATAATCATGACATGACACATGTCATGAATATGACGGAGGTTTTATGCATGTTTATGACAACTGTCATTAAGTGTCATTCGCTCAATTATGACATTTTTTATGCAAATATGACATTGTTTGAGATGTCTTTGTTATGACAACTTGGCATAAACCAATACATCATAACCTGTCAGTTTCTTTGTCATGACAACTTGACATTACTTAGACAACACAACCTGTCATAAATATGTATGTCATAAACATGACATAGCAGATTAATGATCAAACTTAAGAAACCACTTAGCTTGATGGGTTAACATTACATTAAAGTGTCATGTGGTTGGTTTTGACATTGGCTGTCATGAGGCCATTATAACATTTTAATGAATAACATGTAATAATACAACAAAGTTTGTTTCTAGAAGAAAATTGTGCCATCGTCCACCTTAAGTAAGGCAGATCAATAATATTGTTGAATATTACATTTCCCCAACTAAGCAAGCCAAAAGCCAAGGCAACAGTGGTAAGAGTGGCAATTTTACAGTGTCAAACAGTGGCAAGGAACCAAAACTCCATCAAGTGACAGAATGGAGAGAATAAAAACCTTGGGAGAAACCAGACTCAGTTGGGGGCCAGTTCTCCTCTGGTACAACAAGATATGTAACATCTGACTAAGGATGAAAATGAGAAAATTAGCCTTTGGCTAAATCCGGTACAATGTATGAAATGGAAACATTTGTGTAAACAAATTGTATATGGTCCCTTTATAAATAAATAAATAAATAAATACATAAATAAATACATAAATAAAGAGTGACACTGTAAAATAAAGTGTTACCAAATTTTAGCAGCAATTTTGTCTTACCAGTTTACACATTCAATAGATTTTAAACTATTTCAGTGCTAGAAGAGGCAAAAGATAATATAATTCGGTACTTGTGTTATCTGTGTGCACAGCCGAAGCCCGTGAACTCCAAATGGATTCCTCTTTCTTGTCTCCTTGGACTTGCATGGACACATACACACACAAAGATGTCAAAATACCAGTCTTGGCAAGCATTCTCGGTTATGTCTTAAGTGAACGTAAATAGTTGAGAAAGAAATTGGATTTGTATCATTATATTGGATCCATGCCTTAAGTCTTAAAGTGAGAGCAGCCATTTACCTGCAGTGGTCATTAATGTTAATCAAACAACAAAACACTGCTTTATCAAAGATCAATCTTTTTATTAAATATTTTTTCTTGTTGATCGGAAAAATTATCCGATCTGTGACTCATAAACCATAATATGATCTGTTGAACCACTATTAGCTGCCAGGAGTTTCTGTGGAGTTCAATTGCTCTCAAATGTTTTTTTGTTTATGAAAATGTGTATGAGCTGACTAAAATCACCAACTCTAGAATAATTGCTTGACTGCTATGCAACTTCAGGTTCTTATTATTCCGCCAGGAAAAGTCATGTGGGGATGGGACCGGTGGTATTATTTGAAAGATATTTAGTTTTGTTTGAGAAACATAGTAGCAAACTAGAAATCCATGAGAACTTTATTGTAGGCTTTGTTTTCTGAATTACATCTGTGAAATAATTATGTTTTTTTTTTTACTTTTGGAGAGACAGGATTACAAAGTCCACATGCATTTCCTAATTTCTTCAATTTGAACAACCGTTCACAGAGGTTGTTATTTGATACTACTTTTTAATTATCCGGAGTGATATTAAGTTACCTAAACTGTAAAAAAAATTACATCCCCATGTCAAAATTTTCTAGTGACTGATAACATCTAAATTTTTCACTTAGACTGACATATTATTTCTCATTGAGCCAATTTTAACAGACAATTGCAACAATTAATTAAATTTATTTTACAGAATTTCACTTGGGCCAATTAAAAAATGTAGATGTGACCAGTCACTAGAATATTTTGACTTGAAGAGGTTACATTTTTTTTACAGTGTAGGCAACCGAGAGAGCCAGTCCACATGACAATCACGCAAGTGTATTTACCTGCCGCTGATACTCATCACTACAGAGGCAGAGTATAATTTCACGAAGAAATCAACATAGGACATAGGACTATGGTCACGTTTGAAAGCCATGCCAATGTTTCAGACTCTGAATTCAACGAACCGTACATGTATGAGCCGGAATACACAGACGAAGAACTAATCGAGATGGATGCTAAAAGGGCAGAAAGAGAAAGAATGTCTGTAGAGACAGCAGCCACTGGAGATGCCGTAGATAATTCCTTAGTTCACAATTGAATGTTTTTCAATATCGTTGTTCAAGGCTACTACTAGCTAGCTAGACGTCCCGACTGTAGTGCGCTTCTGTTCTGTGTTTACTTTTCAGCGCAGTACTAATAACCGGAGCAAAGTAAAATTCCGCCGCTGCTGAGAAACTAGTTCCTGTAAATGTAATGCGATCATTGAGATGCAAGAGTACTTTGATTTCTAACATTATTCTCTCAATAGACATATATATCGATAGTCTGGCGTTATAATTTATTTGCTTTTGGTGTACTGTGTCCAAAATCCTGAACCACCCCTTTAAGTGAAGTTTTAGAAATGCTAATGCGAACCAGTGGAAAGAGAGAGAAGGTATGCCACCATCTGTCTTCATTAGTATATAGTGCCAACCTGAGAGAATATGAGGGCATCATGCATTGTGGGTGCAGTCACAGCAATCCCCATATTCCCTCCCTTCAGGAATCACAACAACCTGGACTGACTTGCAAGCAGGCAAACTCAGGCATCAAAGACACGACTGCTACACTTGACTGCATTTCTGCAGTCACCTTGAGTTTGTGGAGAACGTTCAGTTAAAATTTCAAAAAGGCCCCGATAGGCCATGTTCACTCTAGAAGCATCAAAGCTAAAGTTGTTGGTTTTATACAGAACACCTTGCTCTGTGTTCTTCAAAGTGTATACCCTTAGTCAGAAATACAGAAGAAAAGAATGAGTGATCATTGCCAGAGGTCTGTTTGTGTTACGTGTACATAAAATTACACCCACTCTAATGTTCATCTCCTCAGATAACAGAAGTTTTACTCTATCCTTCTCTCTGCTCTTGGGGAAACTAGCACACTGATGGTGAATCATTTCATCACATGTACGTCTGGGCCCTGTTCACCTCAGAGCAATATGAATGTTGAATCCCAATGAAGAATAGGAGCTTGAAAGAGTCTTTATGCAATATGTGTAGAGTAACAGAGCACAATCTGACTGGCAAATGGTACAAATTTTAATGAAAACAATTTCAGTAGCCCTCTTGGTACAGTATGCCCCCTCACTGATATAAGACCACTGTTATGGTTTATATTTCAAGGTTTGGAGATGTTAATGTACAGTAACTTGAAATCTCTGTCTGATAATAAAGCTTCTTCACAGCTGTAGATCTGTTGTAACAAAGATCACTATTTTATGTTAGATATGCCTTTATGTAATAGTGTGAATGTTTAGCATGATTTGTCATGTTTAGATCATTTTTCATGACTTAGTTATTTTATTTATTTATTTAAGTGGGAATGTGACTAGAAAATCCTAGAAAATGAGTCCCAGGCTGGACTCAAATCCAGTACTCCACAAGCACAACAGCTCTTCATATATCAGAAGCAATGCACCACCCTCGGTGCCAAAGCTAACTTTAAAGGGGTGGTTTACTGCTTCTTTGCATGATTGTATTAATGGGGTGCAATATAACATATCTTCGTTTTTTCCATTTTTTTTTTAGCCTTATTTTTCATAAATTTGACCTTTATTGTAAGCCGCTTTCTCCTCTGTCAATTGAACGACCGGTTGACTTCCTGATTCTATGAAACCACTCCCTCAGAAACAGGCATGGGCTCAGATGGGTTAGTTGGGCCGGTGCGTTGTAATTGGCTAAACTGCGCAGTGCACGTTGTCCGGAAACTTCATGCCCATCACCTTTACGGGCGAAAGTTGCATGTGCTCTGGTCAAATGTAAATAATGGTTTCAATACTGCCGTATCAGTTTGAGCCAGAATCAGACCCAGAAAGCGGCAATGAAGAGAGTCAAGCAAAACCTCCCCAAACACGGCTCTTACAAAACGTTTCTGAATGGTAAAATTTTTTTATTATTATTATTCTATTCTACTATTATTATATAATAATTTCGATACGCTGTTACTTGAAAATGCCACTGCTGACACTTGTTAGCTTTTGAGATACGGGTTTTTCCTGATTAAACATTTAATATAACAGAATAAATGACTGAGTAATACCGCAGCTGAAGTTTGCTGTTGCGATTACATTTTTTTTTTTTTTACTTTATACACGTTTGTCTTACACACAAAATAGCATCGAACTAACTGGCTACTATAAACAAACAGCTTTGGCATTGGTTTACGTTCTTGATCAAATCGAAAAATTAGTTCATAAAGTATACATGGAAAATACATTTACAAAATTAGTACATAATTACAAATTGCAGGTTCAAAATGTTTACGCGTTTGTCATAGACACACGAAATAGCATAACTAAGTGGCTATAACGCGAGCGCTGGCATTTGTTTACGTCCTTGATAAAACTAAAACATTACGTCTGAAATTATACATGCAAACATTTAAAATGATTAAGTCTTACTTACAGGTTGTGGCCCAACAACGGCTGCCTCTGCGTTTAAAGTTGGAACTGCTTCATGTTTTAGTAACAGTTTCTTGTTTAATCCGGCATTGAATTCGTGGAGATTCTGGAAGCTGTCTTCCGTAAAATGCGCAGCACAGAGAGCTACGATTGTAATTTTCAGGAACATAATAAAACAGAAATTGTAGCCATTGTTGACGAACTACAGCGTCCATAGGAAGCCCGAACACCGATGACATGACAGCTGGGTGAAAATAACACACTTTCGACGGCATGGCTACAGCTCTCCACTATAATTCTTCCTCTTCCCTCAGAAATATGGCCACGCCCCATTTTTTGCATATTCCGGAGGGAGGGTTGATGTAAATGTATGGGTTAGCTACGTATAAAACCCGGGAAGTATCTCATTGTAGTCCCATTCGAGTCGTTTTTGTAGGCATTAAACTTCCTGATTTTTAAAAGACAATATATCTCCTTACATTGAACTTTCAGCACAGCAACTTTGCAGATACTGTTCATGCACCAACAGCAACATTACACACTATTTAAAATGAAAAAAGTGAAATCGCAATCAACCACCCCTTTAATATTTGGTTCTAGTAATATTGAGGTTGTGTGTTATATTTCTAGGGAACACATAAACTGATAAGATGTATGCGCTGAGTTGCTTTGGATTAAAGTGTGTGCCAAGTGAATAAATATAATGTAATAGAGGGTGTAGCAACCACTATTACTTTTAAGTTATACCTTCTACACACACACATACACACACATTTTGGGAGATAATCATTATATTTTAAGTTTGATTTTGCATGCCCACAAAGCAAAGAAATAATGTAGACTTTATGATCAAGTTGAAACCTCTGCCAAGTAAGTCAACTATATACACTACCTAATGCCCTATATATATAGTTTAGCATGTAGAGAATGATGATTGTTACGCATATCTCGCGGACGCCCTGGTCCAGAGTCCTCCAATGATTGTTTGTAATGTGTTCTCATTTCTGTCTTCCTTAGTTTCCTATTGGCTGAGCTGGGAAAATCAGGCTATAATACGGAAGGATCGGCTCTTAGCCGACAGCCAGCTTGTTCAACGCCATTTCGTCATGTTTACATTTTATTCTTAGTTTGTAACTTTAGTTAGGAGTGGGGAGTCTCAGCTTGACTTTATTAGTTGGGTTGTCTTTCTTTTTCCTCTGTTGCTGAATTCCCCGTCTCTCATTTTTGGTTACTTTTGTGAGTTGTTTGTGTTGTAATAAATACTTTATTTGGATCACGCTAGTCGTTGTCCATCTCTTTTGTTATGTGTCCCTTGAATCCTAGACATTTATATTAGGGACCGTAACAATGATCCATCATCCAATTGATTATTAGGGGACATTATTGGAAAAAATAGTTTCTTGACAGGTACATGCTTATCTAAAAGAAAATAACTTGTTTGAGCAATTTCAGTCTGCATCGTTCAAATTATAGCACAGAGACTGCACTTATTAAAGTCACTAATGATTTGTTGATGGCTGCGGATTCTGGACTTTAATCAATACTCATTATTTTTTATATAAGTGCAAGACACCATTTCACATAGTATTTTATTGGAGAGTTTGATTTTAATTGGAATCCTCTTGATTGGTTTAGATCAGGGATGTTCAACTTCAGTCCTGGAGGGCCACTGTCCTGCAGAGTTTAGCTCCAACCCTAATTAAACACACCTGAACAAGCTAATCAATGTTTTCAGGATTACTAGAAAAGAGCTTTTGTCAGGGTTGAAGCTAAACTCTGTAGGACAGTGGCCCTCCAGGACCGAAGTTGAACATCCCTGGTTTAGATCATATTTATTGGGATCGGACTCAGTTCGTTAATATAAACATTTCAAATCATGTACATCTCAGATTACTAGTGGGCCTCATGGCTCATTTTGGGCCCTATTCTGTTTATTATTTATCTATTGCATTTAGGACAATTTTTCTGCAAATTCAGTATTATCTTTCATTGTTATGCTGATGACGCCCAGCTCTATATCTTCAAAGCCTAATTCAACATTACCACCTTCCTCTCTTTTGCTTTTGTCACGGGGTGACAAATAATCCCCGGAACTAATCCCATCAGAGAAGTGTTCCCGCCGGGACACTTTTAGTGTAACACTGTCCCCGGGCTTGTGTGTGTGTCTGCCGTCATGACAACTAAATGGCAGATTGGCAACAGGTGCGGGGACTTCACTTTGAGTGCCTGATTGAGGTGGCGCCAGTGTTTGGAGAGGATAAAACACAAGAGAAAGAGAAGGCTGTGTGTTCTCCCTCCGCGTTGTGTGGTTGTTTCTTTGTCTTCCCCCGGCGATCTGGTGTGGTTCTCTCCCGTTGGGAAATGTTTGTGGAGTGTTGCAGCTGAAGGACCATCGTGAAAGAAGAGGAGTGTTGCTTGTGGGATCCGAGGGCAGTTTTGAAGAGTGGAATTCGTCGTCTGGACTGGGAAAGAGTGAGATGAGCGATTGACAAATTGAATCTCATAACCGCATGTTTTCTACACTAAATTGGATACTGGTTTGAAGTGCTTGGATCACGTTGTACACATCGCACTGAGTGAAATATACTGATTCCTTGTCGATCGCTAGCCTCCCCCTCGGCCATTGAAACCAGCGAAGTGAAGCCGCTTGTAGTGGTGAGGAAATTATTCACCGCATCTGTCCCAACTCTGACTATCATCGGCTCTTCAGATCGAGACCTCTGGGTGAGTGTTGGCCTTACTTTGCACTTGAAGAGTGGATTTGTAGTGCTGAAATTGACGTTTCCCATCACGTTGCATGTTTGGAATTGGACTGTCGTGTGTGTGTGGAAGATTTACCTTTTATCGCCGTGCACTCCCCATGTGTTATGCTGGTCTACTGTCCATCATAAGAGTCTAGCAAGATCGATTGCAGTCACCTGTTGGATGTCAGAAGGAAAAGCCCCCGTGTGCACACTACACGTGAGAACTGGTTACCTCTGCTTGAAGTTTGTGTGCTGTCTGCTCCAGTGAAAGCCCTGCTCAGCTTATGACTCTGTCTCCTACCACCAATGTGAGAGCTGTTCACCTCTATTTGAAGTGTTGATTCCGTCTGTTCCAGCGAACGTCGCTCAGCTTGTGACTTTGTCCCCTGCAACACACGTGAGAACTGTTTACCTCTGCTTGAAGTTTGTGTGCTGTCTGCCCCAGTGAAAGCCCTGCTCAGCTTATGACTCTGTCTCCTACCACCAACGTGAGAGCTGTTCACCTCTATTTGAAGCGTTGACTCCGTCTGTTCCAGTGAACGCCCGCTCAGCTTGTGACTTTGTCCCCTGCAACACACGTGAGAACTGTTTACCTCTGCTTGAAGTTTGAATGCTGTCTGTCCCGGTGAAAGCCCTGTTCAGCTATTGACTCTGTCTCCTGCCACCCATGTGAGAGCTATTCACCTCTATTTGAAGTGTTGATTCTGTCTGTGCCAGCCAAAGCCCCGCTCCGCTTGCGACTTGAGTCTGCTGTAGCCCTGAAACCCACCTGTATGGTGCAAAGTGCCCACCCTTTACAACTCCTGTGAGCCCTGATCCACCTACTCCCCTGCGATACTCACCTGTGATACTCACCTGTTCAGTGAGTTGGCACCAGAGCCAGAATGAAGTAAGCCTGACTCATTTACTTACCTGCGATACCCACCTGTTTAGTACCTACCACTGGGAGTTGGCACCAGTGCCAGAAGGAAGTAAGCCTGACCCCCCACTCACCTGTGATACCCACCTGTTCAGTATCTACCACTGTGAGTTGGCACCAGCGCCAGAAGGAAGTAAGCTTGACTCAATTACTCACCTGCGATACCCACCTGTTCAGTACCTACCACTGCGAGTTGGCACCAGCGCCAGAAGGAAGTGAGCCTGACCCCCCACTTGCCTTGGATTCCTGGGAAGAGGAAGGAAGAGGAATTTTAGATTAGGATTTTCAAATTGTTTTTATATTAAATAAAGCCTGTCATTCTTTTTATTCCTGTCTCCTGCCTCCTCCTTTGACACGCTCCTCAGGGTGATCCTGGTCTAGGGGTGGGTGCAGTCTGGCTTGGCCCACCTCGACCTGTGACACTTTGCTTATCTGAAATTAAATCATGGTTTACATGTAATTTGCTTTAGGTTAACAGTGACACAAAGTGTGTGTGAGTGCACAGGACACAGGTGTATGTTCCCTAAAGCTGATTTACCAACCACACACCTCTCCTAACTTTTCTGTTTTTTCCTATTCATTGCATTGTTTGTGTAAAATAATGTGTAAGCATTTTTTGCTCTTTATGATCTAGAAACTGGCAGTAAAAGAGAATAATTTGAAAACAGTTTGCTGCAATGACAGACTCGCCTATGCCTATAATCAACTTTATTGCTTCAGTGTTTTGTCGATCAAATCTACACTGGCACAGCAAAAAGCATTTTGGCAAGGGGCTGCTGTTGCTCCTACATTTGGTTTATAAAGGTTTACAAGGGACAAAAGCAGGATAGCAGACTTGTTTGTTGACTGTTGTTTGGCATCGGAACAGAGCTGATGTGTATGTGTGTCCCTTGTGATGTTGTTAAAGGATGTTCAGACTGATGCCAATACTCCATTAAATCAAGTCCTGCCTGATCATTATTCCTGTCAGACACCAGCGCGCCACTTCTGCAGAGGTTAATGACTGTTTGCCCCATTGTCTTTAGGGAAGATTTATCCTGATTAAAGGCCTGAGGAGGTCAAAAGGTCATAATGTGAAAGGATCCTGGGTGCTGTAGTCTTGAACAGAGGTGAAAGGCTAGAAAGTCTGTTTGAAGATTAGCATCAAATATACAATTTTCTTTGGTTTACTTCTGAAATAATTACAGAAGTGTGTGTTCATGTGTTCAACGTCAGAACGAGAGTTGAGCATAAATACACTAGTAATTAATTAATGATTAACTTAACATATTGTTAGAAAATATTAGCCATTGAAGCCATTACTCAAAAACTAGTAATTAATGATTAAAGTGCCCCTATTATGCTATTTTAAAGTCTCCTAATTTTGTTTCGGAGGTCTCAGGTTTACATGCATCAAAAAACACTTTCATTTTCTCATAATATAGGCTACATTGCACATCACCACATTGTTAAATGATTCTCAAACGACTCGTTGAATCAGTCTCTCTAAATCCTTCCTTTCCGTGAGCTTACACTGCTGATTGGTCAGACGGCCCAGTCTGTTGTGACTGGTCTACCACTTACAGCGCCGTGTCAGAACTTAGCAAACTATATATTATTTTTTTGTTGTTATGTACTTATTTATATTTCAGTGATTCACCATATATTAAACTAACTGAACAATATGAAGCTAGTAGCCTATGTTTAATTAGTGCTGGTTTTACAGTTATAAATTGCTAAAATAGTGTAATAAAGACAATTTGACCCCCTGTTCTAAAGTGAAAGTTATATCCACATTTTATTTCAAGATGGCTGCCTCAGTGAGAAGCTCCACAGTGGTTTTACTGTTTTTGTTAGTTTGTCCTGTCTTTAGTTATTGCTCTACAATCAGTTTCACCAGGGATGAACTGGTTTATGATTATTCTGATGTTTTGCTGGACATTGTAGTTGGAGAGGCAGCGCCGATGCTCAAGCACTCCAAGATGTGCAAACATAAGAAGTGAGCCGGAAATCAACGGGAAAATCGATGAAAGGTGGTGTACAGATGTAACAGCGTTGAAAAATATGTGCTGTCCCGATCATAGGGGAAACGTCAGGGCCCTCTAAGGTATGTAAAAATAATATTTACAAACTTTTAAATAATAGATTAAAATGTTCTAATGTTATTTTAGGAATAATAGGTGCTAATGTCATCATTTCACTGTTTTCCCCGATGAAAAAAAAAAATCAGCACAAACCAGCATGTTGGTCAGGCTGGTTTATACTGGTTAGTGCTGGTATAGTACAAACCAGCATCCAACATCTCATGCTGGTCTCAGCATGCAAAACATACCTTATTCATATCTTCAGCAGGTTTGCACTTTCTAACCTGTGTTTCAATCAGAGTTCTGAATCCAACTGTACTGTTTAAATTTGACCTGAATATGAACCTGACAATCACTGACCAAATATCTCATGCATAATGCGAATTAATTTGGAAGTTTTTTTAATACAAAACTAGCTTGAGGGGTTTTGTGTGTGCGCGCGCTCATTTTGGCTGGCCAGCAACATCATCAGCAACCTTCAAAGAAATGAACAATATTATGTAAGAAATTGTACCCTAGTGTTTATTAGGAGGAAAACACATACAAATGAATACATCAGCGAGTAACGATACAATGTGTGGGGGAAGATGAGCGGCGAGAGAGCTGCGGTTAATTTCACGCCCCTGTATTTTCCCGTCACGCCTGGCTAATTTCTGTCATGTTCTGCCGACGTGTTGAAATACTCCGTCTGCGAGCCTCTGGTGGTGTTTCTCAGAGAGTCTGGCCTGACTAGCACATCAGCAGGGAAGCTTCCATTTAAAACAGCCGGCATTTAAACACACGGCCACAAGGAAGAGAGGCCAGCTGGCCCCAAACGATTGGGTTGCTGTTGACTGACACTTCAATGCGAGTTTGATAGCACAGCCAAGAGTAAATGCATATATATGTACCAATCTGCACTTTTCTTGAATTAATTTACACCATGGTCTTTTTTTCCATTAACGGAATAAGAGATGAGGTTTGCTGCTTCGGTCAATACCTAGCACCCTGCCACCGTCTGCATAACTAAAATGCATTCTGATTAGAAAATGCATTTTTCATTAGTAAAATCAAAGACTTGATTGACTGGACCTTGTTTTTTTCATTACAAACAGCTGATCTCAAATAAATACATCCCTGAGAAATACCTTTAATTGTTTTCTGACCTTCACAGTTAGTAAATGACAGCCACCTGCATCAGAAACAGTATTTTCCAGGCCGGTCCAGCTCGGCTGTCTAAAGGCCGGGACACACCAAGCCCACGGTCGGCCATCAGCAAACCTCTGTCTGATCATCTGTCGGGCTAGTTTGTGCTGTGTGTTCCACACGTCGGCTCTCGTCGGCCTTAAGTCGGGCCAGTTTGCCTGATTCAGCATGTTGAATGGCAGTCAGGGCTGTCGTTGTGAGTGGGAACTCTCATTGTATGTTCAGTTTAGCAAACGAATCAGTGCACAAGAATTAAAGCGAAAGTGATGAAAGAGAGGAAGTAAGTCAAGACGGCACAGACAGAAGGCTGATCTAATGTTATAATAAGCATTCCAAAACTTGAATATTTTCATAACATGAGCCACATAAAATGAAGAAAGATATCAACATGATATTCAAAATAGTAAGCAAGCGCTGCTTTGTAGATCTGCGTATATCTTGTATATTTCGGTTTCTTCTTTTGAATGCCAAATACAGTATATTATTGATACCTGCTGATATAGACAGTTAATTCCTTACACTCAGGCTCAGACTAGTTAGACATGCTAGTTTGCTGTTGGATCGAATGCAGTGATTAGGCGAGCATTTCATGGTCCACAGACAAAACATATAAATAAATGTTCTCCATTCAGTCACCTGATGGAGTTTTGATTCCTTACTACTGTTGCCATGGCTTTTGGCTTGCTTCGTTGGAGACATTTAATATTCAACAATATTATTGATCTGCCTTACTTAAGGTGGACAATGATGCAATTTTCTTCTAGAAACAAACTTTGTTGTATTATTTTCATGTTATCACTGTGAAGCTGCTTTGATACAATCTGTATTGTAAAAAGCTCTAAATAAATAAAGGTGACTTGACTTGACATTTAGACCACGTAACTTAGTGATTGCTATCAGGATGTGAAGAGACTTTCAACCAACATACCAAAAAAAAAAAAAATCTGGAACAAATAGACTACCCTGCTTTTGAGTGTTAAAGGTGCTCTAAGTGATGTCACACATTTTTTAGGCCAAACTTTTTTTGTCACATACAGCAAATATCTCCTCACTATCCGCTAGCTGTCTGCTGAACACACTCTAAAAAAACGCGGTCTCTGTAGACACCCCAGGCTCCACAAACAGCAACAAAAACAAACTGGACTAACCCGCACCACAACATAACAAACAGTGTTCCAGCCAATAACCGACAAGACGGATTTGGGGGTGGGGTTTGGGTTGTTAGTGCGCGGATGAGGAGGAGGGAGGGTCTAGCTAGCCTCCGTTTTGTTTGGCAATAGTTCGAACGTCAACAAGAAGTGACGTCACCCAGGATCGCTTAGAGAACCTTTAATGAACAAAGATGACAGCGTCATCCTGCACCAGACATGCAACTTCCATTGAGATGAATGGGAATGCCAGTGGATAGTATAACTGCAAAGACGAACAGATTACAAGTCTGATTGGCCGGCCTACTGTTTGAATTCTACTCACTACTGTAAAGTACTGTTTTAACAAGCCATACGCGAAGAAAACCACTGGTACTCCTCATCATCCTTGTCAAAAGCAGTTACAGGAAAGGCTACAACAGATCTGTCTGGCTGTTGTCAAGAGTTTGGCCATGTTTCAGGTTTGCCAGCAAAAACTCTGTTTATGAAAATCAGCTTATTTTTCAAGTACAGGGCAGCCTGCTTAGGCACCACGAGTACCTGTTTGCATAAGGTTAAGGGCAAAGTCCATTGAAATTACATAAAATAGCTAAGACAGCAGTATGATGCGATGACTGACTAGTCAACATCAATTTTGAGGTAAAAAGAGAGAAAAAAATTTATTTTGCATTTCCCAACTGAACAAACATTGTGTGTAAAAACAATATTAGTAGTGTATTCTGTTGAAAACAGTCACCTGAGCTCCAATTGACCCTTCGCAGTAAGTTTGATTGACAGGTGATCTGACCAATCATACTTCGCCATCCGCCTGTAATGGTCTTGAAAGCCACCAGAGGGCACTCCACATCAAACTATTATCACTCCCTCACAAACTACATTACCCATAACTGACTGCCCGGAATCATCACTGATTTCATTCACCTGTGTCTCATTACCTTGTTAGTCTCAGCCTATTTATACCATGTTCACTCATTCACTCATTGCGAAGGTTTGTTTCATACTGCAACTCCGAGCGTTTTCCCTGTTTTCTTGTCTTTTGGTTTTTTGGATTTCTTGCATTTCTTTCCCTGCCCTGGATTACTCTTTTGCCCCTGACCCCTGCCTGTTTTGTTTGTTTGTTTGTTTGTTTGTACGGACTGCCTGCCTGTGTTTGACCTTGCTTGTTATTTGGATTACCCCTTAAATAAACTGCATTTGGATTCTCCACCTTCATGTCTTGGAGCAGTTCATGACACCGCCATTTCGTCCGACAAAGCAGTCAGGAGAGTTAGTAGATTAACATGGGGGGATTTGATCTTGAAAAATGTGTGTAAAAAACAGTGTACTGACGCCTTTCGTGGTTAAAACAACATTCCTTCTTATGTTCATTCATGTTTATTTGATGCTATAAATGAACTAGAAGAAAGAGATGATCTGTTCACGAGCAGCATTTTTCACTGAGGCTCTACATCAATCTGTTAGACACATTAAAAAGCCACAAAACGGTATTTATTGTTTACATTTCTTTTTTAAAAATGACCAAATTTGAAAGGTGAGACTTTGTTTAATATGTTTAGTATAAGAAGTAACCGAAAAGTAACCTGGTCTGTCCTGTCTGTCAGTGTCCTCTCTGCTCCGCAATGTATTTTTCACTGCATGAGAACAGGGTGTGTGTGTGTGTGTGAGAGAGGGGCGTAGCTTGTCGGACATAGCGACAGTAACTAAGGGGGGCGGGTCTTTGTGAACGGTCAATTAGAGCCCAAATGCTGTTTAAAAACGTGTTGAATTCACTGGAGTAGGAAATGGGAGGTATTTGCATTCGCTGGTGATGCAGTGCTTGAGAGATCCTGTTTTCCTCTAAAACATTTTTGTTAGTTTGAGAACTGAACAAATAATTGTTTTAGGATTTCACTATGAGTGTAACAAAGTGTATCAAAATATTTTCAGTGAACTTGAACTATCCAATGCATAACTATTAAATATTAGTTTAAAATATTCAGTGAACACCAGTGCCACTCTCTCTAGTGCTGTAACTATGGAAACAGGCTCTTGCTTGCTAATTACTACATCTATTGTAGTTATGATGTCTGTATTTGTACTAAACTAATTGTGCTTTGAATAATTATTCATGCTCAAACTCTAGCTTTTCAAAAGTTGTGCAGTTTATAGTTTATTTGATCCGAAGCGCATGCTATTCATAAGTCCTTTTAAGCTACACTAGAATAACTTTGATGGAATTCCAGGGTAGTGGGCTTCCAGGAACACAATGGGCATCCACTGAAACCTTATGGGAATTCTGTAAAATGAGGGTGGGATGAAGGTTCCAGGCAATGCTTGATAAAGAGATAAAGGCATGAGTTACTTTTTGAAGATCATTAAAAGACAAGAAGTGCTTAGTGCTTAGCTTTGCTAAGTTGAAGAAAAAAACCTCCTTTAACAACCCGCTAAATCTGTCCAGTAATTATGAGTATAATAGGGCTGTGAATCGATCAAAAACTGTTAACTGTTAACAGCTTATGAAGCTGAGCTAACAGCTCAAGCATGTCAATCCTCAACTTACTGTTTCTTCTAAAAAAACATATTATTGTCTTGCAATGCAACTTTTATTTATTCGTAAACAGTATGTCTTAATGATGCATCTCATTTTAACAAGTAATTTTGCTTGAAATTTACATGAAAAAACATGAAATGTATTTCTCCATTGTAATGAGACATCAGGGCAGGTACTCGGGAACTGCTGACTGCTTGCTTTGCCAACTGCTGCGTCTTTTCTAACCTATTCAACTCAATGCACTGAAAGAACATGAGCTGCAGATACTGTCATCTGGCATTCAGGTGGTCCGCCACTCACAATATTTGCTTTTTTCAAGATCCATTACTTGATCACATTTGCAGTGAGAGTGCTGTCTGCTTCCCTGGAGTATCGCATAGCAAGACATTTGACAAGTGTCTACACTGAAGCTAGTTCTGGACAAGAACTATACATTTTTAAAGAGGAAGAAACCATCTGACATTCATGTAAACCACGTCACAGTTTATTTTTCACTTTACATATAGGGGTGGGTGGGTCCCAAATGATCCAATATACACTATGCACTTATACACCTATGTAGGTATGCACTATGTACTCAATCGTGCCGGTAATTTTTTTCATTCAACATCAGAGTCTGATAGACCCTCCCCCTCCTCTGTGTGATTAAAGGTGCGACAGTTTCGGTTAAATAAGTGCATCATCAGGTATTTAAAGTGTACTTTTTTATTTTGAATTTATTTGGAATTGTCACTGTGAAAACGTCTCAGGTTACGTATGTAACCATGGTTCCCTGAGAAAGGAACAAGATGCTGCATCGTATGACGACACTTTGGGGAACGCCTTCAGCGTGACAGTGCCTGAAGTACATGTACAACAAGTCTAATCCTGATTGGTGCTGCGTCGCTCCGTGACATGTGACGGCATAACGTGGAGGCTACAAAGGGAACCGGCAACACAGTTTTTTTTTTTTTCGCACAAAAAGCTTTCTCATCGCTTGATAAACGGTCACATGGACTTCACTGTTCATTCGTTAGCAAGAGGAGAACTGGCCGCGACTGAGTCTGGTTTCTCCAAAGTTTTTTTTTTCTCCATTCTGTCACCCGATGGAGTTTTGATTCCTTGCCACAGTTGGCTTTTGGCTTGCTTAGTTGGGGAACCTTAATATTCAACAATATTATTGATCTGGCTTACTTAAAGGAGAACTCCAGGCATTTTTTAAGTTAATCTTGATAGTTATACCTTTGTGAGTTCTGTCTATAGAAGAAAAAAAACGAACCGGATTGGTGCTTGCAACACGGAGCTGCTACCGCTATGGCCCAGAGCTCCCACTCAGCTAAAACGGCAGTTATGGGGGCATATTCATAAAGAGTGTTTTTGTTGCCTCTTAACAGACACAAAATGCAATTAAAATGTCTGTCCAACATGAACAGGGTCCTTACATGACAACAATGCGTTTAGCAATTTAGCCATTGTTTAAATCACCTAAATAGTGTTTTAGACGGCTAGCTGTAGTCTCGCGCTGAAGTCCCGTGGGAACTCAGTTGTAGCCGGGAAAAGGTAAAGAGAAGTGTGCAGGTGGAGGAGCGTCGTGTGTGTGAAGAGTGATGATCGGAGTTGCTCACAAGTGAAGAAGAAATGGTTCGTAACGTATCTATGGAGAATATAGAAGATTTTGAACACATGGAAGAGGCTTTTGAGTTTGATGGTCGTCCTTATTTATTCAAACCCGAGTATACAGACGAAGAACTAGCCTCACACTCTTCAGTCAACAATACCTTTTTCCGGCTACAACGGGAGTTCCCACGGGACTTCAGCGCGAGACTACAGCTAGCTGTCTAAAACACTATTTAGGTGAGTTGGAGCTCGGGGCATTAGCGGTAGCAGCTCCGTGTTGCAAGCACTAATCCGGTTCGTTTTCTATAGACAGTACTCACAAAGATATAACGATCAAGATTAACTTAAAAATTGCCCGGAGTTCTCCTTTAAGCCTAATTGCTCCACTAAGGAGTCGGCCATCTTGAAAAATGGCCGCCATCTTGAAATTTCAAATGGCTCGGACAGAGTTCTCCTTTAAGGTGCACGATGACGCAATTTTCTTCTAGACACAAACTTTGTTGTATTATTTTCATGTTATCACTGTGAAGCTGCTTTGATACAATCTGTATTGTAAAAAGCGCTATATAAATAAAGGTGACTTGACTTGACTTGGACTATTTTAGCGATGTCTTTACTATCTTTTCTGGGCTGGCAGATGAAATTACATAGCAGCCTATGAAGGAGTAAGACAGCTCTCAGATTTCATCAAAAACATCTTAATTTGTGTTCCGAAGATGAGCGAAAGTCTTACGGGGTTGGAACAACATAAGGGTGAGTAATTCCTGACAGAATTTTCATTTTTGGGTGAACTAGCCCTTTAAGTGTGAATTCCAGCAATGAAGCACTGGGCAGTTAACTGGGTCCAACAGACGTCACCTGCACCATAAAGTAAAGACTCTCCACTCACTTCAAGGCATAACATTTCCTCGTGGACAACCTTCAAGACAACCTCAGCAGAAAGACCTGCATTTAGGAGCTGGTCCCCCTCAGGGGCAAGACCCACAGCTTCTATATCTGCGGGCGGGGGTTATATATATTGTGCATACGGCCTGCGTGAGGAGGTCCCTCCTGCCCAGAATCTCCCATCGTCTAGGATGCCTACTATATCCAAAATCCATACTTGGGCCAGCCAGAAAGGGGCTACAAGTAGAAGACGGACCTCGTCCTGGCGAACTCTTTCTAGAGCTCCCGGGAGCAGAGACCTTGGGGCTCGATAGTGGAGGAGAGTATGGCTTTTTCCAGGATCTCCTCACCTCCGGTTCCATCTGTGATCCCCACGGGACCCGAGGCAGCCCGTGGCTTCATAGATGGAGTGCAAACCTGACCGCTTTTATCAAACAAAGCCAGGAGGGAGCGGAGCATCCTCAAAGGAGGCTGTTCACAGTGCGCAGAGTCAGCCCTCTCGAGAGCTGACCGTGTGTGCTCCACTCCCATTCACAAAACTCATGTGAATGATGTCCGCCCATGATGTAACGTGGACAAGGAGGAACACTAAACTGCTGCTACTCACTTGCCATTTTTTTCACTAAAAGCTGTTATTTTGTATGGCCTACGGGACAAACACCAAAGGACTCACACACACATGCTGTTTTCTTCCTTTGTAGCTTCCGTATTATGCCGTCACACAGAGCGACGCAGCACCAATCAGCATTTGACCCTCAAAAGGGAACACTACCTGCGCTGTATATACTACAAAACAACATAGTGCATAAGTATGCAAATTGGGACCCACCTTAAGGTGTCTTCAAGGAAGTCTAATTCAATTGCTAATAGTTATCTTTTAAAAAAAAAGACTCCTAAATTCCATGGATTTCATCCTACATCAAAAATGAGGGTAAAATCTGGATTTATAAAGGTAAAAATTGACATACAAACGTTCTTATGTGTAAAACTTTTTGTGCCCATAGTTACCAATTAAAATAATCCAACATTGTTTATTAAAATGTAAAGATAAATAGAGAATCATGTTCAGAATGAGATGATAATATTACATAATAATAATAATAATTCATTACATTTATATAGCGCTTTTCTGGACACCCAAAGCGCTTTACATAGAAGGGGGGGATCTCCTCAAACACCACCAATGTGCAGCATCCACCTGGATGATGCGACGGCAGCCATATTGCGCCAGAACGCCCACCACACACCAGCTTACTGGTGGAGAGGAGACAGTGATGAAGCCAATTAGTATATATATAGGAGGATGATTAGGAGGCCATGATGGACAGAGGTCACTGGGCAAATTTGGCCAGGATGCCGGGATTACACCCCTACTCTTTCGAAAGACATCCTGGGATTTTTAATGACCACAGAGAGTCAGGACCTCGGTTTAACGTCTCATCCGAAGGACGGCGCTCTTTTGTCAGTATAGTGTCCCCATCACTATACTGGGGCGTTAGGACCCACACAGACCACAGGGTGAGCGCCCCCTGCTGGCCTCACTGACACCTCTTCCAGCAGCAACCTGTTTTTTTCTCAGGATGTCTCCCATCCAAGTACTAACCAGGCTCAGCCCCGCTTACCTTCAGTGGGCAACCAGTCTTGGGCTACAGGGTGATATGGCTGCTTTACATGCGTAAAGGAGTAATACAACTGCTTTGTGATATTTTGTCACATTATGGTTATGAATTCCTGGAAAAACTGTGCGTGTGTGCGCGTGTGTGCGTGCGTGCGTGCGCGTGTGTGTGCGCGTGTGTGCGTGCGTGCGCGCGCGTGTGTGTGTGTGTGTGTGTGTGTGTGTGTGTGTGTGTGTGTGTGTGTGTGTGTGTGTGTGTGTGTGTGTGTGTGTGTGTGTGTGTGTGTGTGCGCGTTTGTATTCAGGCATTCTGGTATTCCCTACATTATGGGGACAAAATGTCCGTGTTTGTTTTATAAATCATAACATTTCGGAAACCGTTGTACATTCACATTTAGGATCATTCAACACACATCTTTATAAATTATCCCGCAGATGTTTTTAAAACATTTGATGCCATGAAAGACCCTTCTTGGAGCGCTCATTGTAGCAACTTGTAAACACAAGTTTGTTCGGCTAAAAATCTGTACTGCCTGAAAATTGCCAGACATTCAGATTATATATTGCTGTTTTGAGATAGCAATAGCCATTTTTGTGTGCAATATGCATCAGATGGTCTGTGGGCAGTTCGTGACCATGAGGCGGAGATTAGCTTTAGCGGGTCCTTCGAGCTCATTAAATGAGGGTCATGCAAGAACCCCCAAGGTCAAGATGCCCTTCTCAGCTCACAGCTCAGTTCTAATACAGAGACATGAACCAAATGGACTTTCATTGGCAGCAGCTGTACACTTGTTTATTTGAGTGTGATCTGCCTCCAAGTAATTGAAGGAAAAGCCTGTCGATGTTTGCTGAGAGCATTTTAATTAGCCGTCTCACTGCATCCAAATGAGCACTCGTGGAGTGATGAAGCAATTTTGAGTCAATTAGGAAATGAGTAATTTTTCCCTACAAGGGGTAAGCATTCATCACATTGGTAGCAGGTTCTTGGAGGGCTTGTTTTGTGAAGTGCTTGCTTTGTGTAGGAGTTTAGAGATTAGTGAAAAAAAGAGAAATGTTCTCAGAGTAAAACACTTACAGCCCTGCATTATTTTTATTCCTCGCTGTCTCTACCACTCTGCTGCTCTGCCGCCTGTAATTCCCTTTTTGGCTTTGATAAGATTGGGATTCTTGGGATTTCTTCCTTTAAGATATTGCTGTGTGATGAGATACCTGCAAAATGCCTCCCAGATGATTACTGTTGACAGAGAGACAATGGGAGGGAATGGAAGCTGTCATTTGACCCAAGTAGGGCATCAGACTTCAGTCAGTGCTGCCATCTGCTGGTGTGTAAACATTGTCATAAGATTGATGAAAACATTCGCTAGTCTATATGCTAATCATTTTTGCAAATGAATTTCTCCATAGCATAATAGGTTACTGGCAAATCAAGATATTTATCATGTATTGTAAGCAATTATTCATATGCTGAGCGCTTTAGTCAGGAATTGCTTCAAGCTTTTTAGTTGTTCACATTTTTACAAGGTCATAGTATGAAACATCTGGTAACACTTTATTTCCATACTCCACTTTAGACATTCTGCAATAACAATAAGTAACTTTAAAACTACATGTCAACTAGCAGTCATTGTATTAGTAAACTGTCTGCTTAATATCTGCTAACTAAAGGAGTTGATTGAGACGCACCCTTAGTCTAGATAACCAAAAATTAAAACTAAAATACTGACACTTGTAAATGAGACTTTTAATACAAAAGAGACAAAAAACAAGGACTGGTAAACACAGCCCTAACCATCTGTGTGTAACATTTTTGTCACAATCTGCCATTGCCTGTATGCTATTCCAGTATAGTAACCTTTGAGGAATTTATTCTTGATTACTGAGAGAAACTTGATTATTAAAGAAAATCTAACATGAGAGACAAAACACAGACCTATTCCTGCTGTGTTTCTCTGCATGGCTTTAAAGGCCAGCTCTGGCCAGTTTATATACCCTTGTAAGCTTACAAGTCTCTCCTGACCTTGCTTTCCTCTCGTACGAGCCTAGCAGTTCTTTGGATAAGGTGGGTGTTCACAGGATTAGCTGAATTGACCTCCTTCCTTTCATGGTGGAAAACACACGGGCAGATCTTTAGTTGATTTTTTTCTTGAGGCTGGAGGTCCCTTCGGAGCCTAGGAGAGGGAACATACTGGTACACTTTCACTAGCCAGGTGACAGTCTCCTTGTTTACTCAATTTATCAGCATTCTCAGCAGTGGCCATGTGAAGAGTTTGAACTGATGCCAGATACAGTCTTAATCACAGAGTGCAAACTAATGATTTTCATTCAGTTAGCTGAATGTCGATGCTCATTTTAATGTCTAAACAGATTAATTAGGGTTAAATACAAAACAAAATTAATAATATAAATGCCACATTCAAAAATAAAATTTGAACTGTTTCTCTGGGATGTAACAATGAATTGGAAGAAGAGATTTAGCAAATATGCACATTTAAGAAGATGAATGCCTTCATCTTCTAAGAAAACAGTTCTACCAGAAAGACTCAGGAGGCAAAATGACGTAACAAAGCATACATTTATTAACAGCCCAGCAAGTATTGTTTTATAAAGTTCTTTGGCGTAGGCGTAGGCCCTGTCCGTAGCTCGCAATCCGAGGGTAATGGAGTCTGCATTTCCTGCCTGAAGACGAAGGCAGGGGCGCAGCTGACCCCCGGGGAGGTATGGGAAGGGACCATCCTGGTGGTGGTGGGGAGGAGGATGGAGGTGAATGTTGGCGTCAGCATCTGCAAACTCATGTGTAAGTACCGATCTTTTATACTACGAGTATTAGAACACGATTGGTTAGATGAGAAGGTAATAAACGTAACAATTGAGTATTCCTGGCAGAACTTACGCTAAAACTTTCATACCTAAAACACAGATGAATGATCTTGCACCCAGAGGTACATCCAAATTGCCAAATCCATTGATTGTGCATCCAAAAATTTTTTAATTCCAATCGAATCAATTCCAATCATTATAAGAGATATTGCAACAGTTTAACTTGATTAAAATGCACAAGCATGATTTTGAGGAACACAACCTAAGCGCAACATACTGTATGCTAACCAAAAAAATTACATATACCTGACTACTCGCCTTCCTATGCCTACCTTCATCGTCCTCTTCCAGAGACTCGTTTAATCTGACCTGTTATCTTCATCGTGCTTGTCTTCAACCCAGCTAAGTGTGACTGTCATTTGAACTGCTTATGCTATTCACTCACCTGTGTGAAGATCTCCCAGATCACCACCAACCCTTTAATAAAGACGTTTCCCTCCGTGTCTTCTCTACTATTGCATGACAGAAGACCAGACCACAACAAAAAAACAGCACTATGAGCCTTTTCCTCACCCCTAGCAATCCTGCAAATCAGTTTATATCCATTTTTCAGGATGGTCGTTCAATCGAGGATTCCGTAAAATAATGTTTCCCTCACTGTTGGTGAGGTCGAAGAAGATGCCAGTTCCACTCAGTCGCTTACTCTCCAGTCCACTTCAACCATCCTGGCACCAGAGTTTTTTTCCATCGCACCAATACACACCACAGAACTCTCCCAAGTCCTTCGCCATCTTCACTCCCCACGCGAGCACGAGAGTCAAGAGTCCCGGCTTTTGTGTTTAAAGATGAATGTATAAGTGCAAAACTATTGGTCATTGCCCGTGTTTGTCAACTGGTGCTTGTGCAAATGTTTCAATGAACCCATATGGTCGGCACTCCATGCAGTTTGCATACTATTCTCTATTGGAAATAAAATAGTTCTGGTCTGTCAATTGTCAGAGATAATGAAAAGGTGCCTTTAGTAATACCACCTGCAACCAACTAGCAAGTAGCACATAGAAAACCATGATTTGCGCCTCTGGCATATATATATATATATATATATATATATATATTTATCCCTTTAATATGTCTCGCATCAACTTCTTGTTTCAACAGTCAAGCCATTTCATGGTGTCTTTTATTCCATAGGCTAATCAGTTTTCTTGGATATTTCAAGTCTTTTCATCAGCCTGAAGCTAAAACAATAGAGGCTGTTAGCTTTGACCCAGTACCTTTTCTCCTCCTTCAGAAAGAAAAGTTTTTTTTCTCTTTTCTTATGGGACTTTACCTTAGCAGACCCACACCAAGCAGACATCTGACAGCTCTGATCCAGAATGAGAGCGAAACACCAAAGCTCCGCCCCTGGCTCAGGGAGAGAGTGTTTCAGCTGTATTACTGTGTGTATAGTTCTCCTCCTCATCTGTCCTTTAGATTTATGAAGTGCAAGGGCTGTGCTGTTAGCTCTCGGCAGACTCCCCGACGTGTGTTTAAACTAGATCATATCGGAGAAGCAGACACCACTAGAATACCAATGGATGTGGATGTAAAAGCAAAGACAAGGCGTCAAAGGCTCACTTGAATGTAGGAAGAGCTAAACATAAAACAGTAAAAAAAAAAAAAAAAACACTTTTTAGTTTTGTGGGCTATCATTCACTGACATCTAAAAAAATGGTCAGAGAATGTGCGAGACTTCTGATTCATTAGCTGCTATGCAGGGCCATCCCAAGAATGGTTAGCTATAATGCAACATAACAACCTGTTGTTGTACAGTTGAAATCACTTGCACAATTTACAAATGGCTGTGGCCACGCTTACGTAAAAAAAAAAAAAAAAACACAAATATACATCAATATGAATCTAGATGTTTACGTTTTTGAAGAAACTATTAATAGTAGTACTCGCAGCAACAGTGCTAGCGTGTTGTGGGTGGTTGTGAGGGCATTGCTATATAGGTTCTAAGGTGTTCCTGGGTGGTTGCTTTCTTGTCAAAGTTAAAAGACCCCACTTTTTACGGTACGTTCACACGGGGCGTGAGCGTCAACGCTTCCCATTGACTTTGAATGGGTGACGTCAAGCGTTGCCGAAATGAATTGTGGATCCGTCGGCGGCACTTCACTGGCGTTGCTCGCGGCAGAAGTTGAGAATTTTTCAACTTCTGTCGCGAGCAACGCCAGTGAATCGCCGCAGGCGGAAGCGTCAGCCAATCAGGATCGCTCTATGCAAATACAGTAGCCAGGCGGCAGCCAATCACATTCATCACGTTCATCCTGTCATTCCTGTCTAATTTCATTGGCTGACGCTGCTATGACCATGGCGTCGTGCCAAACTTCAGCCACGCCTTCCGTCAAGCGTTGACGCTCACGCCCCGTGTGAACGTACCGTTAGTCTTTATGATATTCTGGTCAGACCATATGGATTGGATCCCTCCTTCAATGTAAGTCTATAGGACTTTTTTTTTGTTGCTGTTTTATCCTCTACTAGTTAAAAATCATCTAGTCTAAGTTTAATTATTTATGCATAATAGCACACCTCTGCTTAACAAGCCACATTACTTGATGTACTGTATCACTCATGTCCATAGCCGATGTACCCAAACACGGACAGAACCAGCGGAGATGAAGGAGCTTGGAGGCTGGACAGAACCAGCGGAGATGAAGAAGCTTGGAGGCTGGACAGAACCAGTGGAGATGAAAGACAGAACCAGTGGAGGAGGAAGGGCAACAGGTGGAAACCAGTGAGTCCAATAATACAGGTGGGAAGTCATGCCGGGATGGGAAAGACATGGTGACAGGCTTGAGCTCTGGGATGAATATGGCTGCCGGTTCTAGCTCAAGGATGAACATCTCCACTGCCGGCTCTGGCTCTTTGTCAATGGTGGGCGAGTGGCAGTCCTTCTCCAAATCACCCATGGTAAAAGAGGAACCACTCATTAATTAATAAAATGAATATATCTCCCACGATGATTCAATTCAATTCAAGTTTATTTGTATAGCGCTTTTCACAATACACATTGTTTCAAAGCAGCTTTACAGAAAATGCATTTCAAAAATACACACAAAATACAGTTAGTTAATCATGAAATTTAGGGCATAACATATCGCCGGCGTTGGGTCGTCTCTTCACAGGCGTCGAGTCGTCTCATCACAGGCGTTGGGGCATCTGAAGTCTCCATGAGAGGCTGGATACATAACTGGAGCTGACAAACTCTATTTGAGTTATCTCGGGACAGGCGTCCCGAGATAACAACAAAAAAGGCAGATGGGAAATAATTAGCGTAGCTGCTGTTCATAATATGAATGCATTTGATCTGATTTAACTGTAGTATAAAAGGTATGAGATGCATCATGTGAATGCTTGGCTAAAGAGATGCGTCTTTAATCTAGTTTTAAACTGGGAGAGCGAGTCTGAGCCTCGGACAATATCAGGAAGGCTATTCCAGAGTTTAGGAGCTAGATGTGAAAACACCCTCCCTCCTTTAGTGGACTTAGTTATCCTAGGTACGACCAGGAGCCTCGAATTTAGCGATCTTAAAGAGCGCGATGGAATATATGGCGATAGAAGATCTCTTAAATACACAGGAGCTAAACCATTTAGGGCTTTATAGGTCAGTAACAATACTTTGTAATTGATACGGAACTTAATAGGTAACCAGTGTAGAGATGATAAAATTGGTGTTATATGATCATATTTTCTTGACTTAGTAAGAACTCTAGCAGCTGCATTTTGGACTAACTGTAGCTTGTTTACGGAGGATGCAGGACAACCAGCTAATAAAGCATTACAGTAATCTAGTCTCGAGGTCATGAATGCATGAACTAACTTTTCTGCATCAGAAACTGATAGCATATTACGTAGCTTAGCAATGTTTCTAAGGTGGAAAAAGGCTGTTCTTGTGACATTTGAAATATGATTTTCAAAAGACAAGTTGCGGTCTAGTATAACACCCAGGTCTTTTACTGTAGAGGATAAAGTAACAGGACGTCCATCTAGATTAAGGTTGTATTGTAAGAGGTTTTGTGGGCAGTTTTTTGGACCAATCAGTAATACCTCCGTTTTATCTGAATTTAATAGAAGAAAATTACACGTCATCCAATATTTTATATCTTTAACACACTCTGTCATTTTAGATAATTTAGTGTTATCATCTGGTCTAGATGAAATATATAATTGAGTGTCATCGGCATAACAGTGGAAACTTATTCCATGTTTTCTTATAATATTACCAAGTGGCAGCATATAAATTGAGAATAGCAGGGGGCCTAATACAGATCCCTGCGGCACTCCATAATTTACTGACGTTATCTTTGATTTTTCCCCATTTAAATGGACAAAATGGTAACGGTCTGATAGGTACGATCTAAACCAGCTTAATGCCTGTCCCTGAACACCAGTGTAATTTTGAAGTCGATCTAAGAGTATTTTATGATCTATAGTGTCAAACGCAGCACTAAGATCGAGTAAAACTAGTATTGAGATACAGCCTTGGTCAGAAGCTAAAAGTAAATCATTTGTAATTTTAACCAGCGCAGTTTCTGTGCTATGATGTGGCCTGAATCCAGACTGAAACTTTTCATAGATATCGTTTTCTTGCAAGAAAGAGCACAATTGAGCGGACACAACTTTTTCTAGTATTTTAGACATAAATGGAAGATTTGAAATGGGTCTGTAATTTGCTAGGTTATTTGGATCTAATTGTGGTTTCTTAATAAGAGGTTTTATAACTGCCAGCTTGAATGTTTTTGGAACATGTCCTAAAGATAGAGACGAGTTAATAATATTGAGAAGAGGCTCTTCCACTACAGGTAACACTTCTTTCAGTAGTTTAGTGGGTATTGGATCTAATAAACATGTTGTTGGTTTAGATGCAGTGATAAGTTTATTTAGCTCTTCCTGTCCTATAGTTGTAAAGCTCTGTAGTTGTTCTTGAGGGGCAATAATTGAGGCTGAATCATAAGACGCTGTCAAAGATTGTACATTTACAATTGTGTTTCTGATGCTTTCTATTTTCTCAGTGAAGAAATTCATGAAATCATTACTATTAAAATGTAACGGAATATTTTGTTCAGGTGATGTCTGTTTATTTGTTAATCTAGCCACAGTGTTAAATAAAAACCTTGGATTGTTTTGGTTATTTTCTATTAGTTTGCGGAGATGCTCAGCCCTGGCTGCTTTTAGAGCCTTTTTATAACGTGACATACTGTCTTTCCACGCGATTCTAAAGACCTCTAAATTAGTTTGTTTCCATTTGCGCTCTAAGTTACGAGTTTCTCTCTTGATAACATGCGTAGCACTGTTGTACCATGGTGCTTTAGTTTTCTCTCTAACCTTTTTTGAATCTAATTGGTGCAACAGCTTCTAATGTACTAGAGAAAATGATGCTCATACTGCTAGTCATTTCCTCTAGCTCATCTGTTAGTTTGGGTTCACTGAGGAGCGGAGATAGATCAAGTAAGCTATTCAAGAATCTATCTATAGTAGTTGGAAGGATTGTTCTGCCTGGTCGATAACGTGGCGCAACATGACACATTTCAGCCGTACGTAGTATGCAAGTTACCATGTAATGATCAGTGACATCATCACTTTGCGGTATAATATCTATATCGGTTGGATCGGTTCCATATGATATAATTAAATCTAGAGTATGATTAAGACGATGAGTGGGACCACTAACGTTTTGCTTGACCCCAAAGGAGTTTAATAAATCTGTAAACGCAGCTCCTAACGCATCATTTGTGTTATCAACGTGTATGTTGAAATCTCCAACAATTATTGCCTTATCGACATTGACTAATAGATCTGAGAGAAAATCTGCAAACTCTTTTAGGAAATCAGCGTAAGGCCCTGGCGGTCTATATACGGTAGCCAAGGCTAGAGATAATAAGGATTTCTTTCTTACATCTAGGAGCGTAACATTTAGAACAAGTACTTCAAACGAATTAAACCTGTGGCCTGTTTTCTGAGTAACATTAAGAATATCTCTATAGATTGTTGCAACACCGCCGCCACGACCAATCAGACGGGGCTCATGCTTATAACAGTATCCTGGTGGAGTGGACTCATTAAGACCGAAATAATCATTTGGTTTAAGCCAGGTTTCAGTAAGGCAGAGTACATCGAAGCTATTATCAGTGACCATTTCATTTACAATAACCGCCTTAGGTGTAAGCGATCTAATGTTTAGAAGACCTAGCTTTAGAAATTGTTTTTGTTCACTAATATTGAGATTTTCTGGTTTAATCACAATTAGATTTTTCTTAGATCCTACAGTAGATTTATTGTTTGGCCTCACTAAACGAGGAATAGACACAGTTTCTATATAGTGTTCTACACTGGTACTTATATCAATTAATTTGGGACAGCAAAGAATGTGATTTGGACTTTGACTTACTAGTCATATGGTGTGTAACGTCTTGGAGATGTTGTCCGACAGAACAGCCGCTCCGATTCTGCTGGGGTGCAGGCCATCAGCACGGTAGAGCCTAGGTCGCTCCCAAAACAGATTCCAATTATTTACAAAGAGCAGTCTCTGTTCATTACACCATGACATTAACCATTCATTTAGTGCAAACAATCTACTGAACCTTTCTTGTCCTTGTCGGTACGTGGGAAGCGGTCCAGACACGACGATCTTTGCTTCAGGCGATGTTCTGCGTACCGTCTCGATCAGGCTCCTGTAGTCCCTCTTCAGAACCTCCGTCTGCCGCAGCCTGATGTCGTTCACCCCCGCGTGCAGCACGACAGCTCCGACGCGCTCGTCACCGTTCAGGATCTCGGGGACCTGCGCAGCGACATCGAGAACACGAGCACCAGGAAAGCAGTGAGTGCGCACCATACATTTACCTGAGGTAGCGCGGACATGCCGGACCATGGAACTGCCGATGATCACAGCGTCGTCGCGTTCCGTCTCGCGAAGAGGGGAGAAGCGGTTCCGGGTGGAGATCTCGAAGACCGGGAGGGGCGGAGAGGTCCTTGCTCTGGTCCTGGCTCGTGTCTTCCGCTGTGGCATCATCCAGGGTCCATGGTGCTGTGTCGGTGCCGGGGTGAATGAGGGCAGGGATGCTCGGGTCCTGTGCAGAGAAATACACGGAGTAGAGGAGGCCGGAGTCGAAAAGTTACTAACCACTGACTTGTGAGCATCGGCGCGTGATGCTTCAAGCGCTGATCGTCGGTCTCGCAGCTCGGCCTGCCTCCCCAGCAGATCACGGATCTGCTTCTCCACGGACTCCAGCTCCAACCGCACCGAATGCAGCTCAAACGTGTCCTCACCTGCACTCAGAGGTAGACACACATACGATGTATTCGCCATTATGACAGATGAACAATAAATTAGCAGTGATGCTACCAATATCACTACTAATTTAGGACTGAAATCATGGATAGAACCCGTATCCTTCCAGTGATTCGAGTGTAAATAAGACGGTCGATAGGCGAGACCACGCGTGCAAATGTTAGCGGGCTAACTTAACGTTAGAGATAACGGAAGTTCGGAAAGTTGGAAATAACCAGCGATATCAAAGCAATCCGATTGTTTTTTATAGAGAGTAGTATCGGAGATATGTTCACACGCTCACAAACTAACAGTTAAGCGATTCGAAACACAAACTCCAAATACAACCAAAGCGGTTCGAACACAGACACAAACTTCAAACACAAACAAGCGATTCGAAGGACAAGCACAAACACAAACTTCAAACACAAACAAGCGATTCGAAGCACAAGCACAAACACAACTTCAAACACAAACAAGCGATTCGAAGCACAAGCACAAACACAAACTTCAAACACAACAAGCGATTCGAAGCACAAGCACAAACACAAACTTCAAACACAACAAGCGATTCGAAGCACAAGCACAAACACAAACTTCAAACACAACAAGCGATTCGAAGCACAAGCACAAACACAAACTTCAAACACAACAAGCGATTCGAAGCACAAACACAAACTCCAACACAAACAGAGCGATTTCAGTGATTCGAGTGTAAATAAGACGGTCGATAGGCGAGGCCACGCGTGCAATGCTAGCGGGCTATCGTTAGAGATAGTAACGGAAGTTCGGAAAGTTGGATATAACTAGCGATATCAAAGCAATCCGATTGTTTTTTATAGAGAGTAGTATCGGAGATATGTTCACACGCTGGAAAAATAGAAAATGCTCGTTTCTAAATGAGTGTAAAGAACAAAATCAACGATTTATGAATCAAGTCGACGGAGCTTCAAATACAAACACAGCGCTCACTCGCGACGCATGCGCATGAATGATGAACGATGATCACCAACTAAAAACAGAATCTGTCTTATTAAATGTTTATTCAGTCCTGTATAAAAAAGGTAACACTTTATTTCGATTGTCCACTTTAGACATTCTACTAAGTATAAGTACCTTTACCAGTCAGAGTTAGAAGACTGTCTTCTTAATATCTGCTTACACTTTATTTTGATTCTCCCCAAAAGACATTCTATTAACTAAGTCTGTAATTCTGCAACTACATGTCAACAAACTCATTCTACTAAACCTAGGGGTTTGGTTTGACCCGCAGCTGACCTTCAATGGCCACATTAAACACATTTGCAAAACCTCCTTCCACCATCTTCGAAACATCTCCAAACTTCCCTTCTAACTCTTCCAGATGCAGAGAAACTTGTTCATGCCTTTATTTCCACCAGGCTGGACTACTGCAACGGACTCTTCATTGGGATTTCTGGCAGAAATATCCAGAAGCTACAATACATCCAGAATAGCGCTGCCAGAGTCCTAATGAGAGTCCGAAAATATGATCACATAACTCCCATTCTACACTCACTGCACTGGCTCCCTGTTTCATTCCGGATCGACTAAAAATCCTCCTGCTCACACAAAAATGTATCACCGGACATGTGCCACCGTATCTACAAGAACTCATCACTTTGAAATCCCCCCACACCCTCAGATCATCAGACCACCTGCTTCTTCAGGTCCCCACCACCAGGCTTCGTACCATGGGGACCGAGCTTTCTGTTCAGCTGCACCGTAGCTTTGGAACCACCTCCCGAGTGAGCTGAGAGGAGTACAGAGCCTGGACACTTTTAAAGCATAACTGAAGACTTTTTTATTCAGAAAGGCTTTTATGTGCTGACTGTTTTTATTTTCTGTAGTTACAGTCGTTCTCCTGTGTAGCACTTTGAGATTCTTCGGAATGAAAAGTGCGTTATAAATAAAATAAAATCTATTATTATTATTAAACCAAACTCTAACACCTAGTATTCTAGTACAGTCTACTAATACTCTTATGAGAGTTAGATGGCATGTACTGTAGTTGCAAAGTTAATTATAGTTAGGAGAATGTCTAAAGTGGACAATTGAAATAAAATGTAACCAAAAATGTAATTATAATAATAATTAAACAAAAAGTCTTGTGTCTGATGAGCGAGGTTCAAAAACTCACTGGTGTGGTCCTCAGGGGAGCGATCATCCTGGGTGAGGTGGAGACAAGCTAGATCCATTTTTGGTCCAGTATTCTGTCATGGCAGAGTCAGGAAAGGAAAAGGGGGATACACAAGATAATGAGGAACTAAACAAGACACGTGATAATGATGTGAAATCATGGTAACAAACTAGCAAATGAGTTAAATTCTCCCCACTTTTGTCCTAACGCTTCGTTCTTCATTCATCTCTTTGCAATCTAAAGCCTGAGAGCATTTACCAGTGAATCAATGAGAAATTAATCAGAGTGGACATACAAGCAGCCTGTACAAAATGTGCTCACAAACTTTTAGACTAAAGGCAAAAAAAAAGCAAAAAAAAAAAAACATTAAGACACGTGTGCACTGAAGTTGTGTTTCAAGAACATCAGTAAAGATGTGAATTTTTTTTTCAATCAAAACTATAGCATAGTATTTTTTTCCTTTACTCATGAAGTTATTTTTTTCTTTACTATACTTTGATTGCTTTAAATAAAACACATCATGTTTTTTTTTCTGACATAGGAAACCAACTGGAAAGCAACGAGTAGCCAAACATTTTTTATTATATATTATTTACTTTAGGACTTTCTTAATTCTGTGTCAGTTACGGTTGTAATAAAGAATAAATAAAAAAAATCAGGATTTAATCTCAGAAGTTAGTTTTTATTAACAAGGAACTCAAAATGAAATAGCCTACTCAGACAGCTTATGACATAAAATAGATATGTGATGAACAGACCAACATTTGAAATTTAAACCACATTCTTTTATTTACAGAGCTAGTCTTTTTCTTTCTTACAATTTGAATTATATCACAAATACCACAAATTGAATGGATTTATGACAATTGTATGACAATTTCATGACAATTTTATGACAATTTTATTTTTTCTTTCATTTTCTGACTACAGCTGCACCATGGCAAAATACAAATTAGATAATTAAGTAATAATGAAATTGACAGAATGTTTTTTGTGCTTTGTTTAGTTTTTTTTAACAATTTTTTTTTAATCAAAACAAGTTTAATATGGAACCAGAAATGGAAACAGAACAGATGATATCGTTATCATGTAAAAAAGAAAGGGTAATCAAATACATAGTTAAAATTGAATATGCTGTAATTGTGGAATTTTTATTTCTAGGAAATATTCACATCATTAAAATTGCACCGTAATGTCACTGTGACAATCAGCGGCTGGAGTGCCCGCTTGAGCCACTGGGGGGCACTCCTTCTCTAGTTTTCTTTCCTCTTTATGTTTTACCCTGGACTGATTATGGTTGATTTTATGCACCTGTGTTTTATTATCTTGTTTAGCGCACCTGTCTTAAGCCTGAGTGGCCCTTTGTACCGGGGCTCAGTATTGTATGTGTCTGACTGCATTACCTAGCCTTGTTCCAGTTTCCTAGTATTCTAGTGTTTCGGTTCCCTGTTTATCTGCCTGTTCCCTGTTCCCTGTTCCCGGTTTCCCGTTTGCCTTATCCCTGCATGGATTTGATGTTTGTTTGGACTGCTTACCTGGTTTTGACTTCTGCCTGTTATCTCATACCTGTTTCTGGATCTTCCTCTCAATAAAGCCTGCATTTGGATCCCCACTGTCTGCTCCATGTGCAGTTTCATGACAGAATACTGAGCCACCACTGATCCAGCGGCTGAGAGAAACACGGACCTCGTTATGGATCCCACAGCGCAGATCGTAAGCTTCCGTCAAGGAGAACGTCCTCTCAAGGTTTTTGTGACAGATTTTTTGAAGCTCTCTCGTCAGTCCTACTTGGATGATTTCTGTTTGATGATGTTCTTTCGGGGAGGACTGTCTGAACCGCTCGGCTCTACTATACCGTTTCCGAGTTCAAGCTGGACTCTAACCCAATATATTGACCTGGCCCTTTCCATGAGCGGTTCGCTTTTTACTGTGGATTTTTTGGAACTTTTGCTTCACAGAAAACCAGACGATTCGCCATTGTACAAGGTACCCACTGAATCGACGCATCAATTGTCTCCCGGTGAACCAGCGCTTCACACGTGCTCCGCCAAGTTTGCGCTACATGAAAGCCCAGTTGAACCAGCGCTTCGTAAAGGGTCCACCGTATCCACGCAATATGTGAATCCCGACGTTCTGACACTTCACGTGAGCTCCGTTGTATTCCTGCCTCAGGAGTTTTCTACTGAGTCTGAGCATGTGCCAGCCGAACCCGCGCCTCACGGCTGCCCAGCCGAACCTGCGCCTCACGTCTGCCCAGCCGAACCCGCGCCTAACGTCTGCCCAGCCGAACCCGCGCCTCACGTCTGCCCAGCCGAACCCGCGCTTCACGTCAGTCCAGCCGAGACCGCGCTCGACGAACCTGAGCTTCACGTCAGCCTCGACGAGTCAAGTGAATCAAATGAATCAAGTGAGTCATGTGCTGTGTCCAGTGAGTCAAGTGTTGAATCAAGCCCAGTGAAGCGCCATCGCAGGAGAAGAAGGACTCGTTGGGCTCGCCTGGCTCCGGAGGGCGTTCCCAGACTCCTCGCCCTGCCGGCCCCGCCTCTGCGCCTCGCCCTGCCGGCCCCGCCTCTGCACCTCGCCCTGCCGGCCCCGCCTCTGCGCCTCGCCCTGCCGGCCCCGCCTCTGCGCCTCGCCTTACCTGCGGCCTTCAAGTTCCGGAAGGCTTCTGTTGAACCCGGTTACAGCCCAGAGGTTCCTCCAGTAGATTTCCCCAAGTATTTTTTTGGGGGGGGCAGGATGTACCCTGAGAGGGCCATGGGGGTGGTGTCTACATGGACCTTTGCCAGTAGATGCCCTGAGAGGGCCATGGGGCCGGCGTCTACATGGACCTTTGCTCTACTGCCGCCATCTTAGCTTATCATGTCACTGGTCCTGTCCAGTCCTGTGCTCCCTACGTCTTGGTCCCCTGTTAAGTGTACTCTGCCCTGGTCCTGTGTTAAGTGTGCTCCACCCTGGTCCCCTGCCAAGTGTGCTCCACCCTGGCTCCCTTCTGAGTGTGCTCCGCCCTGGTCGCCCACTCTCCACGGCCCAGGCCCACCTTGCCTGTGTCCTGGTCCCGTTCCCCTGCACGGGCCTGGGCCTCCATCCCATCCCCCGTTGACCTCCCCCCGGAGCTCTTAGGAGCGTCTGGAAGCCGCTCCTTAGTGGGGGGGTTATGTGACAATCAGCGGCTGGAGTGCCCGCTTGAGCCACTGGGGGGCACTCCTTCTCTAGTTTTCTTTCCTCTTTATGTTTTACCCTGGACTGATTATGGTTGATTTTATGCACCTGTGTTTTATTATCTTGTTTAGCGCACCTGTCTTAAGCCTGAGTGGCCCTTTGTACCGGGGCTCAGTATTGTATGTGTCTGACTGCATTACCTAGCCTTGTTCCAGTTTCCTAGTATTCTAGTGTTTCGGTTCCCTGTTTATCTGCCTGTTCCCGGTTTCCCGTTTGCCTTATCCCTGCATGGATTTGATGTTTGTTTGGACTGCTTACCTGGTTTTGACTTCTGCCTGTTATCTCGTACCTGTTTCTGGATCTTCCTCTCAATAAAGCCTGCATTTGGATCACCACTGTCTGCTCCATGTGCAGTTTCATGACAGTCACTCTTTCCATTGTCGTCTCCTTTCAAGGGGCAACTCGTCATACAGAGAATGGGTACTCCACCCGCAGGTGGTGGATCAGATTTGGAGGATGTACGGCAGGGCTGCCGTAGATCTCTTTGTCTCACAGGTACACGCAATAAATCCACTGTATTTCTTTCTCAGGGACGAAAAATTGCCTTTGGGTGTGGATGTGCTGGCACACCTTAGAACGTGTTTCTATATACATTCCCACCGCTGAGTCTAATTTCTCCCACTTTAGACAGAGTAAGAGAAAACAGACTATCTCTCCTTCTGATAGCTCCTCATGGCCGGGGCGGCTGTGGCTGGCAGAAATTGTCCAGCTCCTTCAGGGAGAGCCCTGGCCGCTCCCATTTCTCCGGGACCTGCTGTCACAAGCTGGGGGACAGATATTTCACCCACACCTAATGAGTCGATCATTCGGATCTGCTTCGTAAATGGTTAAATTTAAACGCTCTCAGCCCGATCACTGTATGGCCTTAAATGGCGTGTGTTTGAGGACTGGTGTACTCTTAAAGGACTTATTCTCTTTCAGTGCTCAGTGAGTGATGTACTCTGCTTTTTGCAAAGCTTAATGAACAATGGGAAAGTGTTTTCTACTATTAAAGTTTACCTGGCTGCTATTTCGGCTTGTCATGTAGGCTTCAGAGGAGTTTCAGTGGGACAGCACCCTCTTATATGCCGTTATATGAAAGGAGTGCCACTCATTAAGCCCGATCTCCTTGCAGCGCCTTTCCCATTGGATGGTGGAGGTGATTTAATTGGCCTATAGTTCTATGGGTCTCAAGAGCTCATTCTACAACGTCATGGCTACGTCATGGGCATTGTTCAAGGGGATTTCAGTGGGAGATATTTGTGCAGCGGCAAGCTGGGCTTCCCCTCATACATTTATCAGATTTTACCATCTGGATGTCACTGCACCTTCTATGGCTCATGCAGTTCTCGATGTTGGCTCTTTAGAGAATTTAATGGTTATCTTTCTTTATTGCCCGGTCTGTTCAGCGGCTTCGGAAAGCATGCTTCCTTGTCATGAGCTGTGATTGGTCCGTCCTTCAGAAAGACGTGGTGTAATTGGTGCTTCCATAATCATGCCTGGGGACATTCCCATAGTGTCTCTGTTATTAGAGAACCGGGTTTACGCAAGTGATAACGTTATTTCTTCATCTCCGCTACCTCCAGGTATTGTCTCCTGTCCAGAGTCCTGCACGGGTTCGGGTACCCGCGGGACCCGCAAATTTTGCTCAAACGGGTGAAAAATATCCAACTGTGTCGGATACGGGTGCGGGTCGGGTCGGACACGGGGAAACGCGGGTCTAAACACGGGTTCAGTGAGATGCGGCGCCTTGTAAAAGGTCCAAGTGATCTGAGGGCGCGCGCGCTTCCTGGTGTGTGACGTGTGTGCAGACTGGTGCATAGATGTATACACTAGATGTCGCCTTGGCTACGGCAGTTCATTGGAACGAATGTCTTTAATGCGAAATCTAGTGTATACATATCTATGCACCATTCTGCGCACACGTCACACAGAAGGAAGCGCGCGCGCTCTCAGATCACTTGGACATGGCTTTGTTACAAGAGGTAAAAACTATATAAATACTGTTCGTTTTCTCACACAAACCGCTCGTTTCGTGTCTTAGGCCATCAATGTGTACTTACATTTACGAGTCATTAAATCATGTTTCATTTGGACTTCTCTGTGCATGCTCTTTGAGGTAGACCCCATAGACCTGCATGATATGACTTTCAGACAAGAATGGTTTGACCTAAAAATATCAAAATTGAAAATACTGTGGAAACAAAGACACCTACATCTTGGATGTCCTTGAGGTAAGCTAAAACATATCAAAAATTAATTTCAAAGTGAACTATCCCTTTAATGCAAACACAGCCACAGGGGAAAAAAATAATATTTTTATTAAATAACATTTGAAAACCTGTATAAACTGAACACCAAATAACAATATTAACTATTGAGAGGTGATGACTCGTTCATGAAAACGTCACAAAGAAACGGGAAAAGTAGCCTAATGATTATTGAATAGGCTATATAGGCCTATGTCAAATATAGCCAGGACAGGAGACAGAGCTGTTTTCTTTCGTTTTGAATTGTTTTGTTTAAAAGTAGGCTACACATTTCAAGCTTTCTATATGTTTCTCAGGTCTGTGAGGCATGTAGCTTAAGCCCCATTCACACAGCACTTTGAACCCGGCAAATTGCCGGCAAATTGCCGGAACGCCTTCTGTGTGAACGCAAACACGACCCGGGTTTAATGCCGGGATCGATGCCGGGTTGGGGACCTAGTAACATTGCCGTGTTCAGACCCGGAACGCGCGCTGTGTGAACAAAAGCCAGGACAAATGCCGTAAGGGGTGTGTCGTAGTGATGATGCACGAGCCTTCGCAATGACGTAGTTATCGTGCGACTCTGTTACTCTGTTAGAAGAAAGTTTGTGTTCGTCATCGATACAAGAAAGAACGAAAAGATGTCTGCAAACTGGACTGAAGCAGAGACCCGAGAGCTCCTTGCAATCCGCGCCGAAGCTGAGATCGTTCGCCAGCTTTGTGGAACGGTACGTGATGCGTTAGTGTACGACCGAATCCGAAAAAAAATGATCGTCGTCTTTTCGACGCGTACCTTATACGTCACATCATAACGTCACGCGTCTATCCGGGACATACCCGGGTTGTGTGTGAAATGCGCTCTCTGATTCCGGCAAATCACTGGCAGTGTGAATGAACCATTTTCAAACGAACCCGGGTCAAATCCCGGGTCACTTTATCCGTGTATTTTCCGGAATCTCTGTGTGAAAGGGGCTTTATAGGGATGTTCGCCGTGACGTCACGACGCGCTCTGGTTGGCAGAAGAAAAGTAATGACCGCTTAAAGCGCAGCGCAAACACAGAAGAAAATGGTTGTATCGTGCTTTGTGATCGGCTGTGTTAACAGGTTCGATAAGAGTAATAACCCCAAGAGCTTCTATCGTGTACCTAAACAGCCTGAATCAAGAAAGAAAGCTTTGAATTTCTGCAATTAGGCGTCTATACCCAGCGGAAAACAATGGGAGCCAGCGGACCACGATCGCGTCTGCTACCTACATTTTGCGTTAAAAATTAAAACTAATTTTGTAAATAAATGTTACTAGTAGGTTCTATCGCATTGATGGGTTAATTAATGAATGAATAACTGTACAAAATACCGCGGAAGACGTGTCAAAGTGTTTGTTTACATAACTTTTTGTGCATGCTGTGACTGAGCAATGGAAGTATAATAACACTGACATACCCTTATAAATTAATGGCAAATTATTGTATTTTCATTCATACATTTTACGTATATGTTAACCAATGTTATATAGCCTATCAGAGGTAAGATAATTTTGAATATAGCCCATGGATAAATTACACCTGTATTTTTACTCTAGTTGTAACATATTTACCAGTTATCCTTAGTTACAACAAGTAATATTCGTAATTATTACTTAATTTATAGGCATCTAAAGATTTGTACGCCTTCATCGACTCTCTGGTAAACATAGATGGCGTGTCGATGAGATACAGATAGATGTCGCCGAATGTCAAATCTGGCCATGTGTTCGGGCTTGCTCCAATTCTCACTCAGGTGATATTGATCAGGTAGAGAACATGAACCCTGGTTATATAAAAGCTTAACCTTATATCTATTTTTTGGTTCTTCGGACAAATAATTAGCATATGCTGACAAAACACAGGTAGACTGCTGCGAGTCTGCGACATGTTTTGGTTCTTTCTGCCAACCAGTTCGCGACCACGCCCATATCGTGACATCACATTTGACTCCGGCGAACATCCCTATACGCTGAGTTTCGTTAATTTCCAGTTCATGCGCCGTTGATCCGCTCCGTGTGATGCCTGCTATTAGGCTACTTCTTATTTATTAAATTCAGACAATTGGTTATAAAACATCATTTAAAATTAAGATAAAATTAATACAAAACGAAATTCAATTTAAAGAAAGGCTTTATACAGTAAGAAACTTATAATGAAGTGGTCAATAATGTCTGCCTCTGTCTCCCGACATATTGCACAACGTATGATCTTAGGCTACTATGCTTTTAACTTCTCATATAATTAATATTGATGAAACAATATATAAATTAAATATATATAAAATTGTGAAGCTGATGTGCTAGACGAAATTGAATTGTTTTGTGGTAACGCGTTAGCCATGTAGGCCTAGGCTATCGGCTTTTTGACAGCTTCGGCTGTTGTCCTTGTGTTAAAGGGTTAGTTCACCCAAAAATGAAAATAATGTCATTAATGACTCACCCTCATGTCGTTCTAAGCCCGTAAGACCTCCGTTCATCTTCGGAACACAGTTTAAGATATTTTAGATTTAGTCCGAGAGATTTCTGTCCGTCCATTGAAGCTGTATATACAGTATACTGTCGATGTCCATAAAGGTAATAAAAAGATCATCAAAGTAGTCCATGTGACATCAGTGGGTTAGTTAGAAGTTTTTGAAGCATCGAAAATACTTTTTGGTCCAAAAATAACACAAAATAAGACTTTATTACGCATTGTATTCTCTCCCGGGTCTGTTGTCAATCTGCGTTCAGGACTCTGCAGTGACGCTGCTGACGTAAGACCCTGATGACGTGTTATCTGGTGCGCCCGAGCTTCGTTTACAGTCTGAGGGAGACGCACGCTATATTCAAGCTATTCTACATTGTTTGCGTGGATATCATTTTTTTAATGGTGCGTAAATGTGCATGTCGCGGATGAGACACTTTTACAGCGTGCGTTTCCCTCAGTCTATAAACGAAGCTTGGGCGCACCAGATAACACGTCTTACGCCATCAGCGTAACTGTGAACGATTGACAACAGACCCGGGAGAGAATACAATGCGTAATAAAGTCTTATTTTGTGTTATTTTTGGACCAAAAAGTATTTTCGATGCTTCAAAAACTTCTAACTAAGTTAACCCACTGATGTCACATGGACTACTTTGATGATGTTTATATAACCTTTATGGACACGGACAGTATACTGTATATACAGCTTCAATGGAGGGACAGAAATCTCTCGGACTAAATCTAAAATATCTTAAACTGTGTTCCGAAGATGAACGGAGGTCTTACGGGCTTAGAACGACATGAGGGTGAGTCATTAATGACATTATTTTCATTTTTGGGTGAACTAACCCTTTAAGGCAAGCCGCCAAAGGCAATACAAATTTGAAAAAAGTGTGTCTATAATGTGATTGACTAAACTGATTTTATTTCGGGTGCGGGTCGGATCTCGGTTCTATTTTAAGCGGGTCGGGTCGGGTTGCGGATTTTAATTAGTGCTGCTGTCGGAAAACGGGTCGGATGCGGTTTTAAGCCCTGCGGGTACGGGCGGGTGCGGATTTACAAAATCGGACCCGTGCAGCTCTCTGCTCCTGTCTTCAGTTCCTCCAGTGGTAATCTCTAAAGACCTGTAATGTGTAAGACTGTCATTTAAGCTATTCAACGACATTCATCACAAAGTGTGTGTGAGGAGTAACTTACCTGGACTGTTTGCAATATCCTCCTCTGCTCTGTTGTCTGCAAAAGCCTTTACCCTCCGTGTGCACGTTTGTTCATCAATAAACCACATTTGTGTTTATTGTATATAGCTATACGAGTCTGTTTCCTGACAAATACTAGGTAGGCATTTAAGTATGTAAAGTGTTTTCTAGAACCCCACTTTACATATAAATTAGGGCTGTCAATATAACGTGTTAATTTAATTATTTATGGGGAAATAATGTGTTAAAAGGATTTAACACACCCGCACCTCCTCAGACTTACGCAGGTCATCTTACATTTCATAGTTAATTGGTGATGAACAGATTGCAGGGAAACAACTCACTGCGTGATGGAGCCTATGCAGTTAGAATGTCCCTAAAATTCAAGATATGAGGGCAAAAATGCACTTGTATGAGTTTGTCTCAAATTTCGGGCTGAAACTAGCAAAAAAACCTTGCCTGGAGCCGAATTGTGCCAGGTGTATTATAGGGCTCAATGGCTTATTCATTAAGACATTTACTGCCACCTACTGGCAGTTTTAGTTTCTTATTTAAAGTATAATTTCAATTAAAAAAGGTCAGAAAGGTGCAAAGGTCAGATTTAACCAAGACATTTTTAGTAAATGTTTCTTACTTTATGTTCCTTAAAATGTCCCCCTGTTGCAAACTTGAATCACCCTCATTGCTACTGTTACATTTACTACCAGCCCAGGTTCATCTTTAGACCTTTGCTTTTTGTTTTGATCATGACATTTCATACATTCCATAAAGATTAAATTACCTAAATCCAATAAGCACCAAGTCGTCTTGTAAACTCTGAAAGACCATTCCCATTGAGGAGAAACTCTGTGAGTGTGGCCTTGCTGCTGAGGATGTGGTCTGATGATTGGGTCTATTAAAAGTGTGCTTATCCCTGCCGAGGCTGTGTGATTGATCTCAGCTGACACGTCCTTTTACCCACTGTCACATTAATAACTTGGTGTCTCTCATGAGAATGACAGACTGCTCAGTCCTGGGAGAACACGCTGCAGGATGCTCAAGGTTAGAGCGCTCGCTCATCACAAATCAAGTGCCCAAGTGTCGCTAAACACAGCAGAGCATGCAATGTACCTTCCTCATTTCTACAGAAACACTATGGTGGGTGATCTTTTGAACACTGAGCAGTAAGCATTCATATTTTATTCATGTTGTTGGCTAAACTGCACCAGATAACTTTAAATATATGTGTTTTTACTCCTGTTGATTGGTTTAGGCTCATGTATAATGCTCCCTAAGGGTGGCATTTTGCTGACTTGTCTGCTGGACACCCTGAGAATGGATATGTCCAGTTCTTTTCTTTGAGGACTGTTTCACGCTGCATAAGGAGAACAAAAATATTGCATATTTATTTTGCACCCATTTTAACAGTTTTACAGCTTTCACAAGTGTGTGCCACACAGCAGTAGCCTAGCACACATTGAAAATGTACTGTAAACTGATTTATCAACAGTCTATTGCAATATAGGCTTTTATAAAGAAACAGAAAATAGTGAGCTATTCACCAATTGTTTGAAAAAAAAAACAGTCTGTGAGGCTTGGATGCAAGTTCCACATGCAGTGACAGGCACACAGACAGCATTATTTATTTACTAGGTATGAGTGAATCTCAACAATTAAGCAGTTGATGGGCATTGCATTACATTCTCTAAATTAATCTACATTTAAATGTAAATGCGGTCCCCTCCTTGTGTACATTAGATTTACACCAGCTTATTGGTGGAGAGGAGACGTGATGAAGCCAATCAGAATATGGTGATGATTAGGAGGCCATGATGGACAGAGGACAAGGGGCAAATTTGACCAGGATGCCGGGGTTACACCCCTACTCTTTTTTGAAGGACATCCTGGGATTTTTAATGACCACAGAGAGTCAAGACCTCGGTTTAACATCTTATCCGAAGGACGGTGCTCTTTGACATTATAGTGTCCCTGTTAATATACTGGGGCGTTAGGCAACCTGGTTTTCTTTCTTGATCTGTGTCTCATCCTGCCTTATCAATGACCAATGTTTAGAAGAGATTCCAGTGTTGCACAATGGTCAGACACAGATAACCTGTTAGAGAGATGTAGCGGGTCCCGGCTAGGTCTCCGCTGGCAGATATATATATAATCCTCTCCTAGGAGTGCTCTGGAAATATATGAAATATTACAGAGAAATCAGTGACGCAGAAACACAGTTGCTCATTCTCCATTGACTCGGATTATGTTTTATTTTCAACTTCAATTTAACTTTGTATCTGCAATCATGAGTTGTTTTCTGTTATTTTGTCTGCTTTGCATTTAAGCACAGGTTATATCCACATTTGGATAACATGAAGCAATATATTCTTGAAAGGTCTGTTTTCACATAAATGTATACTCACATATTTTACAAACATTAGCTTATCAAAATTTATATGAAACCAAAAACACACATTTTCCATTTAAATCACATTTTTGGTCTATCATCAATCATATCTCCACTTTTGTCTTTAACATTTGTCACCTTTGTTCTCTTATCAAAAGAGTATTTTTGTAATAAATGTACATTTTATAAGTGTTCACTTTATACAACAGGGTAGTTCTCATTTGCAGTTAGTTTTGTCTCATTTACACTATAAGAACTAACACTTCAAAAATAAACATCTCTGCCTCATAACTTTGGCACTCAGTTCTATGAACTTACTCTGTATTATTGTAATATTAACACACGTGCGCCCTTAAACATGGTCGCAGCCGTAACTGGTCTTATGCTGTACATTCACATTAACTTTTTACCCTTTTTACCCTTTTAACACATATAGCTGTTTTCCACACACGCTGAAATAACCCACAAATGCCCTGAAGCCATAAGAAATAAATAAAAACAATCTGCGGGCATCGGCCGCCATTTTCTCAACTGCGTATTATCAATTTTAACTGTTTACACATTTGTCACATAAAAGGTGTGTAACTGACCTGGAAATTTATGAAATATTACAGAGAAATCAGTGACGCAGAAACACAGTTGCTCATTCTCCATTGACTCGGATTATGAGCTTATCTTGCTCTGCGCATCGCTAAATGTCCCCGTGTGACACTACTCGCGATTACTGCCACCCTGTGTCCATTTTAGGAAATTAATGTCATTTTGTGCTTTTTACGTATCCTCTCATTAATATTCAATTATATAAATCAAAATAAAATAAAATACTATTGCAATAGAAGGAAAGGAAACAAAAAGTAATAATCTCAACAAAACTTATTTTGTGAGTGTCACATCCACCCCGACAAACAAAAATGGCTCCCGACATTTACCCATAAAAACAAAACTAAAATTCCTACTTGTTTTCTAACGTGTGTAGTAACGGGCATGTAATATGTATAAGGCATGTACATATGAGGTGTATAAGCAGTAAGTAACATGAACTGGCTATGCATATGTGGCATGAAAGGTAGGGGGGGTGAGGTAGATTGTGAGGAAATGGACTCTACATGGGTTTGTAATGAGGGTTGGCCCAGTGACTCATAAGTGAATATCGGCCTCGGCCTTCTCTCTCTGGCCGACCTCCTAACCTCTCCTTGTGTTTCTTCTTCAGGCCAAGTCATAGCAGAGGGAGAACTCGGGTTTTCCTCTTGTACTTGCTTCTCATGTCCATTTGTCTCGTCCTCTTCAAGCTGAGATAGGCAAGTATCGTCAGATGGTTCATGTGTCTGTGATTCTTTTCCCACTACTTCTATTCCTCTATCCTCTGACTGTTGTTGTTCTCCTTCAGGAAGGTGTATCTCTCGCCCCTCGGGTAAGTATGTGTCCATCGGTTCGGTTTCCCTTATCAGTAATGTATCTGGACATTCTTTGTGGGTCATGGTCGGTTTCTTTGGAGTCCGACCAGGCACTGTTGTAGGAGATGACTTTGACACCGTACTTTGCTCTCTCTCTGAGGCCGCTGATCTGTCATGTCCAACTTGATAATTTTCCTTCCTGACTACAGGTGTTCTCAGCCAATAACCTCCTGTCCACTCATCCTCCTCATCAGTGTCCGATATCCCATCCTTGTCAGCAGAGTTTACCCTCTGTTGAGGCTGCTTTTGCCTCTGACGGGGGGTTACAACAGAGTCATCTGGCTGTGCTGGGTTCTCAACAGGCAAGTCATTCACTAACAGCAGCACGTTTCTGTGTATGGTTCTGTTCCTTGCATTTGGGTCTCCCTCAGGATGGATGACATATACCGGATTGTCTGAGATTTGCTCCTTCACCACATAGATCCTCTTCTCCCAGTATGAGCGTAGCTTACCAGGTCCACCTCGTTCACCCATGTTTCGGACCAGTACTCGATCTCCTGGCTTGAGGACCACGCCCCGCACCTTCTGATCATAGTAAGACTTGTTCTTCGCACTCGATGATAGGCTGGATCTGATTGCAATCTTGTACGCTTCCGTCATCCTTTTTGACCATTTATCCGCATATCCTTTGTGTGTGACTGATTCAGCGTTCTCCATTAATCCAAACAAAAGATCCACGGGCAGACGGGGATGTTGTCCATATAGCAGGTAATGAGGTGAGTATCCTGTCGACTCGTGGCGTGTGCAGTTATATGCGTGTATCATTTGTGGTAGATGTTCTTTCCATCTCTCTTTCTCTCTGTCTGTCAGAGTCCGTAACATTTGCAGCAGTGTACGGTTGAACCGCTCAGCAGGGTTACACTGTGGGTGGTATGGAGATGTTCGTGAGTGTCCGACCCCTGACAGCCGTCCAAGAGTGCGAAACAGATTGTTCTCGAACTCACGTCCTTGATCATGGTGGAGACGATTTGGATAACCCAGACGAGGTATGTAGTCATTGTATATCCGTTCAGCTGCAGTTTGTCCTGATTTGTTTTTGGTGGGGTAAGCCTGGGCAAATCTGGTAAAGTGGTCGATTACTACCAGAATGTACTCATAGCCTCCTTTGCTTTTCTCCAGATGTAAGTAGTCTATGCAAACCAGATCAAGAGGGGAAGTAGAAGTCAGACCACCCATTGGCGCACGCACATGTGTGGTGGGTTTCTTTTGCTTTATGCAGCTGCATTTCCTGGTGACATACTCCTCTATACACCTCTTCATATGTGGCCAATAGAAACGTTCTCTGGCGAGATGAAGCACACGTTCCGTGCCAACGTGTCCCATGTTGTCATGGAGATGCTTTAGGGCAACCGACCGATACTTGGTAGGTAAGACTAACTGTTTTCGCTCTGATGTTTGGCGGTACAGGACTCCATTCTCCACATGTAGTTGATTCCACTCATGAAGAAGCTTGCGAGTGAGCCCACTCACTGAACTTCTTACCTCATCAGTAAGAACATTATTTGCCTCTTTCAATCTCATTATTTCCCCTATTCCAGGGTCCTCTCGTTGGGCTTTTGCCAGCTCTTCATGGTTTATTTTGGGCAAGAGTGAATTAGGCTGTGGTATCAGATCAGCAGAGGAGGTGTAAAGTGCAGCTATCCATGCTACATATTTCTTCTGGGGTGCTCGACCCCCCTCCCAAGTCGCATGCAGCACATCCTGAGACAGCTCCTCCGTGCATGTAGCTACATACTCAATATCGAGCGTGTCGGCATCTATATTGTTTTTCCCAGGTCTGTATTTAATATTGAAGTGGAACTCTGACAATTCTCCAACCCAGCGATGTCCAACTGCATTGAGTTTCGCAGTGCTCATGACATAAGTGAGCGGATTGTTGTCAGTGTAAATGGTGAAATGTGGAGCATAGAAGAGATAGTCTCTAAATTTCTCACACACTGCCCACTTCAGAGCAAGGAACTCGAGTTTTCCACTGTGGAGTCGGTAGTTTCTTTCCGCAGGTGTCAGAGTTTGTGATCCATATCCGATGACTCGCATTTTTCCACACTGTCGCTGATAGAGGATTGCGCCGAGCCCTTTCTCTGATGCATCCGTGTGTAGGACGAATGGCTCCTCGAAGTTGGGGTATGCGAGGACTGGGGGGTTGGTCAGCATACTGACAAGCCTTTCCAAGGTGCTTTGGTGATCAGCCTTCCATATGATGGGTGTTTTAGACGGAAGTTGTGGACCCTTGGGCTTGCTGTGACGTGGAAGGGGTTGGGGCATGGAGGACTTAACTTGGAGCAGCTCATACAATGGCTTTGCTATTTTAGCAAAGTCCTGTATGTAGGAGCGGTAATAACTCAGGAAGCCGAGAACCCGTCGGAGGTCACCAACTGTTTGGGCGTTTTGGTGTTTAAAGCCATCACTGCCTCTAGGTCTTTGGGGTCAATTCGAACTCCCTCGGCCGACACCAAGCGTCCAACATAGCGAACCTCCTTCCGAAACATTTCACACTTTTCTGGCCGTAGCTTCACCCCATGATGCTGCAGTGCTTGGAGGACCTTGCGAATCACCTCCACGTGATCACTGAAAGATCTGGAGTAGCACAGTAGGTCATCCAGGTACGGGAGGCAGTACTCATCTCTCAGAAAGCCTAACATCTCCTCCATGCTCCTTTGAAAAGCTGCAGGTGCATTGGAAAGTCCAAATGGGATTCGTATCCATTCGTAAAGCCCCCAGGGAGTAATGAAGGCAGTGAGATGGCGTGATCCTTCTGCCATAAACCCCTGGTGGTAAGCTTTACCTTGGTCCAGTATGCTGAACATTGAGTACCCACCCAGCGTGTCTATCAAATCCTGTATTCGTGGCAGAAGATGTCTGTCTGTGATTTGTCCAGGATATCTGCCTCCACAACATTTTCAACACGCTGCAGGATCCCTAGAGCTGTTTTACGTGGTATTGTGATGTCATGATTAGTGTTATTACCAATTGGAATGGTGACATAGGGCTTTGTTGGGTTCTGGATTTCAAACAACCCTGGCCCTGCATCCCACTGTCCCGACGGTATGCTATCTTCATCCGTCTCCAACAACACTAATCGGGTAGAGGCATCCATGTTTGACGGAACCCAGCATCTCACCCACAACACTTGACCAGCTAGGAGCACGATATCCATGGCACCTGTTCTTAAGCGTCCCTGCTGCATAACTGGTTTTGCTGTCTGAATAAAGTTGACAAGAGCTTCAGCTGTTTCTTTGGGAACAGATATGGCATTGCTAAGAAGGCTAGCAAGTACTGGCACTAGGCTCTTTGGTTTGCCACAAATTAGCTCTTCCAAAACATTAAAACCAATCAATGGTCTATCCATGGGGTAGCTGCTGATAAGGAAAGGCACACTAATGGACAGGTTGGGGTCTAAATTCCCTGGCAAGTTCACTGTGATAGCTACCCACCAATCATATGGAATGATACTGCCATTTGCCGCAATAACTTTCAGCTCCTCCTCTCCCAAGATCTCAGAGACTGAGTGAATACTGAGGTCAGGTAGGTACTCTTCTTTCCAGGAACGACTGACTATACTGACTTGTGACCCAGAGTCGAGCAGAGAAGTGACTGCTAAACCATTTAGATAGCTCTGAACTAGGGCCTTTTTGCCAATTAGGTTAGCAACCACTCTCGCTTTAGCTACAAGTGGTGACTGGGGAGGGAGCTGAGCTACTTGATTACAGTGACTTAATGTGCTTCTTGTTACTGGGATTGAGGGTGAAGAGGGGTGTGTTCTGTCATTGTTGACCTCACTTTCTGGTTGGGACTTATCTCCAGATCCGGCCACTAGATGTCCCTCTCCAGTGCCCGATTGGAGTTTCCCTGTCTCTTTGGTCGTTTTAAACAGCCTGCTGCACGGTGTCCTTCCTCCCCGCATGCAAAACAATGTTTACAGTCTTGTCTGTCTTGTTCCACGCAGCTTGGACAACCATAGGGTTTTCCACGTTTTGATGGTGTCCTATTTTGACTGTACTGACGCCCATTGTGAATTAGCTGTTGTTGGTTTTGTTTTTGCATAGTCTCAACCAGTCTGGTGAGCTCCTCTACTTTGGTCGTGAGCTCTCTCAAAGGATCTGGTTTTGTTTGCTTTGATTTGGACTCTACACTCTACACTGACTTTGTGCTAAGTGTCTTTACCACATCCGACTCAAGCTGTGCGCTGTGCGCATTCGTTACAGTCTGTCGCAGGGATGAGCCAAGTCTTTTCATTCTCTCGTTTTCTTCACTAGTGATTTTCATCACATGACGCAGAATCATCTCATCAGTGACCCCACTGTTTGTCAACAAAGGTTTGAGCTCTCTGCGGATGTCAGTGTGTTTGTGTCCAAAGCCTTGGTACACTGTATGTAAGAAAACATCTTGCACTGTAGCTGTAGAGTATTTAATGTTAGTGTCAGCCACCCTGTCACACGATAGAGAAACTGTTGTGGTGTCTCGTTCTCGTCTTGCTTCGTGCACATCAACTCTTGAAATAACTCTGTGCTGTTTTTTTCTCTTAGGTGAGTTTGAAGAAACCCCTTGAGTTCAGTCACTGTCATGTCGTCTTTGTTTATCAACATTTCTTTGAATATGCCTGGTTTCATGATTCTCAGCACACCACGAACAATCTCTGAATCGGGAAATCCTTCTTTGATTCCATCATCAATTTGTCTACAGACATTATTGTAGCTGATGTCTGAAGATTGGTCACCGATCTGTCCGCCTTGCACTTTGAACTCTCTCCGAGGCAGGTAGCTGAGTTCCCTTAAGGGCATCGTTCCCTCACGTGCCGACTGAGAGACAAGTTCACTCGGTGGTTTTCTGTCTGAGGCCTGAGGATTGAGTTAACTGTGTCTGTGGCGGTACAGCATGTGTTGGTAAGCACTGTATGAGTTTCTTGCTAATTTCTTCATAGCTAGCTAGTACTTTAAGTAACTCAGTGTTAGCTGTGTCAGGTGTATTTAACGTTGCTGATGCTATTGGGCCTGAATCTAGTTCAGCATTATCACTAGGTGACGCAGCCCTAGCTACATTGAATGTGTGGTGGCTCTGTTTGTGAGTGTCTGTGGTGTTTTCAGGGGCTGTTTGGGTAATGACTGAACCTTCAATAAAATCAACACGGTCATCAAGCTTATCCCTACCCTGCTCAGTATGTAACTCAGAATCACCTCTTACATTTGACATCGACACATCATCATCACGACATTTCACCACATCGTCAATAGCGTCTTTCAACATCAACAACTGAACCATACCCTCGTCCTCCGTATCAAGTAACTGCTTACTGTACATGAACGAGTTGATGTAATCGTAACATCCTTCCTCGTCTCCCTCCACAAGCTCTGACTGGTCCTCGCTCGACACTGACTCCACCGCTCTGGCGACCTGAAGAAGCTCTCCAGCTGACAGGGTGAGTAAGCTTTTCCTAATGTCCCACACTAGGCTTTTCCTCCCACCACTCGACATGATGGCTTCTCGTCTCTCCACGGCTAGCAACACAGTTCGGCGATGATGCAGTCAGCTCCGGATCGTAGACCTCCACCCGTTCGTAGTTGCAGTTCCACGGCTGGACAGGGTTAGTCGCTGGTCAGCGTTGTCATCATTCGGCTCCCGCTCCGCTAGGTGGCGCAGAAGATCCCGGACGAGCCCCCAAGAATCTGTAGCGGGTCCCGGCTAGGTCTCCGCTGGCAGATATATATATAATCCTCTCCTAGGAGTGCTCTGGAAATATATGAAATATTACAGAGAAATCAGTGACGCAGAAACACAGTTGCTCATTCTCCATTGACTCGGATTATGAGCTTATCTTGCTCTGCGCATCGCTAAATGTCCCCGTGTGACACTACTCGCGATTACTGCCACCCTGTGTCCATTTTAGGAAATGAATGTCATTGTGTGCTTTTTACGTATCCTCTCATTAATATTCAATTATATAAATCAAAATAAAATAAAATACTATTGCAATAGAAGGAAATGAAACAAAAAGTAATAATCTCAACAAAACTTATTTTGTGAGTGTCACAGAGACATGGTAGGGACTTTTAGCAAGAAACCTTTAGCTTTTCACCCCATGTTCCTCAAATAGAGCTATCCTGCAATAAGCATATATGCTCCTTTGGATAAAACCTCTTCTAAACAAACCAGTTATCAGTAGGCCTTTCCAGGCCTTCCCTACACAAATAAAGGCCACTGATCAGACAAAAAAACGGCAGCAGCTTTTACTTTCATCTGGTTGCCACAAGATTCCCATCTCTGATCTTAAAACACTGAGATGGGAGATGACCTGATTGGCAGGACTTCCTATTTCTAATGCAGAATTTTCCCAAACAGTTATGTAGCTTGTCCAAAACTCATACTTGTTAAAAAAGAAGAAGAAAAGAAGATGTTTGATCATTGTCTCTGTGGCAAGAAGCATCAGGGTCTTTCTTCTCACCTTGAGGAACTTTTTGATGCCACCTTCCTCCAGTCCACTTAGAAACACAGTTATGTTTATAACGCACTTTTGGAACTAAGAACTGGATCTTGATGAAGTTTATTTGACCAGGTTATTGACAGCAAAACATGCTTTTTCTGTAAATGAAAGCAACTTACATAAATGTTATGTGCTCCACAAACACCATTAAAGCAAAGAAAGGCAAAATTATCCACCTGAAGGACACCAAGGATGATAATTATAACAATAAAGATAAGGTTATAAAAATCATTATAAATGTAAAAGAATAACAGGGTTCACACAATAACTGTAATTATTGGCCCAAACGACCCATAACAATAGCCTATCGTTGGAATCACTTTCAGATATTTCCAGCTGATGAACAATAAAACAATGACAGCCAATCAGAATCCACCAGACTTTAAAGAGCTTGAGTATTTAAATAGGCAGACGACATAACTGCTGTTTGCTTGTAATAAACAGAATATTATATATTCTGTATTATTATATATTCTAATCAATATTATTATCGCTGGTGTGGACGCTAATATAGTTATCTTATGTTCTTGTTGTGAACAGGCCTTTATACAGTCAGACAGATATTTTTGTCTCAGTGGCTGGTTCTTGGCCAAAATAAACTGCGAACTGGACTAGACTCTATGTGGATAATCAAAAGCAAGTGCTGGACATGCACGATAACTCCTAACAGTGTTAGGACATGTGCCAGTATGCAGGTCCCTCAAGATCTCTTAAAATAGGTTTACATGCATTTCAAGGTCAAAAAACACTTTTATTTTCTCATAAGATACATTGCAACATCACCTCTTTTAATACAGAGTCTGAAACTGTTCGATCGAGGATTCAGTCTCTCTAAACCTGCTCTGCTCTGATTGGTCAGATGACCCAGTCTGTTGTAATTGGTCTACAGCGCTTCAGAAACAAAACAGCTGTTGTCGTATCTGAACTTCAGCTCCGGATGCTTCCTCAGCACATGAACAGTAACAACGGCATCCTCATCATTTGGAAGTGCATGTAAAGTTGATTTCCTTTGAGGTTCAGAAAACAGCGTCTTCTCAGCATATCGACAACACAAACCTAACTCTTCCAGGCCTCAGCTACAACAATAGTGTTTGAGGGTCAAAGTAGACATTGTTCGCTGGCAGCCAGTGAAGGCATTATGCAAATTTGTTAACCTACTTAGGTTTGCGCAGAAAGTTAGACTGGAATTACTGATGATAAATTTCAGTTTAGTGGGTTCTGAAATAAGGGACCGGGTGAGAAGCATTTAAAAAATATATATATTTTCTCTCTCTCAATGACCATACTTATCAGGTTCAGGCTAGTTTAATTTTGTCTGTCCACCTGTCAGGCTTTACTGTTGGATCTACATATATCCATGGACCTGGGACAATGCTGAATGATGAACAGAGGGATTGAATTTATAATATTTATCTTTCTGTTGCAGTACAATTGCGGTTAGTTCCAATACACTGTCTATAGTGTGCAATAAAGGCAACATTTTCAAATGAGCCAAAGTGTTGGAAGAAGGAAGCTATCTGTCTAACTGAAGAACAGGGCTTTGTACTGAGGGCAGAATATGTGGATAGTTTTAAATGGAAACTGACATTTGGCATGGCTGGAGGAGTCCCTTGTGGCCATTTTGCTGAGATAATGGTAACTGTCTTCTTTGGTTAAACTGCCCCATTGCTCAATGCTAACGCAGGGTGTAGGAGTCCAACACATCAGTATGCTAAGGCTTCACACATCTCGGCAGCCCAGTGAATTAACGCTCAATCTGTCATCTGCAACCAGTGGAATATCCGGGAAGACTAATGCAGATGGATGGGAAAGAGATATTAGCTGAGGAAGTGATGTATTACCACAACACTGCTTATGTCTCTAAACTGCTTTATATTCGTAGCTTTTCCTATAGGTGAAACAAAATACAACCTTTCATGAACCATAAATGCATTTAGCAATAACATGCTGCCGCCAAGACCAGATTTTAGTATAATGTAGGGTGGTGGTAGACAGCATTTTAAGGCTCTGGGCTGGTAATGGAAAGTTTATTGGTCAGACACAGATACCCTAAAGACATGGTAGGGACTTTTAGCAAGACACTTTTAGCTTGTTCCTCAAATAGAGCTATCCTGCAATTATCATATATGCTCCTTTGGATAAAACCTCTTCTAAACAAACCAGTTATCAGTAGGCCTTCCCAGATTTTAAACTGGGGAAAAACAACAATGTGTTCAGTACAATATGAGTTATACATAAGGCATATTTGTTCAATGAAAACTATGGAGGGAATAGAATTACATTTAAAACGGGCTTCTTGTGTAATTTGATAGACTTCTGGTTTATGCACTGCCCGTTTCCAGTTTCATCCAAATACAGAAACAAATCATTTTGAGATTGCTACATACACATATTGGCTCGATCTGCTGCACAACCCTACTCTATGGTATTTTGAATCTATCCAATATTGGCTGTTACTAGCATAAGCAGTTTGCATCAAATGCCTTCATCAAAAACTATTAACAAAATTATGGAAGGTAAAAGACTTTCACTTGCAAGACAGGTTCACATGCAACAAGAATAAACATGGATTAGAGTTTGATTCAATGCAGAAGTGTACTATCAGGCCATGTGTTTTTTTTTGTGTGTGTTTTTTTGTTTTTTTTAGCCATGTGTTTTTTCAATGCAACTTCTGGAATAATATAAATATCATGATAATTTCTGAACATTGTTATTTCTAATTTGGTCCATTCTAGTCATATGGATAATTTTCTTCAAACTAAAAATCATCTACCCACCTTCACTTGAATGACTTTTACCTGTGTGGAATATAAGAGGGGTTATTATCAAAATGTCATGAATACACCTTTGACATTAGTAAAAAAAAAAAAAAAAAAAGAAATATGGGAGAGTTTTCATATTAATATATTTAGCTATTCATGTTAACAGAGTTCAGTTTTATTTTCACATTTACATCATAACCCACCAGCTGAGAACCATTCCATTCAGTTAGAAGTAACAAATGAGAAATATACACGCTGATGCTGTTTTAAATGGAAAGTAATCACTGCCCTGAACTTAAGCAACTTGTTTAGACTGGATTGATCAATAGTCTTTAAATGCTTTGCCTGAGTAATTGGATCACCTCGTACTTCTTACTTCTTGACTTTTTTTGTCATTAATTCTCAATGACAGTGTCCCCATAATAAGATATCACATTGATTTCACAGGCAGAAAGGGATGACTGACAGGAAGACGAACATGATGTGACAGATGTGATTGTTGAAGTTGATGGTGTGCTGATGTTATGAAAATCTGTTCTCTCAGTTGTATCTTACATCATACTCTTTGTTAGAAGATAACGTCATTTAGGAGAAAAGTTGGGGTGGTGTAAAGGGGTGTACTGCACAAAGTTGTTTGATGTAATGAATGGCTATTATCTTCTTAATTCTGTAATTTCATCTTAATCAAACTCCTCAAGATGGCATTGCCGATGGCACACATTTTTAGTTTGTCTGGATGAACTGCTGAACATTCGTCAGTAGATACACACCATCCAATCTTCTACCGGTTTTGTATTATTCTGACGTCTTTCTGGTCATTGTAGTTGGAAGACGTGCAAGTGTGGGAAGAGAGCCGGAATTTAGGTAGGGCAGATTCTGGGTCTCATCGCTAGTTTATGATAAAAATGTTGTAAGATTTATATTTTAATCATTGATCACATGCAGACTGACACTTTTGGCAAAGGTCCTTGCGTTATTCAGCCTGAGCTTGGCGCTGTAATGTTGTCACGGAACAGTTAAAAGTGAAGCGAAAAAGGAATGTTTATTAAGTAAATAAAAAGCAAAACCAAAGCGGGTCAGAAAGTCTTTGGTGACAAGGGAGGGATGGGAGGGCCAGGGTGGTGCAGATCGAGTAAGCGTCCAGGGCGGAGCAGACCGGACAGGCATCCAGGGCGGAGCAGGCCAGTTATTAGGTGGCCAGGGCAGAGCAGGCCAGTTATCAGGTGGCCAGGGCGGCTCAGACAGTCCATCGGGCGGCCACGGTGGCTCAGACAATCCATCGGGCGGCCACGGCGGCTCAGACAGTCTATCGGGCGGCCACGGCTCAGACAGTCCATCGGGCGGCCACGGCACAGGAACAGACACCGGCGCAGGAACGGGAACGGACACCGGCGCAGGAACGGACAACGGCGCAGGAACAGGCTCGGTGGCGGCCATCTTGTCCGGAGACACTGACGCGAACAGTCTCTGGATTGGCAGACGTGACTCAAACAGTCTCTGGATCGGCAGACGTGACGCGAATAGTCTCTGGATCGGCAGACGTGATGCGAACAGTCTCTGGATCGGCAGACGTGACGCGAACAGTCTCTGGATCGGCAGACGTGACGCGAACAGTCTCTGGATCGGCAGACGTGACGCGAACAGTCTCTGGATCGGCAGACGTGACGCGAACCAGCACTGGCTTGGTAGGTCGCATGGGTGGAGTCGGTAGGGTGAGACACTGGGGCGGCGCTGGCATGGCGAGGCACTGGGGTGGCGTCGGCAGGGCAAGGCGCTGTGGCGGCGCTGGCAGGGCGAGGCATTAGGGTGGCGCCGGCAGGGCGAGACCAAGCGGCAACCTCCCTGTCTCTCTCTTGAAACCAACACGGAAGTGAATTAAACGGCAATTCATCGACTGGCCGCTTGAGGCTGGCTGCAGAAGGGAGTCAAATCTGTATCTCCCCCATGTTAAAATGCCCAACTTTACAGCAGAAAAAAACATGTTTACAGCCTGGTTCTCTCTGTGGCTTTGGTCTATACAGCTAATTTTGCCCTTCATAACAACTGTGAGGGGTGTGCATTTTTTTACAACTCACCCGTTTAGTTGATTAATATTTAAAGTTCTGCAAAATTAAGGGTGTGTCCACTTTTGAGTGACAGGTGGATTCCCGCTGATGTAAATGCTAGCCGGTTAGCCGTCACTTCACCTCAGCAAATTCCAGCTGCTGAACTTGCCATCACTGCCGTGTTTGTGCTTTTTTTCGGGATTATTTCATATAATTTAATACACCCATTACTTCGCCCACGGCTTTGGATTCCGCCGCTGTCGTCGAGTGTCGTTCGAGAGTAAAACCAGTGCTGTATTCCAGTTGTTTCCCTCTGTGAACACGCACTAATGGGATGTCTGACAATTTCGTTGCTTTTTGGAGTTTTCAGATTTAAAAACGTCTATAGATATAAAGGCTACACTCGTTCTGCGGTACCGTTGCTCTGGAACAGATTATAACATGCTAATGTTCCATCAGATGAAATCCTGCAGGTGTCGGTGCTTCTCCGTCCATGCAATAAATGCACATCCTTGAATGAGCGCGGATTTCTAGCGCATTTAACGTTACTTGAACTTCATAGGTAATATATGTATGTTTTGACCCATTTGAGAATTGAGATGCGGCCAAACTGTCACTTTAGCGCGAGCCCCTGTGCAGTTGCAGACTTGGTACTGTGAGTAGCACATAGCATTAGCTCCCAAGCCTGCGCTAACCATGGAGCTAACTCCATAACGTCGCGCTAGGTGGGCGTGGTTTCAGATAGCCAGGCTCCTCAGCTCCGCCTCTTTGCCCATATTCTGTTATCCGGGAGTGACGAGCGGTGACGCGAGGCCAAGATGGCGACGGCCGGCTCCGCCCACTTTAGGCTTCAAAAATGCTCTTCAGAAACCTACGGGTGACGTCACGGACACTACGTCCATATTTTTTTACAGTCTATGGGCGAGACGCTGGGGCGGCATCTGAAGGGCGGGGCGCTGGGGCGGTGCCGGCAGGGCGAGGCGCTGGGACGGCGCCGGAAGGGTAAGGCGCTGTATTTGCCTATCTAAGGCCCTGTTTACACGAGAACGCTCGCGGGTGAAAACGTAAAAATATTTTACCGGATGTGCCTTTCGTTTACATGGTGACGCCGTTTTTGGGGCTTAAAAACGCTAAAAAGTGAAACCACCCTCCAGAGTGGAAATCTTAAAGTAACACCAGGAACCTTTTGCTCTCGGGGTCCCCCTAGAGTTGGGAAACAGTATTGTCCTCTACTACTGTCGTAAACTCTGTCATACATGCACGTGCATTTGTTGACAACCATGATAGCCCTGAACACTAGGAGTAGTTCACATGCAGGTGTTCAGCTTGCGTCGCGTGTGAAATGTCTTCATCCCAGGTACAGTGGCATATATTTCAGCATGTCATGATATTAATATAATTTCATGGGTTATATTTTTTTTCAAACGACAAATGATCGCGATGCTCATGTTTACAAACATTATAGTAGCCTAGTCTATTGGTTACCGTTTTACTGAATATATGATATATATGATACTTCAATGCAATGTTTGAGTGGTAGATATAATAACCATATATCGTCAATATTATAATATCAAGCTACTATAGATGAATCTGCTAATTTTACAAATCGATTTGCATTATAGCTTGAGGCAAGACAAATAAACAAATATCACAGACATGTTAGGTATCCTAAAATATGATTTTGTACATCTTATATATTTACTTGCAAGAATGTAGCCCCTACCAAACTTGTACACGCCCTTTAGACATAGGCTTTCATTTGATATTTGAAAGTCCGCATCGGTCGGGCATAGGCTTGCCACCTTTGATTTGTGAAAAACCGGGACACTCAGATTATTATTATTGTTCCCGTCTAAAGGGTAAAAACTGTAAAAACACAAAAGTCTGCTAGACAGTGAAGGCGTCACGTACGCGTTTACGTTACAGGCATGCACCAGTACAGGAAAATAACAAAACATTATCAAACTAAAATATAGCATTAATTTCATTGACAAAAATAATAATAATTCTGAGCGACACGCAAAGAGCACCGAGGGTTAAAACAGCAGCTTTACTGTAATATGTTGCCTAGTTCCTGGAGCTCTCGGGTGGGGTAAACTGGGGAGATTACGTCCAAAAGACTGTGTTTTGGTACGGGTTGGAAGATCATCTGCACCAGCAAGCTCCAGTAGCAGCGATCCCGGGGACGTTCACTCGTTATCTGGACTACGTACTTTTGTTAAGCGGCTCAGCCTGCACTGTGGGTGAGGCTGATTTTAACATCGCCGCTCAACCACCGTCACCAGCCTCTGTCACCACCCGTCCTGAGTCTCATTCCGTCAAGACCGCCCGTCCAGTGACGAGGAAGAATTGTTCCAGTGCACCTATGCAGCCATTGTGGAGGTGGGGGGTGCTACCACAGAAACCGAAAATTCTCGGGCCAGCAGCATGTATCCAAATTACAATCTTAACCATTTCTATTTCATCAGAAACAATCTGAAAACAGGGCTTTAAGTGTAAAATACCAAACTTGTTCTTTAAAAGTACATTCCGTGACATAAAATTGGGAATATGTGTAAAATGATGTGCGTGTGCATCCGACGTAGGTCTATGTGACGGTTGGTCACTGTGAAAATTGTCTGTGGAAGACGTGTTATGAACGGAACCTGAGCCATTTATATTCTTTGTACAGTCAACAAACGGTTTATTGTAATAAATAGTGATACATAATATGTATTACTTACTGTGCAAATCGATGGAATGATAAAATCCTTCAACTCACTTGCACTGCATGAACCTGTCTGGAAACGGCGGCAAAGAATCTGTGCCTTTACGTGCATTCGCAGAGAACCAACTTTTTTTTTATTCACATAGCTTGGTTCAAAACGCATGTAATTCCCATAAAATCAATTATTTTTTTATTTATTAAAATAAACAACTAAATTTAAATGAGTAAAATTGAATTAGGCTTAAAGGATAATTCCGGTATTTAACACCTTGAGTCTATATTGTAGTTTGTTTTGGATGAACAAGAGTGGTGGACAACATTTTTTTGACAATGGTTCCTCTCTCGAGTTTTTGACTATAAAAGAATTGGCCATGGACCCATTTAACATTGGAGTCAATGGCCATGTCCGAAAATGTCATTAAAACTGCCAATAATGGTGGTGTTCGTTGATGATTATAAACAATATATCGTCGCAATATATGATTCCAATCCGTTTATTTTGCTATAGTAGAACTATTTTTTCAGACACTTCACAACCGTGTAACTTCCGCTCAATATTTGAATCTGAAGCGTTAGCACACTCCCGACCACTTGATGGCGATAACCGATGTTTATGTCTCGCGGGACACTCACGGTCACAGTCGAGTTCAACTTCATATTGCACTGGTCAGTGGTCACGTCTTTCAATATTTTCAAGGTTTTGTTTGTTTATTTCGCTTACTCTCCCGGAGCACAGTTGCTCTGCTCGCTAGCCTTATGAGAAACGGAAGCGAGCAAAAAGACTACATCGACCAAATGTAAACAGCCCCCTTTCCGTTTCCGGTAGCGCATTTATATTAACGAGCACTCAGTCCTTCAACAGAATTCAATGGGATTTTACAAAATGACGAATAAAACACGTCAGAAACTGTATTTCGCAACACTTTTTGTTTCAACTAACATCACTAATCACTCGGTGAGTTGCACAGTTTTGAAAACTAATGTTAAAGGTTGTTTTAATGACATTTTCGGACATGCCCATTGACTCCAATGTTAAATGGGTCCATGGCCAATTCTATTATAGTCAAAAACTCGAGAGAGGAACCATTGTCAAAAAAAAATTGTCCACCACTCTTGTTCATCCAAAACAAACTACAATATAGACTCAAGGTGTTAAATACCGGAATTATCCTTTAATTTAATTGGGGCCATTAAAAAAATTTCTGTGTAGTTACTGACCTGATGCAGACACAAAACTGAAGCGGATTGATGTGATGCTCAGTAGTCTTGGTCTGGAGTGAGGTTTACGTGAGGTAAAACTGTGAGTAAAACCATGGAGCACTGCACTGTAGAGCTCCCGAAGCCATGCTTTAATTTTTACGACTTAAAGTCTAGAAAATACTAAAAATATTAGGCTGTCCTCTGCACTTCAATAAGTGTCTGGATTGACTCAGCTAAAATCAAACACCAGAAGAATACAGAGGACGGTTTGGACTGCTGAGAGGATCACTGGTGCTTTCCTGCCCAACCTCCAGGAACTGTATCCATACAGAGAAGAAGAAAAAAAGGCCTCAGAAAAATCAACCTCACATCCAAGCCCACTTCTCTTTGAACTTTTGCTGTCTGGCCAGCGCTACAGAGCACTGAGCACCAGAAAAACCAGGCACAAGAAAAGTTTCCTTCCCGAGGCAATCTACCTCTTGAACAGTTAAATGTTCTCCAATATAACTTTTATTTATTTAACAATACATACCTCTTCCTATTCCATTCCCTGCTAATTCTATTCAGTTCTATATAGCACACATGTGTACAAATTTGTGTCTATTTTTTATTATTATATATACACATAGGCTTATGTGTCTTATTCATATTTATCTTCATTTTTTATTTTTTTTACTACATGTGTGCTGTTGTTGTCTCTGTACTGGTAGCTTCTGTCACCAAAAAATGATTTGTGTGTGCAAACATACCTAATAAAACTCTTTCTGATTCTGATATCATATTTGTGAGATTTAGTCAGATTAAACCATTTTGAGGTTAATTTATCTAATATTTATTGTGTACCATGGTAATATTCAATAATTCTATGAGTTCAGCTTTATCGTGTTGCTAATACAATGTATCTTCAATTAAAATATGGGCAGTTAAATAATGTATTATTCACATAGGCCTAGTTATGAGCAAATTATCTTTCAGATTAATCTCTTTTGGGAAATTCTCTTGACTGAATCTCTTGACTGTCATCGTTATTCAATTATTAACTTATAAACGTATTATTTAGTATTTTATAGCCTAATAATGATATTTAAATATATATAAATATAGAAGAATTATAGGTCTATCTATGCCAACAGTCATAATTATGTAGCCTTGTTTACTAGGGGGGCTTGTAGCACTCTTAAGATGGCCCCATAATACATATGTTAACATATGTCTAAATATATTACAATATCGTTACCTTGACTATATAGCCTATTCCGTAGGATATAATCAGGATATAATAGGCCTACTGCCGTTTTTCAATGAAGTAGCAGCCTACCCTTCTCTTTCCTCTCCAAACATCGCGAGAGGTTATCTCATTGGCGTGACGTCAGAACGTGAGCACAGAAGCGGACAAGATGTCGCTGGCAAGGTAAGTAGCACTGGAACTGTTTTTAAGGGTTTTTGTTTCCACTTTTACATTAAAACTCAAGGTAACGAGGTCTACGGGTTTTTTATGTGGCCACGTGTGATGTTTGTTTATAATTTGAATTCTTTATTAACTGAATTATGTTATTTGATGCGCTGAGGCCTGCGGTGTTGTACTCTTTGTATCACAGTGAGTGCTAAGAAGCTAATGCTACGACCACAGCAAAAGCAAAAAAATAACATTTCTAATACATAAATATCAAATTAGCGATTGATGTGTGTTTTTTGTGTGTATATATATATATATATATATATATATATATATATATATATATATATATATATATATATATATATATATATATATATATAATTAGGCTGTAAATGCATTTGTCACATCTCCATTCTTTAAAGTTATAGGTACCTCTTGTACTTTGTGCAGTTGAACTTGAATAATTGTGATTTAATTTGACATGCAATTTGCCTATGTTAAGGAAACATTTGTTGTCGCCTTTTAAATCTAATTTCTCTCTGTTTGGCATGCAGTGTTCACAATTTCTACATCATACACCCACATGCTATTACATCACCAGGTGATAACACCCATAAGATGTAAACTTGCTTCCATATACAGCTGTAATTGACATGCTATTAATAGGGATCACCTGGTGATTTAATAGTTTCTGTCAACCTCACTTGACTAATTTTTTTTCCCCATCTTGTAGTTTTCTCCCTGCACCCACCCAACTGTCCCAGGACCAGCTGGAGGCGGAGGAGAGGTCTCGTGTTCAGAGGTCACAATCCACTGCTTTGGTCTCCACTCGCAAAGAACCTCCTCCCTACGGCTTCAGGAAATCATGGGTGCCCCGAGGACTAGAGGTACTGCAAAACAAGATTATTTATGATTTGATTAGAGATTATTTTTGGATATTCAAATCCATTTTAGCACTGTAGAGGCTTGTTTCAGAAATGAGGTTGAGTGAAAAGTATATTAACCCCGAATTGAGGGAAACTCTGGGTTTTCAGTTTCATAATCGGAGATATCTCAGTGCATCCCTAGTTTTTACAGAGTTTTATTTACACATTTTGATTTCCAATTCTTTGCACTTCTAAATGTCTGTTCAGTGGTTGCTATGTAATGCACTTCCTGTCACCTAGACACTCCCAAGTTAGCAAGACCGAGAGTGTGGGTATTGGCATAGGCCCTATAATTATATAATACATTATTTAAACTTGCATCTTTGCTATTAGCAGAGAGATGTTGCACAGATGCATTTTATTCACTCTAACCTCACTAGATTATGCTAGATCTAATGAGCCAAAATAACTGACTGTCTTTGCTTCGGGTGTTAGTTTCCTACACTGATTAAATCATACAGTAAATTGCTTTGGTAATCCTTATAATATTATTTTAAAGGATTTTGGAGATGGAGGAGCTTTTCCAGAGGTCCACGTGGCCCAGTATCCTCTGGAAATGGGTAGGAAGAAAAGGACGTCCAATGCTCTGGCAGTGCAGGTGGATGCAGAGGGCAAGATCAAATATGACGCCATTGCTAGGCAAGGTCAAAACAAAGACAAGGTGCCTCATCTTCTTGTGTTGTTGAATTATTAATATATATTCAGTGAATCACACCTGGAGAGGACGTTTTCATTATTTTATTTGCTTGTTTCAGGTCGTGTTCAGCAAATACACAGACATGCTTCCTAAGGAAGTACTAAACGAAGATCATCCTGAGCTGCAGAAACCCGATGAAGAGGCGGTGAAAGAGGTGAGATATAACACAGCCTCGTTTGACTGAGAGCAGGTTAAAATGTAGATATTTACTACAGGCTAAAATAGGGCTATCAAAATGGCTGAAAAACTACATTTGAATCTTTTACTTAAATATATTATCGAATTATATTTGAATTTAAAAGTTATGATTTCAGTTTGGGGGGAAAGCTTTTGGCTTGTTTCCTGTGGCCACAAGAGGAAGCTATGAGAGAAATTGTAATGCACCAAATTTTATTTTTCAAAAGCAATGAAATGGCATGACTGTCTGGAATAAAAAAAACGTTTATCAATTTCAAAAACTGTGTAAGAAATTATGAACAAAGCAGCATTATGTATTTATGCATAGTTTAAATAGAAAGATCCAAAGTACTTTAGCTTTTAAATCATGAGATTCAGTGGAACAGGGAAAAAAAGGTTTTTAAATGTTGAAGTGCAAGACACAAGTGCAGTTGTCAAAAATGGCTGTCTAACGATCAATGGAAAAGCAGCGCAGAAAATGCGTTCTTGGTTGCAGTTTAGACGTGCAGCAATTCTCTGCATTGAGCTGCTCTATGTCTGCATTGTTTAGAAAAAACATTTTTGCATTCGAATGTGGATTTTTATTTTAAATTCGACTAATATTCGAAATGGGGTTTTGACAATAACAGCATTGCAGTAGTTAATACTAATACCAGTGGAATTTCATAATCGTTAATATCAGTTTCGCTATCCTAGCGAAAAATTTATTTCTAATGATTGCTGTATGCATTCCTTTGTTTAAAGCTGCAGTCCGTAGCTTTTCCTCTTTGTCGCCATCTCTGTTTGAAATCTTCAATTGCAGTTATTCGCGGAATAATCAATATATTATGTCACTGTGCGGTGTGGATACTGTCATTCAGAATCACACATTCTACTTTGGAAATTGTAAGTATGATCAACATAATAATTTTCACCGGAAAATGTCATCTGAACAAGTAACATCCACTTTTGTTCTGACCAACTAAGGGGAATAAAGCATTGCAGTAAATCGCGCTGATTAAATCTAACGATCGCTTATCACGTCGAACCGTGCAAATTATACTTTGTTGTCAAATTGTTAATGTTAACAACACCAGCATTGCGTGACTACATGTATTTCAGTAGCCTACTCTATAACTGAACGAATTAAGCGAACAAGAGCGCTACTGTTACATAATTGAATCGTTGAAATTTCTTACCTCTCCAGCAGAAAAAAAAGCTGTCTCTGCGTCCGGTTTGAACCCCTTTCAAAACACTGAGTTCACGCCACCTTTCAAAAGCCCTTCGGATATTTATCCTTTTTTTACGCATGGGCCGGTTTTAGTCTCCGTAGCCACTCAAAGTCTTTTGCATTTTACAACATGTGAATCTCGACACTGGGGATTGTCGTTTGTACCTTTCTGGATCCGCCATCAAATTGAAAAGTTTATTTATATCAAGTGCTGTGACTGTGAGAAAAGGCTATAAATCTACACCTCCAGCATACTCGCACGCAATATAGCCTTTACTAGCCGAGACTCCTCCTTTATGTGTATAGATGTGACGCAAAGACATGCTTGAATTTCCTGCAGAAATCCACCAGTACCACAGGAATTAAAAACATTATAACAAGTTTACCGTTTTTAATCAAGCTAAGGCAAGCAGATAGTTTTGAACACTGGCTGGTTATGTACTTGCTCAATTTATTTTGGATAAATTTGAACCCCAAAAAGTTACGGACTGGAGCTTTAAATTATTAACATCATATTAATACCAATTAAGTTCTACATGTATTTTTTATATAAGGTAAGCTTTTTATAAGTATTTTTTTTTAAGTGAACGGACGACAGAAGCAGGTTTATTAAGCTTCATTTACAAAGCAATGTGCATAGATGCTGGTCCATAATCACTAACTTCGAGTGGGTTTTTGTTGGCTGGTGTTAAAATGACTTGAACGATGTTGGTACTGTTGTTGTTGTTTTTAATCAAACAATAATCCTCATGACTTTCAATAATTTTGAAGCCAAGCCAGCATGAATTAACGTTCCAGTTTCCTCCTGTAGATTACAGAAAAGACCCGAGCAGCTCTGGATAAACAGGTCTCGCAGAAGATTGCAGCGGCTATGCCTGTACGTGCTGCAGACAAACAGGCCCCAGCACAGTATATTCGGTAAGGCCAGTTCCACTGACAAAGGCTCTTAAACCTAGAGTTTAAATAAATGTTCTGGGTTCGCTACAAGTTGAGCTATATTTCAACTTGTGCCTTGGTTTAAAATCAAGTAAAGCAAGCCATTGTTGAAAGGTGTAATGTGCAGCTTGAATTTTTGTTCTAGCACAAGTATGAATTATTCAGTAAAAACCGAGCATTAAAGTTGTCCAAATCATCTGTTTTGATTTAGGAGTAGTTGCCCCCTTGTGCTTCCATTTTAACTGCATTACTGTAATGATTTTTGCTTAAAAACACTGAATTATTTTCTTTTGTTATCGGCGTTATGCCACAGATACCACAGAGATATGCCACAGAGTTTGTATTGAACTTGAAAAATTTGTTTAACGTCAGTCTGAGAGTTTCTGTGCGATTGTGTTTGCACTGTCAACAGCATTTTGTTATTGAGTTTGAGTTCACAAAAGTTCCATAAATTGTTCTTATATTTCTTAAAGGTACACACCCTCCCAGCAAGGACTCGCGTTTAACTCTGGAGCGAAACAGAGGGTCATCCGTATGGTGGAAATGCAGAAAGATCCAATGGAGCCGCCGCGATTCAAGTATGTGACCTTAATCTGAGATGCAAGTGAAATTGAGTGTGGTGTGTGGGAAACGCACAAGAATCTCAATGTTTGTGTTTTCTTACAGAATCAATAAGAAAATTCCTCGTGGACCTCCATCCCCTCCTGCTCCAGTCATGCACTCTCCAAGCAGAAAGGTAGGAGTCTTATTTCCGCCAACTATCGATCCCAACATTGATAGTCATCGGCTTTGTTTACACTCAGAATCCACAGAAACCTGTCTGGAGGAAACATTTCTGAGAACATCTCAACTAAACTCAAAGCATCCCTGTTTTTTTGTAGATGACTGTGAAAGAACAGCAGGAGTGGAAGATTCCACCCTGTATTTCCAACTGGAAGAACGCAAAGGTAACACTGAGCCTCCATCAATTATTCAGCTGTTTATTGTTGTTTTAAAATATTGATTATGGATACAACCGTGTTGCTTTCTCTCACCTCTCGTTGTTGCTTCTCAGGGTTACACCATTCCTCTGGACAAGCGTTTGGCTGCTGACGGACGAGGCCTGCAGACAGTCCACATCAATGAGAACTTTGCCAAGCTGGCTGAGGCTTTGTACATTGCAGACAGAAAGGTAGGCCGCTTATTCCTGCGTCCCTTAACACTCTGAATTCCCACATTGCTAAGTTTTCTGACTTTTAAGAAGTAAAGAAACCTTCAACACTATCAACATTACAGAACAGTTTCTCAGACCAAAATGATGTATGAAGCACTATCTGGGAGTAACACTCTCATGATGACATCTGTAAAAAAACAAACAAAAAAAACATGGCTCCTCTGATCAATTTGGAGAGCATTTATAGATCTAGCTTAATTTTGGTTGGGAATGCTCGCTTTTTACAACGCAAACAAATCCCTATTTAAGTTCTTTCTGGGGCTGGTAAATATTTAGATTTATTTTTATGCTGATGTTGTTGGTTGTGTGATGTGTACAGGCCAGAGAGGCTGTGGAGATGAGAGCTCAAGTGGAAAAGAAGATGGCCCAGAAAGAAAAAGAAAAGAAAGAAGAGAAGCTGAGAGAGTTGGCTAAGATGGCCAGAGACAGGAGAGCTGGAATCAAAGCCCACGGTGACAAAGGTACAAAAAGACAGACACACACCATCATTGAATGTGGATGTATTACTCTTATACGTGTTATCATACACAGCATATGTAGTATTTTCCTGAAAAATTTGATATTTGACTTACAATCACTGTTTGAAATCCTGCCTACACTTTTATGTTTAAAGTTAATATTTATTTTAGATGTGTTTTCTAAATCTGAGACTATTTGGTCTCGGCCCTGGTTTCGGTCTTCAGAGTGCTGTCACTGTTCAATGAGATCACCATCTATGTCTTTGGTTTTCTCTCAGGTGGTGAAGAGACAGAAGTCAGGGAGCGTGAAGAGATCCGTCACGAGAGGAGGAAAGAAAGGCAGCACGACAGGAACATCTCCAGAGCCGCCCCTGATAAGAGGTACATGCATTTTTTACACACTTGCCCTGAATCATTCATGGGCCGGTAGAACTGGTGCAAACATCCCATTTTAATGTACGTGGTTTTGCGTTATTTTCTGTCCTCTGATCTCACACAAGTCCCACCGGTGTTCGTTTTTACATCGGGCACCTTTTAGTGAAACAAACTTGGCACGTCCCGTATTCAGACCCATTTTGTCGTACTTGTTAAAATGGATTTAATCTGTAGTTGTAATAGCTTGAATTATTCATGCTTTTTCCTCAAAAGATGTTCGTGTGAGAACTCCCTAAACTTCCATTTTGAGATGCGTGTAATGTAGCGTGATGGCTCTTTGTATGAGGTGTTAATGTGGTTTTAGCTGATGTCAGTGTAATTTTGGTCTGTCCAGGTCGAAGCTACAAAGAGATCAGGACAGGGACATCAGTGAGCTCATTGCCCTGGGACAACCGAACCCTCGTACCTCCAATGAGGCTCAGTATGACCAGAGACTCTTCAATCAGAGCAAGGTAAGCAACCCTCAGGCTTTGCTGATCTCAAATTGGTCACCGTACTGATTTTAGTTATCAGTTTAATGGTAAGGTGCACAATTAAATGCATGAAATAGTGTTTAGCTCCTTTATCTGCCTTTGTGATTTTTTTTTTTTCTTTAAAAAAAAAAAAAAAAAGGCTCTGTTGATGAATCTTAGACCTTGTTTGGCAGGGAACATGTTAATATGTAAATATTATACATGTTAATAAGAAACGATTGAAGACTCATCGTTTTTGTCTACACTTGACCCATTAATACTAGCACTTAGTATTCTATATATCTCTTTAAAAAAGAAAACCTTTCTGCATGTTTTGTGCTAGACTAACTGGGACTGGTTTTCTATTCTTCTTATTTGGAAGTTGTTTTGGATAAGTGTCTGCTAAATAATTAAATCTAAATGTACTATCAAAGCCTGTTTTACATCATCCAATCTAATATTGGATAAAATCAAGTCAAGCTGATTCATCACATCATGCACATCATTCCACACTAAGTATTATTTTTTGGTTTCGCACAGAAACACAGCTTAATCAGGGTTCCCGCGGGGTCTTAAAAGCATTGAAAAAGTCTTAAATTTGATAATCTCAAATTAAGGCCTTAAAAGCCTTGAATTTGGTATACAAAGTCTTGGATTTCGTTACAAAGGTCTTAGATTTTTTTGCTTTTCCTAGGATTAAGTTCATACCGTAACAAAATTAATTGTAACTAATGTAGGCTTATTAAAAATGCATGCAGCGTTGAGTGCACCTCGCGCTCCACGAAATAGCAGAAAGCGCGCGTACCCGTTACTATGGTTACTAGGCTAGTGAGGTACAGAACGAGATAGTAGCCCAGCCCCAGCCTAGTTTGTCGTCTGAAATGGGAAAGTGTCGGTTTAATCCGCTGTGGCCACAAATGCCAGAATTCAATAATTTAAACCCCAAATCAGAGCTTTTCTGTTAAAAGAACATGTTTTCTACGCGGTCGTTTCAATAGTATCTGGCAACCATGCGCGCGCGCGCTCTCTACCCTGCTGAAGAAGCACGGATGATCTGAAAACACAGACAAGCTGGAGTTCAGCGATCTTTATTTGAGATTTCTACTTAAATTAAAGTGTCATTCAGTCGGTCTGTGTTCTGTCACGAGCCGCTTGCGCTGTTTGTGCGACTAAATCTGCGATCAAAATGCCGGCTGATATCCAGCAGTGTTTTAATGTTGATCATATTATACGAGCAATAATGAAATGTTTCCCGAATATCCACACGATTTCAAATGTGAGATTGATTTTATACAACAGTTAAAAAACAACAAAAGGGTAACATTAAGTGATGTACTGCATAAAACAGTATAGTCAGGCTTATTGCTCTATTTTGCAACAAAATCTGTGGCTTTGAACGAATCGTGAGATTCAATGAATCAATGACTCAATGAAACGAGACTCGATGACTCACTCATAAAGACAGTGAGTTACCGCCACCTACTGGCTATTTAAATATAATATTTTTATTAATATTAAACGTCTTTTAACATTGCATATTTATTGAACATTGTTTTATTTAAAGTATTATTCATTTTTAAAAGGTATTATAAAGGTTAAAAATTAAATGGAACATTTTATTAAAGGGGGCGAATATTGTCCCTTAATGGAAAAGGTGTGACTGCAGTCTAAGTGGAAGAGAGGGGGTACCAGGGGGTACGGCACTCTAAAAAATTGGTGAACCACGGAACTTATGAAAAGGGATGTAGAATTGCACAAGTGCTACTGCTAAAGAGTGCAATGTCAATGATTTATCATAAGCTTAATTGAATGGCCTAGAGAGAATAATTATGACATTTTCTGTCTAAAGACTACATATAAAGTAGCTACCAAAAGTAAAGTAACTGCAGTTTGACTAAAAGTAATGACTAAAAGTTTGCATTCATAAGCGTTTTCGTCTGAAGATGAAGACTTACTGAATCAAAAATGGCTGCCAAAATGAACACTGGCCTACACACGTGCGCACTACAACGCTGTTGCGTATGTATTAAATATGATTGATAATTTAAATAAAATGTTTTATTTAATGTTTTATTTAATTCAAGTAGCCTACATGTACATAATTATTTTAAATAATTATTTAAAATTGTAAAATTTTAAGGGTTTAAAATGTATACAGATTTGACATTTTCCCCTCATATGTTGGAATGGGTACGAAGTTGGCATTGAATTTCATTTGAAATGGTATTAAAAAGGTCTTAAAAAGCCTTGAATTTAAGTTTGAGGATCCTGGGGGTACCCTGTTAATGCAAACGAATGCTCTCAATGGTCAAAAAGGGGAATTAAAATCAAATCTTGGTCGTTGGTAATCAAATTGTGATTTTCAGAACGTGGGAAATTATTGGTAATCTCTAGTGCATATATATATATATATATATATATATTTATTTTTTATATATATTTTGACTATAAAATGTTTTAAAAAAATCAATACAGATGACTGTAAGATGCACTTTTCATAGCTGTGAGGTATAAAACTCACTGTTTGTTTGTGTTTTTCAGGGGATGGACAGTGGTTTTGCCGGTGGAGAGGATGAGATGTATAATGTGTATGATCAGCCCTTCAGAGGTGGCAGAGACATGGCACAGAATATATACAGGCCCGGTAAGAATGCGGATAAGGACGTGTATGGAGACGACCTGGACACACTCATGCAGACCAGCAGGTATGGAGACGCATGGACTCAATATTTTTCAGGCATTTTAACTACAGAAAAAGATTTGGGTCTTTTTATAAATTAAATTTAAAATACAAAGGTAATCATTACAACCTTATGATCAACTTGCTTTAGGCCCTACTGAAAATGGTTAGAAACTATGGAGGACCAAACCTGCAGAAATTAAAAATGAATAAATAAATGAATAAATGTGACAAATAGATAAATAAATGTGATAATATAAAAATAAATAAAGGAATAAACGACTTGATAAAATAAATATGAAAATAAAATTAATTTATTTTTGTATTATTTTTCCCCTTAATGTATTTTCTGCTTTTATACATTTAAAAAAAAATTGTTTTAACTTTTATTTATTGGTTATTTATTTATTTTTATATTTATTCTTACATTTATTTATACATTTATTTATTTCCACGTGTATTTATTTTTAGATTTATTGATTCATTTATTTTTACATTTCTTTGTCTTGTATGATAATTAGGTGGGTTGGTCTTGCTTACCATTGGTTCATCGTTGAAGCGCTTCGCTTGCTCGATTACTCTGGCTTTGTATAGTGACGTCGGGTGGTGGTGACCATAGACATGTATAAAGGCTAGATGGCTCAAGGCGGAGTCAGCATAGTTGCCAAGTCTGCTTATAATCCGCGACTTTGGGCTTTTTTTTATTAGTAAGTCGCGTTAAAACAGCACGGGTTGCGGGTTGCGTTTTTTTGGGCTTATTAAAAAAATATGGTTGCTTGTTAGGAAAATCTGACAAGCAACTTTGTTTTCTTTACATCTATGGTCACCGTTTTCACAATCTCCAATACATTGATTGACACTCTCTGCTCACAGCTATAGCCAATCAGTGCAAGTGGCATAATTCGTCAAAACATTCCGCCGAATCCGCCCCCTTACCCCCCTCATTGGAGGAAAAATCACGTTCAACGTGCAGGCGCGCGCGACGCTGTAAGCTATGATAGACGTAAATAAATACACACATTTCAATTTCTACAAACAAATGCCTCCAACGAAGTGGTCCAAGTATGGCAAAAAGTACAACAAAGACTAGGAAAAGGAAAAACTACTTAAAGACTGGATAGCGATGTGCAGGTACTGTAAAACGGAGATTCGTGCTCACCATGGAGACCCCCTACAACATGTAAGCACAGAAAAACACAAGCCGCTTTGTTGCAGTTCGCTGATTTTTTTATCCTTTTTTTCCCCTAATCTGTTTATCCTTTTGTAATAAAGTAGTTGTTTCAGTTTAATATGTTGCAGGCTCATTTATTGGTAATAAATAATAAATGATAATGCTGAAACTAAATAATCTAATAATATATATTGGGCGTGTTTTGGGCTTGTTTTTGAAGCTCCAGTTGCTTATTTGTCTCGCGAGAGTTGGCAACTGTGGGAGTCAGCTGTGTCGTCAACTTGGCGGCCATCTTAGGTCAGGAGACTGCGCTGCTGCTCCCTGCTGCTGTGGACGGAAGCTGAGTGACAAATGCTCGTAACTTGCTGAATTCTTGACGGATTTACAAACGGTTTGGTTTATTACAAACCTTATTAACGTGGCTATGATTTGTGCTGATGCCGATGTTTAAATTGTAGCTTCACGTTTTGAGAAACGCTTAACATTGCAGCATAGCTGTGTGTTTCATGGCATCCCTGACGTTTATGACACACCAAGCCGTTTGAAAATCGGTTGAAAATTGAGCAAAATATAGTTATTTATAATAACTACATGCACAATGTCTTTATACATGTCTATGGTGGTGACAGGCATAGACATGTCTATGGTGACAGGTGTGTGGCCTACTATGGCGGACGTTTTACAAATAGCTAGAGAGTTGCGCAATTTAGCAAATGAAGTTGGTAACGCATCAAATACTATGTGTTGTTTAGATTAGATGTGCTTATCGATGTTTTAGGAGAGATATTTGCCAACATGAACGTCGAAGAACAGCCAGAGAAAAGGCAAGCTTGTTCGTCTTGCAAATCCTCTTCCTCTGTTGTAAGGCGTAAATACGGTAGTCTTGCAACTTCAGCTAGAACGCGTAGGAAAGTAAACAAACCAGCCATCATTTTAGAAGTGAAGGGGATAGTAACATAAGTGCAATAAAAACAATTCTGACCTGTCAACTTGACATGTTTTATTTTTCTTGCTTTTAGCTGGCAAAAAAAAAAAAAACTACTGAACAATAACCACCAATTTCTATAATATTTTATTAAACATTTTTTATGACAATTGTATGATCTAAGTCAGTGGTTCCCAAACTTTTTCCCTGTAAGAGACGCCGGCGTGACCACAACAGTGCCCAACATCAAATGGCAAACATAATGCAAGCGGAACGAAACTGCTCGTTATTGTGTGGTTGACGGACCGTTTATCAGTTTGGACCAGTGCAGCGCGAGCCGATCGTGATCATGCGACGCTGTTACTACACAGCGCTAATAAGAGATCCAGTAAAGAAAGCATTTGAATTTGCCACAGAAGTAATAACATCGCTGCGAGATCTAACGTTAGAGAGAAACATTCACATTTCTCCGTTATTAGCGCGTGGAAACCAGGAAGAAACATTGTGCCGTGAATGAACCATGGATTGTTGGATTGTTCTGATTTTCCTAGAAGCCATTGGTGGTTGAGAAAAGCAACCATTTCAGTTATTTAGAGTCAAGATCTATTACAGAACAGTCATTAAACTAGAAAACCAACCATCCACTGGGTGTCTGACTCCTTACTATCGATTAGCTGGCCTGACGATTCTATTCGTGAGCTCTCAGCCAATGATGCACTGAAGCTACACAAGGACCGCCTTCCTCATTTCCATGTTACACATGGAAATGTAAAAATAAATGAATCAATAAATAAATAAATACATGTGGAAATAAATAAATTAATACATAAATAAATAAATCTAAACAATAAATGTAAGAATAAATAGCCTATATAAAAATAAATAAATAACGAATAAATACAAGTTAAAACTATTTTTTAAATGTATAAAAGCAGAAAATAATACAGTAAGGGGAATAACAAAAATATTTTTAATATAAAAATAAATTTGATTAAAAATGAGTCATTTATTTTATCAAGTCGTTTATTCCTTTATTTGTTTTCCTATTATCACATTTATTTATCTATTTATCACATTTATTTATCTATTTATTAATTTATCTATTCATTTATTTATTTTTAATTTCTGCAGGTTTGGTCCTCCATAAGAAACACAACAGATGCGCATTGGTCTTTTTGACACGTTTGTTTGGTTCATGCACTTAACGATTCCCCTTCTCTCTCTCAAGGTTTGTTCCTGATCGGGAGTTCTCCGGTGCGGACCACGGCCCCCGCCGTGACGGGCCGGTGCAGTTTGAGGAGGATCCTTTCGGTCTGGATAAGTTCTTGGAGGAAGCCAAGCAGCATGGAGGCTCCAAGAGGGCGTCCACCAGCGGCCGCTCAAAGGACTACGACCACGAGAAGAAACGCAGGAAGGAGTGAGACACTTTCTCTGTCCACAGATGCAGGGTCAAATCCTCCTCCCCCTATTTTTATAGCTGTAAAGTGAATGATGAACTATTAGTAATATGGTGTTTCATCTTTTTTTTCTTTTTTTTATCGTCCTCTTAAATCTAGATGTTTTCTCCAGTCATGTTTCTTGAGCTCAAAAGTGTGAACTTAAAACTGTTGTACTGCAAAGCCATTCTAATAAATGTCTTGTAGAGGATTTCATTGAATGTGAAAGATTATTTGTCTAAAGTAATCTCTGAACAGTGCTCCAACTACTTTGGTGCAAGATTAAATGAATTTTAAATGACTCTCCATTAGTCTTATAAATCCAGTGCATCTGCTAAAACAAACATGAGCTCTCCTTGAGTTTAAGTGGGAAGATTAGTATTGTTTAGTTAGTTCGAGAGCTTTATAAAGAATGCATAGCTTACATTTTATGCAAAAATAGTCTGTAAATTGGTCCTCTATTAATAATAATGGGTTGAATAATTCTTTAAATAATGGCATTTTCCCTAGGATTGTTTCAAATGGAGAAAATGCTTAATGTTTTAAATGATATAATGCTCTTCCTGATTTTAAGGAAAGAGTAAATGTGTCAGACTTGGACTTGATATTTAAAAATAATGTCAGTGTCAGTAGCATTTTTACAGCAAATATTAATTGTCCCATTTTGTTACTTACCATCACTCATAACATTTAGGAAAAAAGAGCAGATGGCTGAGTAATGACAGTGATTAAATGTCATGATGCTATAATTTTTAATAGGTTTACATCATAATCTTAGAGCATAGCTTCATGTGATAGTGAGGTTAATTGACTCTTATAGCTAGAAATACTTATTTTCTCCAAAAAATGTGAAATGTCATGCATTTTATATCAAAGCACACATGATGATTGATGAAGATTTTTTTAATTCTAAGATGTATTAATTTATAATAAAATAATAATAAAGGAATTAAATAATTTAAGGTTTAAAGGGGATTTAAGGGAATAAGAGGGGTAAAAGAGGTTCTAGGTATAATTAGTTATGAAGTAATAAAAAAATTATATTTGCAAGTAATATTTTAAAATGCACATGTTCACTCTTATTCATATGTCTGATATGTTGAAAAACGCAAATGTTTCTTGTCTCGTCACATTCATTTATGGATTGCATGAATCATGATCACATATTTTCAATTAAAAACTGAAATTTCACAGGTATGTTTATTCTACACTAAAATGACAAGATAAGACAAATGAGGAAATATATTATTTTTTTCTTAATAGCTCAGACTCCGCATATGCATGTGATAAGTGTTTTAACAGGGTTTGAAGTAGTAAAAAGAGCCCTCATTACATCTGAAACTGCATTTGATTTATAATACCGCATGATTGCCTTATAGGCTGTAATTATCTGCCATAAAGGTGATAAAATGCCAGGGTTGAAGAGCTGATATAGCCAAGCTAACTCAAATATGTCTTTCTAAAAAAATCATAATTTCTCTGGTCATATTGCTGAATGTATCGTTTCTAATGTGATTTAGGTTTCCTAATTGAAACATTCTACGCTTGAGTAATTTGGAGTTGTATGATGTATTTTGTTCCTACATTTGATTTATTTCTTGAAAAATGCAGCCAATTTGCATAATGATTAAATGTCCTCAATAATTTAAAGGGCCAATAAATAACAACAAAATCTCTGCTCCAAAAACAGTTTAGGGATTTATGTGTGTTACTTAGCAATGTTAGTCCCATTTATCATCTTTGATTATTAATGTATCACTGGAAACTTAGCAGCCACAGTTTAGCTCGTTTACAGTTTTGCATATAATCTTCAATGTCTATGGAAGTTGATCAGGCCTAAACATATAAGAACACTTAAGCATGTGATGTATAAAGCATTATCAGTTATTGAGAGCTCAATTTAACCCATTTTAGCATAAAATATTTATATATAACATATCCAGTGAAAACCAGATGCATGCTTTATGGATCAGTGTACAGTATACATATTTTTAAATATCCTTTCTCATTTTGTTTCTCATTTCGATTCCAGCATTGTCCAAGTGTTCAGGTGTATTTAATTCTTCAGGACGGGCAGATAATGAGTCCTCTCTTTTCTGTTGTTTGCATTTCTAAAATGCATGGAGCAAAGAAAAATGAGTTTCTCATTGATGACAGCCTAAGGAAATTGGTTCTTTTGCGAGCTTTTGTATGGTTTGAAGAACAAACAACCAGCACATTGTTTTGTGTCATAATGGAAACTTTGGCAAGCAGACAAAAGCTAAGATTGATAGGTCCTTATCTGCTGTCCACCGAGGAACAACCAGCAATATTCCAGGCTGGTTGTTTCAGTCGATTGGGGAAAAAGCTTTTTGTTCTTCTGGAGCGGAGACAAAAACAGCTTTTAAATAGCGTTCAGCTGCTCGTCTGAAGCTCCAGAGCGCTTCAGAAAAGAAAGTAATGGTTGTGTCAGTCAAACAGATGCCTCTTTTATATTAACCAGTAAATAGCCATATGTTTATTAAGAAGACTTTACTGACTGTTTATTGGTGAATGTGCACTTTTGGCCCTGTGGAAAAACATTACATTTCGTCCAATAATTGAACCGTTAAATGAGGACCTTACAAAATTAGAGAAATCATTTTTCTGTAAAGCTACTTTTGAAACAACGTCCATCGTGAACAGTGCTTGAGCCCTTAAATTTCCATTTTGTGGAAATACCTGCGGTGTATATATAATTTGAGACAAAATCTTGCCATGGCTAATTTGAAACCTAGTATTTGATACAGTTAAATGATAGGCACACACTTTTTGCATAATTTGACCAAATTACGACTTCATTTGAAATGACAATAAAAAATATTCTAGGGGCTGTGGTGGAAATTACGTCACAACTCAGGGACTTTGATGTAAATATTGATATATAATTTTCACAATAAATATTAAATAATAAGGTTTTTTTTCACTCTTTGTTTAGGTTATTATAATGTAATAATAATCATTTAACATTGTAACAATTACTATTTTATGATTTTAGCACAGGTAAAAATCTGTTTCATCACCTGATTCGAACATAAAAGTACCCAAAGAAGCAACACCCTTGTTTGTGACATTACATAGAATAAACAGCATAAATCTGCAAAAATTACATATTGATGCCTCAATATTGTGACAAATTCAGGATGGAGGACAGTGTAACATTTGTCACAATATTGTTTAAGTGGTTTTATTCAGTATCTCTCTCTCTCTCTCTCTCTCTCTCTCTCTCTCTCTCTCTCTCTCTCTCTCTCTCTCTCTCTCTCTCTCTCAGATAAAAACAAAACAAAACATGGACACTTGTAGAAATTCATGTACCACAAAGAATTGTTGCAGTGTATTTTATTTTATTTCAATCTCAGCTGTAAATCAGAGCCTGTTCTCGTTTTGTCTTGCAAAAACACTGGGAAAGATGGAACCATTAATCTTTGCATTGATAAAGAAGGGAATCCAGTCTGCAAATGGACTGATATGAACAAGATCAGTTGGCAGACCTGCTTTTATTGTTCGCTTATTGCATCATTTGTCATGCTGTAGTCTATCTGTGTAGGGTTTTCAGCCATGATGAATGTAATGCTGTATGAAAACATGCTTTCATAGAAATTGATGTACTCGGAGCTCTTTCCTCGAAAGTAGGATGCGGGTTGCCCAAATATTCTCATTATAGGAACACTTCCAACACGTATTTAAAACCTCATAACTAAGGGTGCTCCGATTGATTGGGCACCGATCGTTATCGGCCGATAATAGCTTTGCATAGTTTGATCGGTGGTCCCTATAAAGGCTGATTAGAAGAGCCGAACAGATGATGCAAAACTTTGTTTTTGTTTTATTTTTGCTGTAATTCTTTATGTTGCTCATCAGGATCCAGTGAAAATGCACAGCTAAAAGTGCTTCATTACATTCACCAGTTTGGCAGTTCTACCAGGTGTCCGAAAAGGACAATAAATTGGCAACGTCTTTTCTCAAGTGAGCATAAACAGTTGGGAAATAGTTGTATGTGTATGTGTATGTGTATCATTAATGTTAATCCAACAAGAAAAGACAAAGAGAAAATCACTCATTGCTCTAATCTGTATTTAATTTATACATTGAAAACTATGCCGTGTTGTTTTACATTTGATTACTTTCTGTTGATAAAGTCTTTTTTTTGTTCTGTATTATTATTATTTCACAGGAATGCTATATTTGTTAAGCTCTAAGCTGTTATATAAGAGAGGAAATGACACATGTTGCTTGTCGATAAATAAAGAGTTGTCAATTCATGATACTTTCTTACTGCTTAATTTGTTTAATGTTGTTTAGAATAGTATTATTTATTTTGGTGATCGGTATCGGTGATTGTATCGGCCAATACTGCTTCAGTGATCGTAATCAGCCCCAAAAATCCTGATCGGAGCACCCTTACTCCTAACTCAACACACAATATTTACACAATAATTTATTTATTTTTGTGTGCAAATTGATGATATGGATAGAAGATAAATAGTATATTAATTTATCACTCCATAAAATTCAATTTTCACATGCACATTTTTTACAATGGTGTAGATTAAAAACAGTAGCGGGCTTAAACTTGATCCCTGGGGAACACCCTAATGTAGAGGTCGATTTGAGGATTTGTGCCTTTGAAAATAAACAAACTGTTTATCGGTCTGTCATTCAGATCGAATGAGAGTTGACGAGAAGACATTGCGTGCCCATGAATCTTTAAAAAAAGGAAATGCTATACAAGTACAAACTATACAAAGGATTAAATGCAGACTTTAAACTTAAAAGTACATATATAACTGTAGCTAAGGGGCTTTAGAGTATAGGATATATATTTGTATATATATATGGATAGGGTTTTTTGATGATTGGGGTAGTAATAGTTGGAATTAATAATAATAAATTATTATATTATTATAATAATATATATATATATAATTGTATAATTTTAATTATAATTTTATATATATAATTTTATATAATTATTATAATAATAATAAATGGAAGTAATAGTTCTGTCAGAACAGCGCTGAAGGCAAAGACTGTTACAACAGAAAAGACTTGTTAATCAAGAGGGATATTAAATAACACACAAAGAGGGTGAATGTGCTGCAGTCTGGTTGACTAAGATGATTTAATATATTTTTAATTCAGCAAAACAGGATGGGCGGGTATAGCAAACATTAAAAGAGGAAGATCTAGATAATAGGATAAAGTTAATTGAATTTTATATTGAGAGTGAAAGTGAAGAAATTACAGCTCATCACAGTTAGAAGAAAATTAGTTTAAAAACGTGTGTTCGTTAGAAGGCAGGGAAGGGCAATTATTTATTTTTTATGTCCCTATCAATTTTTGAGTTTGGATTATTAGCCAGGCTACACAGGAGGCTTAATTTGAATTATTGAAAGAAAAGAAAACAAAAGTTTTAGACAAAATTTGATAATTAAATCCTTAACGTTGACTTATTATGCCTGTGAAAAACTCTGATGTATAATAGAGACTATTAAAGTGAACCATAAAAATGTTTTTACGTTAAAATACTGCCTCATCCTGGGTTAATCTGCAGTGACAACGATCATAAATCAGTAAGTCGTTTAGGTTGATTTCTGTTAAATGTGTAAACAACAATGATTACATTACATAATATTAAAAATACTGTACATGAAGTAACTCAGAAGAACAGACAAAGACCGCTTAAGTTGCACGCAAGAGTCAAAAGTTGATGTTTATTAAGGATGAACTATTGTATATAGTACAAAAATAAAATAATTATAAGCCTATAATGAGATTGAGGGAGACATTTTCCCTCATGTTGAGGCAGTCACGTTATACACCATACTAAACCTACAGGCCATAACCTACAGGCACAATAGCAATGTCAAATTCTTCGTGGTGAAAACCAACGCAGAGGATACTTAAATATTTTTCTTCGGCTCAAGTAAATAGCATGACATTGTCATGCTATTGGAAGCATTTCATTCTCTTTACTACATAGCTTTTAAATTAGAACTCAGAAGCGGTTCAAATGTTGAATTATATATCTTATCTTACTAAGATGTGCTTTTATAGTTCATAATCTTTATTGCATTTTAGTCTGGGACTGTCTAAAATGTCTGTGAAACTGGCTATCTAAACCAACTTTTGCCAAAAGCTGATCCGAAGAGATCTGTAATACATGGAAAAAGCTGTTAGCTTTGCCATGCATCTTCAATGGCAGTGTGTGGCGTATAGGAAGTGTGGCACTGAAGACAGAGGTGTTTATAAGCCATGTTCTTATTTGAGGTGTAAAAGTGATTATGACTCATCAGTCTAGAGCCACAGGAAATTGTGTCATAGCAATGATGATTGGTTGATGGCATCTCATGTGAATGTGCAAAGTCTCAAGCCCTTCACTTTCAACTATGAGCTCTATGATTTTGCTTGGAAAAAACCCCCACAGAGAGTGTAGTTATGGCCTCCACCAGTAGAGGCTAAAAGGGCAATGCAAACCATAAGCTGCTGAGTTACAGCATGGCAATTTTTTATATTAATTTTTGTTTATGTTGTGCTGCTGGCTATTATTGGCAGTCATCTTGGAATTTATACTGATACATGTGAATGAAGAATCATAGTTTTCTCTTCTGCATGCCATTATAGAAATGGCAAATTTGCAGTAGCCATGATTGGCGAAAATAATAATAATGGGATACCAAGATAAAGAGAGTATTATTCAGCTGGACATGTGATTTTTACATGGCAGCCCCCATGAGGAAAACCCACTGCATGTAAAATAAAATGTCAAATATATAATCTAATTGTATATTATATTAAATAAATTAGGATAATGATGGAGATGACTGCACTCTTGAATCTGCAAGCCTTTAACCTGAGATTGATTGATTCACATATTTCATTTTATATTTCATATTTTATTATCAGTTTTGTTAAGGTTTATTCAATATATAGCAAAGACAATTTGAATGCCTCTAAGGAAGTGTACTATGGTTAAATAAAAGCACTAATTTTGAAAAAGAACAGAAAATAGACTTGTTGGCAAAACTCAAAAAACAAATGAAAGCAATCAGTTTCATCAAAATTTCTAAGGTAAGAAAGTTTAAGTAAGCAGAACTGTTTTTTATTTTGTACTCATACATTTTAATTTCTCTTAACTTCAAATATTAGATAATAATATTGACCAGTTTAGCTTCGATTTAAGTCGGTTTAAATGAAAATAAACAAGTTAATAAAACTCAAAACAATAAAACAATTCTAATTACTTATAATGTGTTTTTGAACTCAAACTAAAAATAAAGTTCTATATACTCATAAAAGTTAATTTGATTGAACTAATTTGTTTAATTTAAGTTTACCCTACTCAGATAAATTAATTATTTTGAGCATTACTGTTTACAGTGCATCTTTCAAAACATATTTTGTTCCTTGTTTATGGAAAGTGCCTCATTTATTTATTTTTAAGACATGAGCAAGTTTCATGGTCTGTTTCACAAAACAAATCTCAATAATGCTTACACCCAGTTAGATATTTAACGTAAGCCCCATTATGTCAGAGTTTCCATCACGTCTCAGTGCTTATCTAGTATCCAATAAAAACGCGTAATGTGTGACGTAAGACCGAAGGTTGGTTGGCTCACGCCCCCAATGACTTCAGTCGGAAAATAAATATTCATTAACAAACCACCACGCCCATAAAACGTCCCTTAACCCCATTGGCTGCAAGTGTGTGTGGAGGGCGAGGTCTGTCCAGTAATCTAGGAGTGGGCGTGTCTTTGTCATTCGACGGTTTGGAGGATACGGGAACTCCAGTGAGAGATTAAACAAGTGAAGCAGGAGACCAAGCACACATCTCCGGCCTGCCATGACGCAAAACTCCTCTAGTAAGCTTCTAAATGGAGATACCGTTCACCGGACGAAACAAGACAAGAAAGCGAGCGGAAATGGGTTCGTGAAGAGCCTTTGCGTGTTCCAGCAACAGCAGAAGAGATACCGCCGCCCGGCAGAGAAGGTGAGGCCGCCTCCTGCCATACACACATCCGGAAACATGCTCCAGTGTACACTCGCAGCAGCTGCCACTGCTGTTTATTATGGTTACAGTGGATAAATACATTCTGTTTCATATAGACATTATAGTGAGTTACGGGTTTGTTGTAGGAACGTTCCGTTCCGTTGATCGTGTTTATGTTCGTGTGTGGGTGCGGGTGTTTGGGTGTGTGTGATCTCATTAAAGTCTGTCATGGTTTCAGGAGTTTTCCTCCGTTCAAACTGTTAACGTTAACCAGGCGAAATGAAAATAACTAGAATCTCTTTACACGCATATATATATTTCAAACTAAAATTCCAAAATCATAATTTTAATCATATTTTTATAACTTAACGTACTTTTTATTTTTAATAAATGCCTGGTCGGACATTACCCACAATATGGGTTTCAAATGCTATTTAATGGCATCAGATTTGTATTCGTTTTTTACTCACCAGCTATTAAAATATGGGTAACACTTTACAATAAGGTTCGTAGTTAACATGAACTAAGAAAGAACAATACTTCTATATCATTTATTAATCTTAGTTAATATTAATTTCAACATTTACTAATACGTTATTAAAAGCAAAGGTTGTATTTGTTAACAGTAGTTATTGCACTGTGAACTGACATGAACAAACAATGAACAGCTGTATTTTTATTAACTACCACTAACAAAGATGAATGAATACTGTAATAAATGTATTGCTCATTGTTAGTTCATGTTAGTTAATACATTAGGCTAACTAATGAACCTTATTATAAAGTGTTACCAAAATATGAGAATACAAATATGAATATGATGACATGACATTACAATTTCAGTTCAGAGATCATGATTCACAAAAGATGGGTATGTCTTTGCAATTAGTTTTGACTCAAGAATTATAGTTATTAACATACCCTGAATTTGTGACAACAAGCCCAGGTCTCATAAAAAAAATGTAATGCTTGAAAAGTTGAGACTAAATTTTAGAGATGCACCGATACCGATACCACTATTTCCGCCTAAACCGATAGCCGATTGTCCAGAATAAAATCTGACGATACTGATACCGACAGTTTGATTTTCTTAAGGAAAAATAAAATCTCTCAATTAATGCTATAAACTATAGAGGGATCCTCCTCATTTGGTACAACTATAATATTAGAGGTTAACATTAACAACAAAGCCCAAACTATTACATTATGCTATTCGTTTTCTGATATAATTATTACACACAAAATAATTTGTAACTGTTTGTACACAACTCAGTTAGCCTGGGAAAACCCAGACCACTCTCAGTTGTAACTCAGTTAGGGTCTGGCAAAGCTCCATAGACAATTCATTTCCACAGGGGCGTCACCAACGGACGTCGGATAGATCTAAAACCAATCAGAGCGATGAATGTCATGACGTATGCAGAAACATCCCGAGACTCTCAGCAATTCTCTGTTTGTGTTAACGAAAATCACCATTTTAAATCGCTTGAAACAGACGCGATAGTTGATTCGAACGAGTGATGTTGTGATGTTCCACGGCGGCATCCATCTTTGTAATGTACAAAATCTGCGTTACCGTCTCTGCTCTGTCGTCATCGTGTAAAGCCCGCCCCAACGTTTCTGATTGGTGCCGCGATTTCGACGGATTGGAAATGGGTTTCAATGGGCTCTTTGCCAGACCCACTTGCAGAGCAAATCTAAATTTGCCGAAAGTGGTCTGGGTTTTCCCAGGCTACAACTCCGTTGCACATAAGGTAGTTTTCATAAACGCTCGTTTTCATTACAAATGTATTAAAAAATACATACAGCATACATACATTAATGCCATAACAACTTGTATTAAAGTGGATTAGATGACTCACATTAAAAGCATCAAAACACCCTTTATTGTTTGACTTTTGTGATAAAATGGACAGAATTTAAAAGCTGACACTTTGTTTCTTATCATCACAAGTAACAAAGCTCGTTGTGATGGGAGGCACACTACAAATAATGTTTGGTGTAGGGAAAACCACAGGCTTAAACCACAGGTGAATCATAGGGTCAAATAGAGCCTGCTTTAACGTTGCTATTTATCAACTGTTAGTGTGTTATTGTCACGTAGACAGCTCTAAATTCAACATGAGACATTTTCTACACACACACACACACACACACACACACACACACACACACACACACAGTAGGAGTTGCAGTCTGACACGTTTTCCACCTCCTTTTGATTGACAGTGTAAATCAGCCCTGATCGTTGGTTGTTTTTAAAGAATTGGCCTATGAACTAGGCTATAGTGAAAATAATTGCTTTTATCGCTCCATTCCGATCGTGCATCCCTTTTAAATATGTAGCAAATTTCCTATATAACCTAAAGTGCCTTATTGCTTTTTCTTAACAGCTAGGATACTAAATCATAAAAATATTAAGGATAGAATATTAATACTTTTAAGCAAAAATTGTAAGTGCCATTCTTCTGCTATAGTAAACTGTCCTTACCCTGACCTGTAAACTGAGATGACTGGTTCTTCTCTATTGGTCTTGTGCACATAAAGTGTGTTAAACTGCTGTTTAATGTTAATGACCATATTAAACAGTCAGCATCCAGAACTACCCATTTTATAAAATAAATTGATAGTTAATGTGCTTTAAAGTAGTTAGACGTGTACTGAAACTTTGGTTTAATATATCTTTATATTTAAATGTACATGAACTAAACATTATATAAGGTTTGTTAATGACTTGGTTATTATGAAGTTATTATACTACCTACTTTTAATGCTCAACATGAAAAGCATCAGCAGCCCATTAAATTGTGATGAGTGGTTTTGGGATGGATAGATTGAGTTGTTTGGGGTTAGTGTTCACTAGCGTTTGCTTGTCTCTGTTTTGTATTGACACAAGCTTGGAAAATAACAGTGTAGTGTTCTGTCATGTAACTGGAGAGATCAGCGCTTTGTTCTTTGCAACCTGAGGATGTTTGCCCTGAGCACATGGGAGCAACAATTTTTCCAAGAAAATTGGCGTGTTGTCAAGCTAGTTTTTCTCGTGCTGGGTGATAGAAATGGACCTTTGGGTCAAATGTGCTGTGAAGCATTGTTTTTTTTTTTTCTAGGTTTTTTTTTTTTTTTTAAGCTAAACGCAAATACACGCACAGATCAAGTAGGTCATATTTAATACATTGAATTAAAAATTCAGTTCCAAAAATTATGTTGGTCTCTTAGTTAACTTAGGATGTTGATATAGCAACTGCTCAAGTGTCAAGTAAGTTTCATTAATAATTTTCCTCCTTTAATCCAATATAACATTTTATACCATATCGTCCCTCACCTTGCTCAGCTTCGAGTGGACATTTCTCTGAACCCGCTACAGGCACCACAGACAAAACCAACGCAAATCTGAGTTAAAATCAAATGATTTTGTTTTCCGCTCCAGATATACAAAATAATAATATATGAATTTTACAAACGTAACATTAACGTGGCGGTAATTTAAACGTAGCCTTTGTCAAAATATGAAGCAAAATGGAACACAAAAACAAAACAAAGAATTTCCAAGACGACTAGCACCAGCAGTATCGTTTTATCGACTAGTTGAATAGTTTCGCAGAATTCGCACATCTTTACTTCAATTTTGCAACAATTTAAAGGCTGTTGGGGCCAATTAAGGCAGTGGCTATTTGCACTTATTGCAAATAACAATATATGCTATTAACACAAAAGTAGAAGTTCATTGCAATACGTGAAATAGCCTAGTTGTTAGTTGCTATTTCCCTAAATAGACGCAGACACTATTTGCACCTCATTGTTGTTGTACATTAAACGGAATGCAATAATAACATGCAGTGGGGAGAACAAGTATTTGATACTAGGGCTGCACGATATTGGAAAAAAATTACATTGCGATATTTTTTTCCCCAACGATATATATTGAGATATTGAGAGCCATAACTCCAGGCTAAAGACAATAATTACCATTCCATGATATTAATAATTTCACTAATAAGCAAGCTTCATTACAAGTGACAAAAAGGTCACTTAATATTTTATTCCAAAATTAGAACATTTAGAACACAAAATCAGAACACATTTTTAAATAAAACAGCAGCTTTACACCAACCCCCTGATTGGTTTACAACAATATAACTTAAAATAAATATATTTTTTTATAAAAAACTGAAGTATTTTGGTTCACAATCTTTTAAGTCAACTTTTCTTAGCCAAAGTGCCAAAGTAAAACAGTGTTGGTGTTGGTCGTCATCATAATCATATGAAATAAACAAAATGATATAAAACTTTAATATATTTTGTATTAAATCTTCTAAACAGATTAGAGAACATGTTTCTGTAAACAGAAAAGCCGAACACATTTAAACAGCAGCTTTATACCATACCGCCTGTCAGCGCCGCCGCTCCCACCACGCGCATCAAGAGCTGAGGGGGCACCAAAAAATAGCCTAATGAAAAATCAATAATTCTAATGCCGATATTATTTCAGTATAGAAATACAGACATCCCAAGTCTCCCGGAAGTTCCGGGAGTCTCCCGCATATTGATAGCGGCTCACTGATGCCCGCGAATTAGTTAAAATCTCCGGAATCTAGAGCGAGCGCGCCCGCGAGACAGAGACTGTGCTCCAAACCGCGCAACGCGTGCACGTTATTTGATCACCTACCAACCAGTAAGAATTCCGGCTCTCACAGACCTGTTAGTTTTTCTTTAAGAAGCCCTCCTGTCCACTCATTACCTGTATAAAAGACACCTGTCCACACACTCAATCAAACAGACTCCAACCTCTCCACAATGGCCAAGACCAAAGAGCTGTGTAAGGACATCAGGGATGCAATTGTAGACCTGCACAAGGCTGGGATGGGCTACAGGACAATAGGTAAGCAGCTTGGTGAGAAGGCAACAACTGTTGGCGCAATTATTAGAAAATGGAAGAAGTTCAAGATGACGGTCAATCTCCCTCGGTCTGGGGCACCATGCAAGATCTCACCTCGTGGGGCATCAATGATCATGAGGAAGGTGAGGGATCAGCCCAGAACTACACGGCAAGACCTGGTCAATGACCTGAAGAGAGCTGGGACCACAGTCTCAAAGAAAACCATTAGTAACACACTACGCCGTCATGGATTAAAATCCTGCAGCGCACGCAAGGTCCCCCTGCTCAAGCCAGCGCATGTCCAGGCCTGTCTGAAGTTTGCCCATCTGGATGATCCAGAGGAGGAATGGCAAAAGGTCATGTGGTCTGATGAGACAAAAATGGTCTAAACTCCACTCGCCGTGTTTGGAGGAAGGAGGATGAGTACAACCCCAAGAACACCATCCCAAACGTGAAGCATGGAGGTGGAAACATCATTCTTTGGGGATACTTTTCTGCAAAGGGGACAGGACGACTGCACCGTATTGAGGGGAGGATGGATGGGGCCATGTATGAGATCTTGGCCAACAACCTCCTTCCCTCAGTAAGAGCATTGAAGATGGGTCGTGGCTGACAACGACCTGAAAATGACCAGGCTGGATTCCAGCCTGACAACGACCCGAAACACACAGCCAGGGCAACTAAGGAGTGGCTCCGTAAGAAGCATCTCAATGTCATGGAGTGGCCTAGCCAGTCTCCAGATCTGAACCCAATAGAACATCTTTGGAGGGAGCTGAAAGTCCGTATGGCCCAGCAACAGCCCCGAAACGTGAAGGATCTGGAAAAGGTCTGTATGGAGGAGTGGGCCAAAATCCCTGTGCAAACCTGGTCAAGAACTACAGGAAACATATGATCTATGTAATTGCAAACAAAGGTTTCTGTACCAAATATTAAGTTCTGCTTTTCTGATGTATCAAATACTTATGTCATGCAATACAATGCAAATTAATTACTTAAAAATCATACAATGTGATTTTCTGGATTTTTGTTTTAGATTCCGTCACTCACAGTTGAAGAGTACTTATGATAAAAATGACAGACTTCTACATGCTTTGTAAGTGTGAAAACCTGCAAAATCGGCAGTGTATCAAATACTTGTTCTCCCCACTGTGGTGCAAATTATTATATTTATTAAAATTATTAAAGGGATGCCGCCTTATTGGGCCAATAAAGCCCTCCCTAAACCTAACCAATAAATACTTTATTATTAAACAGTCGTTTATTTCCGAAAAAATAACTTTCCACTTTTCAAATATTTTCTTCATTTCTTTTGAAAATAAATGCCATTTCGATCTGATTTGTGATGGGAAAAGGGAGAGGAGCAAGTTTGGATTTGAACTCTGGTCGAACACGTCAAAGCTACTTCCAAGGAGCCACACTCCCTGACCACTGCAGACGTCAAGTGGCGTACGTCTTTTTTAATCATGTTTGGCCCAACCAGACATTGGTGGGCGGTGTTGGTGTAAATAGCCTTTGCCAACAAGGCAGGCTATTTACATTTAATGCAAATAGACACTTCGGCCAATTAATGGTGTCTATGGCTGTGGTCATTGTTCACACTCCAAGTCTTCTTAGTGCTCAGTTAATATTTTGTTAATATAAGTTTTGAAATGCATAAATATATGGATAAATGTAATGAATATCATTAAAATATATCATCCAGCCCTACTATAATAGTTTCAGTAGTTTTAGGTAACATTTAATAATCCATATTTAAAGGAACTTATCCATAGTAATAATGGAACTATGAACTTATCAATAGTAAGAAATGTTTTTCAATTAATCATAAAATGGCCCTGATATGTCAGTAGACATTAAGAAATCATGTTCATTTCAAATTAGGGCTGTCAAACGATTAAAATATTTAATCGCGATTAATCACATTAATGTCATAGTTAACTCGCGATTAATCGCACATTTTTATCTATTCTAAATGTCTCTTGATTTCTTTTTGTTCCATTATTTTTTCTCATTTTAATGCTCTTATCAACATGGAAAAGTGGATCGGCTTGCTTTGTGCAAATGTGTTTTATTGAAAACAACATACTGTGTTCAATTTCACACTAACATTCTCACTTGGAGCAAATAATCTCTCACACAATGTAACACTGTACATCAATAAAAGGGTGAAAGAAATACTGAAGAGGTAACGTTACTGATATTGACGAGTGGGCGTAGAAACGCATCAGCAGTGTGTGTGCTTGACCATCGAGTGGTATTTTAGACTGGACGTGCCGCGATGACAGCTCAGTTCACAACGACACAACACACAGATCCCTTTGGTCTTGTCAATAGAACCATTTGGCAACTTTTTAAAAGTAAACTTTACATTCAGAATCTTATTGGCATCCATTTCGTCGTCTCGCGCTCATCATTCATCCTCTCAAAACGTAACGTTAAAGCGGGTCGCACACCGGACGTATTTAAAATTCGAACACATTCTCTAGTAGGAGTGTACACACACCGGCGGTACACAGTACTACACACACTTTTAAAAAACATTTAAAAGTGAAGTTGCAGCCTTCAACTGATGTTGATGTTGTCATGTTGTGTTTTGGCCTGATGCGCTACCCTCCACCTATCTACCAATCACGAAGTCAGAAGTGTTTCGGCATCCGGGTTGCCAGCTCTGCTCTAGTCTTGCCATTGGAAGCTCCTTGTAGCAGCCTACGTTCCTGCTGGATCCTGCAGCCTATCTGGCAACCTCGAGTCAGGGGGGAGGGGGTTTGCAGTACCAGTTTTGGTCATCTTACATACGGTTCCTTTAAAGAATGGCTTTGTTTGTCTTGTTTTAGGAAGGAACAGTTTTGATAACTGGCATACTGACTGAGAAAATATAAGACTTCCCCATATTTAGCAATGCAGGTTTTCCCCAGAAAGCCTTTCACGCTCAGCACTTCCACAAACTGTGTTAACCCTGACGTGCTTCAGCTTTTCGTAAGAAGGCTGATTCAGGATTTGGAACAGTGGGATCAACCCATTCCTTACCGGGAGGACAGGTTTTAGAGTAGGGTGGCCGTGACTTGATCACATGCTGTGAGCAGTTTCAGTCCAAACTGCATTTCACATTTTCCATAGAGAATTCAACTGTTATTTAGTTATGTAATGGACTTCTTGCACAACTACATCCGCGTTCTACTTACTATAACTCAGAGTTTCCAGTAACAGCGTTCAGCACACTTGCATGCATGTAGATTATTAGCCTACTACGTTTATGGCTGTCAATTGATCAAAACAATTAATCATGTTCTCTGCGTTAACATGAATTATTTTGACTTGATCCTGCTGAAATGTTCTTATAAATATATTTTCTTTCCAATTGTGCATTCAGAATGTATTTCCCCACTAACCTGCTGCAGTCCAGTGCTCGTCTTTTCTCTTACTGAATATATTTCATACCTGTTGAGTTTACTTTTTTTTTTAAATTAATTTGACGGATTGAAAAAAAGGATTGCTTGTGTTTGCTGATGCTCTTATTGTATGTTTAGATATTCTTTTTTATTTTTTTTACAGAACCATCATGCTTCACCGCTTTACAACAAGCCGTTTGCAGAGTCGTTTGAGGAGACGCCACTACTGGTGGCCGTCCTCACTTACGTGGGCTACGGCATCCTTACCATTTTTGGCTATTTGCGAGATTTCCTGAGGGACTGGAAGTTTGAGAAGTGTCATCTGGCCAGAGAGAGAGAACAGCAGAAGGTAGAGTTAAAAGAATCAAGATTTTTTTTTTTTTTTTTTTTTTTTTGTAGTGCTTGCCTTATTAATAAGAATTTTTTTTCAAATGTATTTAGTTTTGCGCTTAAGCCATTTCACATAACAGATGTTAAATAAAGTCAAGTCAAAATAACATCTGAATATACAAAATTACCTGTTCAAAATGTACATGATTTTGGATGTTCAACGACTGTTTTTATGTTTTGTGATAGCAGTTAAACTGTCGACTGTTCTTCAGAAAAATCCTCAGGGTTGTTTGAAACTAATTTTTAGATCAATCTTTTCACACTGAGGACAATTGAGGGACTCTATTACAAAAGCTGTAAATATTGATGTTTGAGAAGCCAACGCTGGCTGAGGGGCTAAATTTCTCTTTTAGGGAACATGTAACTATCTTATGTAGCTTATGAAGAGCACTACTAAACAAAAAATAAGAAGTTGTGGTCAAAAAAATAACAATTTACCTCAATCACCATGTTCAAATGTTTACAACCCTGGCTTTTGTTATATTTTTCTTTTGACGTTGCGTTCCCAGGATTTTGTTCCACTGTACCAGGACTTTGAGAACTTCTACACCAGGAATCTGTACATGAGGATCAGAGATAACTGGAACAGGCCCATATGCAGCGTCCCTGGAGCCAAGATGGACCTGGTGGAGCAGGTCACACCTGACTACAACTGGACCTTTGAGTGAGTGTTAAATTGTGCTTACGCCAGGATGTGATCCAGTCTACCAGATCCCGTCAGAAGACATCTGTTTGTCTGAAATCTAAAACTTATCAGAAGGGTTTAGTCTGATACACTAAACCAGTAAAATGCAAGTTTGTCTGATTTCCAAACTAGTCAGCAGTAAACATTAGCAGATTATTGAATGATCTTAGTTGCGTCTTTCTCAGTGCTCAGTCCGACTTCGTCTGACCACTATAAATTCGAAAAGTGTTTTTTTACCAAACCAAAGTCAATGGAAAATGACTACTCTACAACATCATGCCATGACGTTAAAACCTTGACAGGGCTCGACAGTAAGGACTGCCCGATGGCCCGGGGCCAGCTTGAAAGACACTCGGGCCAGTTGATGGCAACACGCGTGTGCCCAGAACGCCACATCTCACAGCGTGAATCTTGTCTTTCTGAGCTTGCATGGACATATTCACACAAAATTGTCAAATTGCCCGTCTTGTCGAGTATCATTGTAAACATAGTCGGTTATAGGTGAACTTTAAGGGGTCGTGAACTGACAAATCAATTTCCTTGATCTCTTCACATAATGTCATTGTACTATAAAAACATCTTGTACGTTTTAGAGCTCAAAATGTTTTTTTATTCTAATGCCTGATCTGTGACCAGTGATTTCTGATATGTAATGATTTATGTACAGTCAGATTTTCTTTGTCTTTGTGTCACTTAATCAAACCAGTGAACTAGTTGGATGAAAATAATCTGTTAGTTAAACTGTGATTAATTAGCCTGTATATAGAACACGATCGAAGAACGCTTCATTAACAATAGCTGGAGCTGTCAAAAAAACGTATAACCAACAAATCTCTTATTCACATTGTGTTTGCACTGTTAGTTTTGATGAAAGCAACCTTTCATGCCACAATCTAAATATAATGTTATATATTTAAATATAATACTATTATGAGCACTTTTCACGATTAGTTAGCTGTAATAGTAAAAACGTGATTTCCACATGTAATACTAGCTATTTAATATGCAGACATGTCAGCCAATCAAAACAGTGGGCGTTTACACTGAAGTCTCACACAGACACGCCCCTTCAAACACAGCATTCAAATCAGAGGCTAAAATCAGACATTTTAAGTGACTGCAGCCTAATATTCCTGCTGCTGACTGTTATATGTTAATCAAACAAAAGACAGAAAAAAGCGCTCACTGCTCTTGACTGAATAACTGTGATAAGGGTTTATGTATATTTATGCAGTGATATTTTATATACACTTGTATATGTTTGTTCTGTTGTATTTATTTATTTGTGCTATTACTCATAATTTGATTATTTATTCTTATTTTATTACTGACTGTCTATAACAATATTTAAAATTTATATTTAAGCTAGTCGTTTTTGGAGTCATAACCTTATTTATTAAGGTTACGTGGATCAAAAACAACTAAAACAATAACTAGGCCTACTTTATTTTATTAATTTATTTATTACTTTTTTTGTGGTGGGGCCAATTTTGGCAGGGCAAGTAAACATTTTAACCACCGGGCCTCTTGAGAAGGAGACCTTTCGCTTTACTTTTGAAGGAACCACAGAGCACAACATATGATTACTGGAACAGTAATAGAAAATGATATAAAATTATTCTAAATGTATATGAAGAGTTTGGTTTTAAAACGTGATAAATCCATTTTGATTAATTTGAGTAAAAATGTGTTTTCTTTACCAAGAGAGTGGCAAGATGAAAACCACTATTTTCTTTTTCAAACTTTCACATAGCATCTTTAGGTCATAATAACATAAAAAAAATTCAAATCCAGATTTTGATTTTCAAATATTTATAAAAAATTGTTTTCCCCTAAATGCAATAAATGCATGACACTTTCTTTTTTTTAAATGCAAGTAATCCATTGAATCAATATAAAAGTTATTTTTCATATTTTAACTGTTGAAAATACACAACAAAGTAAGTTGATCCACTTATGACAGCCTCTGAACTTGGTCAATACTAATCGTATATACAGGCACTGGACTAAAAATACATTCAATCAGCCATCGCTAGGAAATACCTCCTGAACTTTTTTTATGGCGATCAGCTGTAAAATGGCTTGGTCCTGCTCGGTTTTGGTTGACTGAGTAAAACAATTGAAAGTTTTTCATCCCCTGTGGTCAATGTGTCAGCGTGACAGAAGTTTGATGCTTTCGTGTGAGAACATGAGTCTGCATTCTGCAGAGAAAGTAGACTGGCGTTTGTCGCGGTTTGGAAAGAAAGGGAGAAAACCTGACAGAATAACACTGCGGATATCGCATTTTACATAAAATAAAAAATTGAGTTTTCCATACCGACCAGATATAATACTGATTTTTGCGGGAACTAAATTTTTTTTTTAAATGGCGTTTATCGTGTTTTGGAACCAAACTCTTCATGTGGAAAGTAATAAAGCTAAAAAAGACTAAACAGCAGGAATGGATATGTTTGCCATCTTGGCTTTATTCGTCACAAAGCATTATTTTGCTTCGCTTCAGCTATGATAATAAGACATCCACATTTGGGGGCGGAGCAATGAAGGGAGGGGTGTGTTTGTTTGGGTTGATTTCAAATATCAACAGTGTTTCTCAGAAATCGCTTACTGCACCTTTAAAAGGTGATTCTGTCATTGTTACTAGTATTACAATTAATGAGTATTTTTCAGATGCTCAGGTTATTCCATGTTGTTTCCTGCAGACACACAGGGAAGGTTCTGAAGGATGTTATTAATATGGGCTCGTATAACTACCTGGGCTTTGCTGAGAACTCCGGCTCATGCGCCGACGCTGCCTCTGAGTGCACTGTGAAATATGGCGCGGGGGTGAGCAGCACCAGGCAGGAGATGGGTAATAAATCTCTATCTATCTTTACAGACGTTACTTCTCTGGTTTAATAGGGGACAAATAATGGTCTGACACTTTTGGGGTAGGTTTTAAAGGACCATATACTTGGTCCTTTTATAATATTAATCAAGACTTTGTCCTTAATTTTACGTTGTCGTGATTTTATTTCCTATCCTCTCACTGACCCTTAGAATACTTATTCATATATTCAGTTCTTGTTAGAGTTATTCATCCCATGGGATGAGGAAATGTTTTTATGGTGAAATGGTGGAAAATAAATGTGCAGCACTATGAAAGACTCTTATTTCTTATCAGACCTTTATCATTGTTTCCCTGCAACTTCTTTGGAGGTGGAGAGCTAAGAAGCTGATTTTCATCACTTTTTTTTAAACGTGTTGCTCAGTTGAGACTTTAAACAAAACATTTAGCAAATACTTAAATACTTAAAAAATTTAAATTCTGTTCCTTCACTATCGTTTACCCACCCTCAAGTTGCTCCAAACCTGTTTGAGTTTCTTTCTTCTGCTGAACACAAAATAATATATTTTGAAGAATGACGGTAACCAAACAGTTGACGGTAGCCATTGACTTCCATAGTATATTTTTCCCATACTATTGAAGTCAACGGGGCCCATAAACTGTTTTGTTACCGTCATTCTTCAAAATATCTTCTTTTGTTTTCAGCAGAAGAAAGAAACTCATATGGAACAACTTGAGGGTGAGTAAATGATGACAGAATTTTTTTTTTGTGTGAATTACACAATTACTCGAAATGCTAATTTATGAACAATTACATTTGTGTTATCATGTTATTTAAATAACAAACAAAATAAATTTTACATTTGTCATAAATGGCTTGTGTGAACTGGTTTTGAGTTGTTGCATAATGGATCTTTATAATAATAGAGCTGTTTTTGGTGCTTTATTTGTGTTGGAAATGTTGTATCATTGAGATATTTGTTATATCTTGTAGGAAATCTTGACAAGCACGAGGAGTTGGAGAAGCTGGTGGCCAGGTTTTTAGGGGTGGAGTCATCCATGGTGTTTGGAATGGGCTTTGCTACAAACTCCATGAATATTCCTGCGCTGACGGGAAAAGTAAGGGTATTTCTATAAGCTCAAACATTAAATCAAATGGAATGCTACGAATTTCCTTTTCACTTCAAAACAAAGCAGGGTGGGAAGGAACATTGGGGTTGGGCCGTTTTGTTTTTGTTCTTTTATTGAAATACTCCCAATGGCCATATCTGTTCCTTGACAGATTTATTTGGCTCACACTGGTATTTTGTCACGTAACATGCTCTTGAAAGCCTTAATGCTTTAGAATGTGTACACACATTCCTGGTTTCATTCACAAAAGATTTAATTAGTTTTGATTAACATTCCAACTTGCCCTGCCAAATACAAAATTAAACAACATTCCTCCCCCACCTGGAAATCCTGTTAAATCAGGACAAGAACTACTTCAGTGGGCTTCAAAAGCACACATTGATTTTGAATATAGGATACAAAATGTAATATAAAGAAAAAAAAATCATTATGATGTTAAATAAATTCCCATTGGACTAAGCGCAAGGAAATATAAACAAGAGCTTGATGAACTTTAAAAACATTCTGTTATTTTCAGAACTGGGACATTTATTGTAACTGAGTTGCAAAACTCTTTCTGAAAGTTTGCAATTTCTTGTTATAAATCTGAGTACATTGACACATGACTTTCCATGTCAATGACGCTTAATCTGTGTTCAGCAACTTGACTCATCTTGTCATTATAAAGTAATGAGGAAGTACAGATAACATTATTCCTAAACACCAGAAAAACTAATACAACTAAAGGTACAACGTTTGGCCCTTTAGCTGGTAAAAAAAAAAAAACTGCATGCATTTTGCGTAAGAACATTGTTTTGGTTGTGCTTTGGCTCTGCGTGACTCTGCAGTTGAATATGGTTCTTTCTCATAATTAAAAAGGAGAGAGATTATCCTACTGCTTATAAAACATTCACTACCAGGGTTAAGAGGTATAACCAGTTTAGATGGAAAATATGTCAAGCTGACTTTACTGCAGCTATACCCATTTATAGACATGGTACTTCCTTGAAAATAAATTCCGGCACAGCTTTACAACAACAATAATGAAATGACCTTTTACAATAGATAATGCCCTACAGTGAACTCTGTTAGAGAGCTGCATATGACTGTGTCTGTTCAATAAAATACCTTACCTGTTGAGTAATAGCATTCACAGGCGAGTGACGCACGTATGCAATTTCCCAAAAAATCCATTCCGCCCAGTCGAAAATATAAACCCTTTTAATAGGCTTACCATAGTGAATTAGGGTAATACAAAAACACGTTTTGGAAGAAGGATTGATGATTATTGACTCATTATTTAAATGTTGTGAATTTTGAACACAAAAGTTACATAGTGCACCTCCTCAACTTAGCACTGTGGACTTCAGCCAACCGCTTTTGTGTTATGTAATGTGCATTCTTGCTTTTCACTCAAATTAAAGTGTTGGTGTGTGTGTGTGTGTGTGTGTGTGTGTGTGTTAGGGCTGTCTGGTCTTAAGTGATGAGCTCAATCATACGTCTCTGGTTCTGGGCGCCCGACTCTCTGGCTCTACCATCCGTGTATTCAAACACAACAGTAAGTTCATGCTAATTGTTTGCCCACACTGAAAGTAAAAGCAAAACAATCAGAACCAGATTGGATTATATTTGATCTTATACAGGATTGTTGACCATTGTGAGTTCACAGTGGCCTGTGCTACTCCCTCATTACTGAACACTTTTGGTTGCAGAATAAATTAATCATAGGTGATAAATGTACCTGTGAATAGACCTTTTGACAGTGTAATTGAAAATAATGCAATCAAATTATGCCTTACTTTGTTTTGTAAGCTGCTCGCTAAGAACAGCATCTGCAAGTTGAAAAGCCTGGTCATAAATACAATTTTTTTACCATTATTTTCAGATATGCAGAGTCTGGAGAAGTTGCTTCAGGATGCTATCGTGCACGGCCAACCTCGAACCCACCGGCCCTGGAAGAAGATCCTCATCCTCGTTGAGGGAATTTACAGGTACAGTAGACGTCTTTTCAGACTTGAGGCTGGTTTGCATACTTTTTCCGGTTTAGAGGAAGGCCATTTCATTGTTTTTGTCTAGGAATAGCTAGAGGCAAGCTATCATATAAATATGATATAATACTAATTATATAATATTTACCACTTGTACATTCATTGTAATGCCAGAGGAGGATGGGATGGGACAATGTAAAAATAAAGCTGAAATGTAAATTTAAGATACTGTTTTATATAATGAGAGAATTTCTTTAAAAAATATAGTTTACTTCCTGGCTATCAAATAGTTCAAAAGCACAACATAAAGACTCTATTTTCACATATTGCAATATCTAGTCCTCTATGAGTAGTATTGCATTAATGTTACACCTGCGTTCTTCTTTTTTTAGCATGGAGGGCTCAATAGTACGACTTCCTGAGGTCATTGCCCTAAAGAAAAAGTACAAAGCTTACCTGTACCTGGATGAGGCGCACAGTATCGGGGCGCTAGGACCAAGAGGCAGAGGTGTGGTGGACTACTTTGGCCTGGATCCATCTGATGTTGACATCATGATGGGCACTTTCACCAAGAGCTTTGGTGCTGCTGGAGGATACATCGGAGGAAAGAAGGTTTGTCGACAGTTTAGCTGTCAATCCAAATTCCAGAGTTTATAAATGGCAAAATTTAATAATTCTCTCTCTCTTTGTATTTGTTTATTTTATAGGAGCTGACCGATTACCTCCGGTTACACTCTCACAGTGCAGTTTATGCTACCTCAATGTCCCCACCAGTCACCCAGCAGATTATCGCTTCTATGAAGTGCATTATGGGAGAGGATGGCGCCACATTAGGTGAGTTTAGAATTTTATCCATGATCAGTTCTAATAAATATTACTTGGGTGGAATAATCTTTTGTGGGTTTTATTCAAAATAAATTTTGGTTTGACTGTTACATTACAAATATTATTCAGACACCTTGAACATTTTTCACATTATCACAGTTTATTCACTATGGTTTAGAAAATGGTAATAAAATATAAGTTATCAAATCAGGTGAAATTTCAGTTTTTTTTTTTTCATGGACTGTCTCACAAATGAATTAGGTTGAATAGCTGTCAGCTGTTAAATTTAAGTACACAATTAGATAAAACCAATTTAGGTCCACAAATTACCAAGCAATGATTAATTGTGTTCAGTCCGTGGTGTAAAAAGCAAGGGAAAAACACTTCAGCAAAACTTTATTTTGCTCTCCTCACTTACATAAATGAACTATAGTGTCCTGCACACACTAGTAAAAAAATATAGAAAAATTATATCTGGTGTCTGAATAATTTTTGGTTTGACTCTACCTAATGTAGTAGTAATAGTGTAATTGTACATTTATAGTATGTGCAATGTCAAAAAGAGCCAGTAGATGGCAGCATTCACTCAGAAAACTGTTGAAAAATTCAGTGTCCAATTATGTAACCAAGGTCCAGTTGTTCAAAAAGTTTAATTTGGATCAGAATAATCTAGATGTGGAAATCCCATGTTTGGCAATCCAGGATCAGGTCAAATCCATCTTTCTGTTGTGCTGGTTTTTCAAAGCAAAATAGGACTAGATCACCACTTTTTCAGATTACCAAATCTGGATTTACCCGTGCTCTAAATATAGTTACATTTTAGGCTGAGGGCTATGTAAAGAACTATTAGTGTTTTATTTTAAGTATAAGAAAACAACATAAACCAACAAACATCTCCCTCCTTTTCAATTTTCTATGAACAGTCAGAACCCTACAGAGGCACTAAAGGGACATGGTGATAAATATTTATTTTAATGCTTGTGCATTTTTTTGGCAAAAAGTTTTGCATTCCTCCAAGAAACTGCGCTCATTGGCAAAAAACAAACGTATTGTGAGTGAATGCAACATTTCTTGAGAGAGTGCAAAAGCTTTAAAATGAAATTTTCCTCCCATCTCATATTCTTTTCTCCCATTATCATGTCCCTTTAGCACCTCATGTGTCCCACAATTTAAAACAAAGATATAACTGCTATCTTTATAGTCCATTGTTTAGGATCACAGAAGATGGTTTGTTTTGTAATATACACAAAAACACACAAGAAAGTACACAGGTGAACAACATGTGAGCCAAAAGTACATCATGGCAAAAAGACAGGAAGAGCATAACAAAATCTAAAACCAAGAACATAATTAATACATAAAACTAAAATAAAAACCCCACAAGAATCAAACTACTTCACAAAGTAGTAAAAGCACATTTATACAAATAAAACGGACAAAAACAGACAAAGACCCCGTAGATCTAATCTCCATTGGCAAGCTATTCCATAACATTAGTGCCTTCACCGCAAAAGCTCTATCACCTTTTGTTTTATATCTAGATCTTGGAACAGCCAACAATCCATGATTTGAAGATCTGAGACGCCTGACTGTTTCATGAGGTCTTAAAGGTTCTGCTAAATACTTGGGTGCCAAACCATGAAGCGCTTTATATGGCAATAATATTATCTTTAAAAAGATCATCTAATGAATTGGTAGCCAATGTAGTGAAGCTAAAACTGGACTGATATGATTAAAAGATCTAGTTCGAGTCAGTAATCTGGCAGGAGCATTTTGTCCCATTTGAAGCCGTGATAAAATACTTTGATTTAAAGAAGAAAACAGGGTGTTACAATAATCCAGGCGAGATTAAATAAAAGCGTGAATAAGCATCTTTCAATTTTAAAATCTGTCTCAACTTGGAAATATTTCTTAACTAATAAAAACAAGTTTAAACAATCTTATATGATATTCAAAATTTTAAATGGAGTCAAATTAAACACCCAGTTTTTTTACTACCTGTTGAAAGATGTAATTAAGATTCAATCTTACTTTTATTAGAGCCCTGACCATATATCACTACTTCAGTTGTGTTAGTATATAGCTGTTTGTTATATTATTAATAATCACAACTCTTCGTTTCTAATATAATGCACGTGTGAACACATGATTAACAAAATATTCACATGTTAAGAGCATACAGAAAGTACTAGTGGAACAAATGAATTGCCTGGTCTCAGTTGTTCAAAAGTAGTCTGATCGAAGCTCGGCTATTGGATTGGATAAAATCTTGAAAATGGGTTTTTCAAAATGAGGGCAAAAAAGGATTCTGAAATCAGATTAGATCACAAAATCCAGTCTTGGTTTTTATCTGGATCAAATCGTCAGTTTGTGTTGTTCAAAACTCTTTTTAAAACTCTAAAAGAAAATACCTTGGATTTCAGGAACAAAAATTTAAAAAAATTAAATGAAATGACAGTTAGTTGACCTGAAAGAAAACCGATTATAGATTGCAGTGCATGTTTTGCATATTGAACTCCATCCTGATGCTTTTCGTAACACAGTGGCATCTGAAATCAAGCTTGCGTAGCCTTTAGCAGGAGTTATTTGCGTCAATTTACTTGAATTCTTTGAACTTCATGAACATTTCCAGTGTTGAAAAGTGCAAATTATCAGCAGTCACGCAATCTTTTTGAGTTTGTTTAGGAAAAGTAAACTTGATGACTCAGCGATCGGTTACACATGCTAACTTCATCTCTGCTGACAGTTTGAGGCAGCAAACTCAGTTTCACCCCTGATTGATTCAGCAGGGCGTTCGTTCGGAAAACCACATCTATACCCCAAACACACACACACTGGGTCTGGAAACTCTTCAAGCCCTTGTGAGGCTTTAACGTGAGAGAAAGAGGGGCGAGCTTTCCTCTTTGTGGGATAATGGATATGCTGATGGACCTTGAAGACTTAGTGAGTTCCTTCAGCGCTAGGGCAGTATAGTTCTTGGATATGTATGGTATATTTATGTGAAGAGGATTTTCTCAGCAAAGAACCTTGAAGAAACCTCTCGTCTCCAGCTGATTTCTGTAGCTCAACTTGTAGAGCACAGCACTAGGAACACCAAAGTCATGGGTTATATTCCCAGGGATCACACATACTGATAAAATGTACAGTTTGACACACATTAAGAGTAGTGAGCAGTGATCTCACACACACTAAAAACCGTGAACACACACACACCCGGAGCAGTTGGCAGCCATTTCGCTGTGGCGCCCAGGGAGCGATTGGGGGTTCGCTGCCTCGTTCAAGGGCACCTCAGTCATTTCCTGCCGGTATTGAGAATCACATTTACATATTTGGCTGATGCTTTTATCCAAAGCGACTTACATTGCATTTCACGGTAATGGTACACATTTTAAATTCTTATCAGTTCTTGAATCGAACCCACAACCTTTGGGTTACCAGTCTGATTCTCTAACCATTAGGCTACGACTGCCTAATACATTGATCGCACATAGAAAGTGAGAAAAGAGCGCTAACTTTAACTCACTGAAGCTGTCAGTCACTTCAGTTCAGCGTGAGCTCACTGAGTTTTGCACTCATGTGAAAACTCCTGTCATTAATGGAGCTTACGAAACTGCATAATGAATTTCTTATTTACATCACCTCTACACTGTTGGTTATAATGAGAGGTGTCGAGAGAAAGTGTAGAACGCGCTTAACAAATTTATGCCATTTTATGCGGACTCATTTAAGCACTTCTGGTTGACCATTGTGTTCATGTGCTCAACAGGCATGTCTGTGATTGGCTACAATTCTCAAGTCACTTCAAAAACGCATTGTAAGTTATGTCTTTTGATGCAGCGGGGGTAAAATTAATATTATGCTGTGATCAACACCATGCTTAGGTAATCGCTTGCGGCAGCTGTAATCGAGATTTAAGATTGGGAATTTTTCCGATTAATAGTGCAGTCCTAGTTTCTGTTATGCTAAAATACAAAATGTATAACCATCAGACATGGCAAACCTGTTCACCATATCACCGCACATCCATAGAGGACAGCTTTTAAAGTCTGCATGTACAGTATGTCAGAGTAAAACCTTCTTGAACGAGATAAAATGGAGGGCTTAGGACTTATTGTAGGACTTAATGTTGTCTATCATGATTTGATTGGGTTGTTCAATCGTTGTCACTTTCTATTTGCTGTGATCGTTTCATGTGAGTGACAGGTTGCTGGAGGAGAGGATTGAAACTGTAAATGTTATTGGAGAACCGTATTGTTGAGTGGTGCTGGGATGACATCAGAGCCCGCAAATCGCCTCTGATTCCTTCAAAGTTTTTTTAATTTATGAGTAAAATAAAGCCTGTGGTAAACACAACTTGACGATACTTTGGCGTTTTGTTCTACAACGTACACTGCACACACTCACACCTCAACCTGTCTTGTCTAGTTACTAATTAAAAACAAACAACTGTTTCAAAATTAATGTTACACTATGGGTGTGTGTAATTTACATTGTCGATCAAAACGTCAAAGTATAGTCAAGTCATGTTTACCACAGGCTTTATTTTACACATGAATCGAAAACCCCCATAATAAAATCCCTTAGGAAAATCCCGAAGGAACCAGCGGTGAATCAGTCTTCCAGGTTCTGACGTCATTCCTGCCGCTCTCTATTACCCAGCACTCGTGCCGAGAAGAGATGTTCCGGAGCCTATTAACTTTTTGTTTAAAGATTACATGGACATGTTTTTAATTTTTTTTGAATAGTGTCATTTTATATATAATAAATACTGCAACATTCCATAAAGGAGTGCTGTTGAACGGATTTTCAAACACCTCTGATTGGCCATTGTGTTGAAGCGCTCAACATGTATGTCTCTGATTGGCCATTGTGTTGACGCGCTCAACATATATGTCTCTGATTGGCCATTGTGTTGACGCGCTCAACATATATGTCTCTGATTGGCCATTGTGTTGACGCGCTCAACATGTATGTCTCTGATTGGCCATTGCTGGTATCGTCACATTTTTAAATTTCAGTACCGACTTGGTACCGAAGTCGGTACACTTAATTAATTTACTAATAAAATACCTGTTCAATACAACAGTTGTTCCATTGCGGTTTTAGACTAACTATTTATTTCTAAAATTTACGAGCAACAGTAAAACCCTGGATCAGCATATTTTGTTTCTGTGTTAATTCTATATCAAAATGTCGATACAATGTAACGTATTTTCTCTGTCTGGCGTATTTTCTCTTCGTATGTTTTAATTGATTTTGCTTCATTATTATGCTTGTTGTTGTCATCTGTTGACGTTGTACAAGCAGAATGTGGCGGTTGGTCGGTGTGGTATTAGTCCCGCCCATCCTCCACTGTGATTGGACGGTTGGGTAAAAAGTGACAGTGATGAGCGCTACGTTTTAACCAAAGTTGAACATTCTTCTACTCTTGGTGACCTGTAAAAAACGCAGAGCACTCAGCGCTTCAGCGTGAAAAAAAAACTTGGCGCTCCCTTTGAAAACAATTGAAAAAATACGCCAGCCACGTGAAAAAAACGCTTTTGTGGACACACGGCCTTATCGCTACCCGTAACCTTTCCCTAAAATCAGAGGGAAATGATAGGTGAACAACACTGATGCAGAAGCACCTAACCCTGGTTGTAAGACATAAATTGTAAACTTGTCCCTCAAATCTGATTGGTTGATTGGAATGTTGTTCCAATGTTGTTGAACATATTGCATTTGGTGAAATCATCACGTTCAGCCATTTCCTCGAAGCTGCTGTTGGTTGAGTTTTTATATTTTCTCTTTAAGCCTCTACCAATATTCTCAATCCTGAATATTGTGAGAGAGCTTTCCTTTCTAAGGAGCCCCTCACTATGAGTGGAATGTCAAACAAGTGAAAACTAATACAGGAGAGTATATCTCTACCTCTCCCCAGGGGATCATTCTGCAGTGTTCAAAGTGGATTTGAATTCCTTTGGCTTCAGATAAAACAGCCTCCTCATTTTAATTTGCCATGTGGTGGTGTGGAACTTGGGGAGGCAGCACGTTTGCAATTTAGCTTTTCGTCATTCCTGTTGTTGGATATGAATGAATGAACAACGCAATAAAAATGACAAAAACCCTGCTTTGATTATTTTTTTCACCACGTGAAAGTTGTAAGTCTGAGCGCTTACAAATGTAACCGCACACCTCTCTCTTAACAACCCGCACACAATTTGAGCTATAATTCATGTTCATGCTACAAAAAGTGTGGGATGAGTTACACGCTTAAATTTACTACTTATGATATGAATTATGAGCATGGTAAGCACTAAACCAAGCAAGCAACATTTATAACAATCAAAAGCATGAACACAATGTCATGGAAAGGGTCAGAAGCTGGTTTTCACTGATAATAATGAATTGTATTTTCTCTTTTATGCAGGTCAGGAAAGACTCTGTCAGCTGTCAGAAAACACAACCTACTTTCGCAGGAGATTACATGAGATGGGTTTTATCATCTATGGGAACAATGACTCCCCTGTTGTACCCTTGATGCTTTACATGCCAGCTAAAATCGGGTCAGTGTCACTTTTTGTTCAACTGAATCATGGCTATTGTATTTGATAAGATGCTAGCTAGAGGATTAAACAGATTATTTTTAATGATTTTTAAAGAATAATTTCTATAAGAATAAAGCTATTGAATGTTTTGTGTGTGTACCTGGTATTCCCTACGTTTTAAGGGACCAAATGTCCCCACAAGGATAGTAATGCCAGTTATTTTTGACCTTGTGGGGACTTTTTTTTTGAAAATGTAAAAATGCAGAAAGTTTTTGTGATGGCTTTAGGGCTAGTGTTAGTTTTGGGTGAAAGGATATAGTTCTTACAGTATAAAAACCATTATGTCTATGGAAAGTCCTCATTAAAAAACATGGAAACATGTGTGTGTGTTTAATGAATACATTTTGTGTTTGCTGTTTAGAGCATTTGGGCGGGAGATGCTGAAGAGGAACATTGGGACAGTGGTGGTTGGGTTTCCCGCCACACCCATCATTGAATCCCGCGCACGTTTCTGTGTGTCTGCCGCCCACACGAGAGAAATGCTTGACACAGTGAGTATCACATGAACACTAATGAAATAATAATTGCAAAAGTAATGGCAAAAAAATTAATATATAAAATGGCAAACGGGATAAAATGGCATCCTGAGATGTTCTTGATAGGTTTTATTAGATTCATGCATCAATCTTTTTATGTATTAGGGAATATGGAGAGAAGAAAACATTCAAATGATGAATAAAAATACCTGTCTTGTTGGCTTACAAACTAGTTCTTAACTTTACCTATTGGCTCTCCTAAACAGTATTAATTTTAATAGCAAATTTTTATTCAGTTTTAGTTTGACTAAAATGCCATTTAGTTTATCATATTTTAGTCATCTGAATTGTTTTAGTTTTAGTCAGCTAAATATCAAAAAGATTTTGTGAAAGTCTATAAAGTCAGTAAAAGATAAACAAAATTAAGAACAAAATAAATACAATAGAACAAAGATACAAATGAAATAAACAGTGCTTTAAGTTTGTCAGGTAGGTCTATCAGTAGTATTCAGGTAAGAAATTGAATAAAGTAATCAAATGTAAAATAGCCCTTTTTTGTATTGTAACTTTCTTTGTTTTCCCAGAGATTTCCGCTCCTCACGGTTTACAAATGGTCTTTTTTTCCTTGAAATCAAATGTGAAAATGTATCCATATGTCTGTTTTTCTCTTTCTCACAGATGTTGAAATTTTTAAACGTTTTATAAGACATACAGCAAGTGTATTGGCGCTTTTCCACTGCATGGTACGGTACGGCACGGCACGCTTTGGCGCTTTTCCACTGCATGGTACGGTACGGCTCGGTACGGTACGGCTCGCTTCGGCTCGCTTTAAATGGTACCACCTCTGTTGAGGTTCCAAGCGTACCGTACCGATACTAAACGTGACGTGAAAACACTGCAGATCACTGATTGGTCAGACAGAATCGTCACTTCAGCGTCATTGTATTTGCAACAAGAGACATTAAACCCGCTAGATTTAAATAGCCAGACAACAGCCAACGCAGTAGCAACTGTTTTTAGAGTATTTACTTGACAAAATAAGTTTAAAAAAATCAAAAAAGAAATGGATGAATCGTGGTCAGTGGACGAGGTGCAGACGTTCCTCTCGTTGATTGCCGCTGGACCTACAAACAGTGTAGGGACAAAGAGGCGACAACTATTAACGATCAGTCCCACCCACTTTGAAACGGTACTAACTGCAGTGGAAAAGCAACCGAGCTAAAGCGAACCGAACCGTGCCGTACCGAGTTGAGTCGTACCACGCAGTGGAAAAGCGAAGCGAGCCGAACCCTTCCGCGCCGAGACGAACCGTACCGAGCCGAACCGAGCCGTACCATGCAGTGGAAAAGCGCCATTTGTTTACCCTGACGGGTAGATCAGTCACCTTTCAAATGTGCGCATCTAACCTTCCTACCACACAAAGAGATTCATTGTGATTGAATCACTTCCCAAATTCCATTTAGTTCCTATTCATTGACAAAAAGGTCAATAGATTTTCATTTTTTTGTCATCAAAAACTGCTTTTTATTTAGTTATCGTCTCGGGAAAAATCGTCAGGGAAAAAATGACGTTGACGAAAACTATGATGATAATTATCCGTCAACGAAATCAACACCTTTTATGTTAGATCTGTCCTTACTCAACCCAACTGCTAATGTTTTCAAAGCACACGAAGCGGCAGAGACCGCAAATCATTCATCTATGAAACTCTGACTCACCTCACAATCCACCAGAGTACATAAACATTAAAGGAATAATTCACCCCAGAAATAAACATTCTGTCACCATTTAGCAAACCCACCCCACCAAACATTTATTCGAGTGTTAATAACTCCAGTGTCTCTTCTTTACTCTTTCAGGCTTTAAATGCCATCAGTGAAGTTGGGGATCTTCTCCAGCTGAAATACTCAAGAAAAAACAGGCCCGGGGGTGAAGGATCTGACTGTTTTTCGTATCTGGAGAGCCACCAGGACTAGCACTTTCTCACCATGGTCTTTCTTCCACCCCAGAGCCACATGTTTTTCCTGTTTGTCTGTTTCGTGTCTTAACTTATTTGGCATTTTCACGTTGATTCATTTCAGTGGATGCTCATTGAAGTCCACTACTTGACCAAATTTCAAGTCTTACCTCTGGGTTCAGTAACCAATGTTAATTTCAACGTGCAATATCAACTTAATAGAGATGTCACGTCTGTGTTCAGCATAAGAAATGACCCAGGATAAAAGTGAATGTGCATTAGCATGTTGTTCAACCTTCTAAACACACACGAGAGTACACAAAATCATTTTCTGGTATTTTATACAAAATATCTTTGGGGTTTTTGTCTTGTTTTCCATTTAAAATATCTAAAACAAGATCAATTTCCTCGGTTTTTTACTCCATTTGCAAATAATGCTTTGTTAATAAATATTTAAGTAAAAATCTTTTACTTAATATTTATTAAGAAAATAAAAAAATTGTGCTTTAAACAGAAAAAAACAATATGCCAATGGGGAACAATTTGATAATTGGTATTTAAGGAAAGGGATATTTAACTATAATGAGATTTAAAATTTTGCTTGAAAACAAGACAGAAATCCTGATTATGATAATGATGTTTGCAGTGTACAGGAAAACAATGACCCACACACTCCCACAGAAATGGCACATTAAAGTGTCATCTTTTAATGAGAAAAAGCTTGATATATACACTTCTGAAGGAGGGAATTTATTATAGCTAAACTTGTAGCTTAACTAAATAAGAATATGACTTTTCATATCCATATCCATATATCCATAAATATATTGACACATTTATTAATCCATTGCAGTGTATCTGCATTTAACATACTAGCTTTGGTCTTTTAGGTCTCCAAATCAGATATTTTTTGAAAATGCACATTTCATTGCATTGAGTTACCGGTGTCTTAATGACCTTATACAGAGGAATACTAACATTCTCTGTTTAGTTTCATCAAAGCTTTCTATTATGGAAAACTGCTGTTTTATCTTAATTTGAATTGTGGTACTTTCTACAAATAGGGTACAGTTTGGTGTCCCTCATCTGTATCCTCCTCCTTATTTGCTCTCTAGTTTTGATTTATCCAAAACAAGGGAACAAAATATTACAACGTGGCCATGATTTAGTAAAACGAGGGAACAAATTATTATATTGTGCACACGATTTAGGAAAACCAGAGAACAAGTAATTCTATTGTGTGCATGATTTACTGGGAACGAAAATGTGCTGACGTATTAGTAACGAATTTTTAATTTGTAAGTGTGTGTATATATATATATATATATATATTGCTAGAAAATAACAATCACACAAATTGGGATATTATACTGTTTTTAGACATGTGCCAAATTGGTAATTGGCTTAAAAACGGCAAACTGCCTTTCACACACCATCTGTAAAAAGTTTTTTTTACTTTATTTTTATATATTTTCAGGCCACTATTTGTACTCTATTTGTGGAAAGTCCCTTTATGTCTTACTTGAATATCTGTTACGGTTTGCATTTCTCGCAAATTCCCGCTTTGATATCTTAGCCAGGGCATTTCAAAAAAGACATCTTCTTTGAACCAACAGAATTAGGCTGACATTGTTCATTCAACATTTCATTATGTCTGCTGTTAACAGACAGCAGTGAAAAATGTTCATGTTGCTATTTTAACAATAAGAGTCAAGCTAATCTATTTTATATAATCTATTATTTAAATCTTGTGTTCTAACAAAAGTTCTAAATACGGGTCACTGATATATGAAGAGCACTGTCAAGTCTGTAATGTACCGGTATGTATGATGATTTGGTTTATCGGCCTGTCGGATGTACTTTTTTTTTCTTTTTTTTCTCCGTGTTCTGAAGTTTTGTTCTTAATCGGAAAGGCAGCTCTAAATATGTCTGACTGCAGATGTATGTAAGTGGGACTCAATGACCTCAGAGCTACTGATGACTGTTGGGAGATGCAGATATGACGTTGGCATATGCGCTATAAGCAGTCTCTATAATTGAGAGTAATGCCACTGAACTGCATTCGGCTGTGAAACCAAAAGGCATTCCACAGTTTTTTTTTCTGTTTGTTTGTTTATCCATTTTGAGTTGGATTTTTTTTGTATCAAATATACATGCTATCATTGTCAGACTCGTCCGTGTAAAAAAACTGGCATTTGTTGAAAGTGACTGTCTATTTGTTTCTGAAGATAATTAAAAAAAACATATCTTGAACAGTTAAAAAAGTGTTGTTGTTTTTTTGTTTGTTTTTTCAAAATCCAGATTATTTATCAGATCTCAGAATTAACAGTTAATTAACTGGCCATAAACTTCCATTGTATTTTTTCCCCCTACTATGGAAGCCAATGGTTACGGTCAACTGTCTGATGGAACAATGAATCAACCATACATATGTCACGTAATACACATTTTACATATTTTTGATGGTCCACTTTAGACAATACTAACTATAAGTATCTTTGCAACTATATGTCAGCTTACTCTCATTAGTGTAGAATAAGTTGACATGTAGTTTCAAAGTTATTTATAGTCAATAGAATATCTGTTGGGGAGCATCACAATAAAGCGTTAGCAGATATTCAGCAGACAGTCTACTAATACTCTAATGAGAGTTGACAATATGACAACGTACAGTAGTTGCAAAGAAAAAGTTACTTTTAGTTAGTTGAATGTCTAAATGCCTGGTGTATCAAACGCACTGCACTCGAGAGCTACTGCTCACCAGATCTGGAGTATCTCATGTTGAAATGCAGAGCGTTTTATCTACACCTGAAGTTCTCTGTTGTCGTCATTGTAGCTGTTTACATTCCTACACGAGCCAATGCTAAGCAGGCGCTAGCACCGTTATACATTCAGTCATTAGTAAGCGTCAGGATGCTCGCACGAACACAGCCTTCATAATAGCAGGAGATTTAAATCATACTGATAGAATTTGTGGAGCACTTTCTGTAGATCAGCCTGTGCGGTGTCCCACCAGAGACTCCAATATTAGACACCAACATTAAAGACTCACACAGAGCTTTCCCTAATAGACCCTCTCGGACAGTCTGATCATATCACACTGTTCCTGACACCAGCATACAAGAGGTTTGCTAATCAGAAACAGTGGATGAACAAAGAGGTATGCAATGATGCGTTTAAATTGGGTGACCCTAGAAGGGCATTAAAGTGCACGTGAACCGGAAGTTGCAAACGACTTTTCTCCAGTGTTGTGATGTATTTCCAAGTGAAACGGAAGTATTGAACAAAGGGCAGGGTTTTTACCATAGACAGTAAAAGAAATGGACACAGCGACCCCATAGGTTTCAACGGAGAACAGTGAAGTCAATTAGAAGCACTCACTTCCTGATGGCTGAGCGTACTGCGCAGGCTCAAACTGAGCTTGACGACATAGATGTGACGTGAGCAACCTGTCTGACAGTTGTAAGTCTTCTAGTAGCTGTGCCGAGAGAAATCTGAATTATTCCCTTCCGAATCTCGCAGAGACGTAGAGCGTGAGCATTAGCTGTCCATGAGCTAGCAGCAGGAGCAACTTTATCACTCTCTATGGGCTTCTCCCTTGACTTATCGGACTTTATGCCTCCACGCCCCCCCGATTGCTTGCAAGCTTCTCCACCTGACTATACGGTAATTTCTCGACAGTGCGACAGAGAGTCGAGTTGTTATGATGCAATCGTTTTTACAAAAACTGCTTCTACGGGGCCATAACGTAAGATACAAGGTAATGGAGCCTTTTATACATTGTCGAGTTTCTTTCGAAATAAATAATGGACAAATGGAGTCTTTAAACGCCTCAGATGTAAAGTTATTCGCTTTCAAAGTGACACCAAAATGAATGGGAGTCAATGGAATGCTAACTGCAGGTGATGGTCTGCTAATCAATGGCGGCCCCCAGGGAAGCTTCAGTTTGATGGATTATGGATGGATTGATGGATTACCCCCATTTGGTTTTACTTTAGCGCTCCTCCTCTCCATCTCTTGCTCATAGCAGACTAACGGCTTGAGGAAGCGTTTTCAACCCAAGCCGTCAAAGCTACGTCATCAGAGAAGGAACGCCCCCATTTCAGACCGGAAGTAACTTTTCCAATTTTGATTAAAGATTACCACGGCAAACTATTTTTTTCTGTGTATTAACTTGCACGGATTAATTGTTCACCACAAGACTAGTAATATGTGCTAACAAAGTAAATAGGGTCAATTTTGATTTCATGTCGACTTTAAAAAGCAAAATCCAGCTATAGACAATGTGTCGAGGCCCACTTCAATAGTTCTGACACTACGAGTGTGTGGCAAAGAATCACAAGACACAAGACAATCACCTCTCTTAACGACTATCGACCAGTGGCCCTCACTCCAGTAGCGATGAAGTGTTTTGAGAGACTTGTACTCTCGCACATCAAAGACACATACCTGCCTCACTCGACTCCAGGTCCACATAGGACGTTATATCCCTGGCTGTCCACGCTGCTCTGAATCCTCCAGAGAGACACAACACATATATGTAAGGATGCTGTTCGCAGGCTATAGCTCGGTATACTGTCATCCCCTGCAAACTGACCATAAAACTCCACCAGCTAGGCCTGAGCCCACTGTTCTGCATTACGATTCAATATTTCCTGACAGAGCGCTCCCAGGTAGTGAGACTGGTCCCATATTAATCCTCCACTATCACTCTGAGCACTGGCACACCACAGGGGTACGTGCTGAGTCCCATCCTGTACGCCCTTGACACCAATAACTTAGTGAAGTTTGCGGATAACACAACTGTAGTGGGGCTGATCATGGATAATGACGAAACAGATTATAGAGAAGGCACAGAATTTGACAGATCGGTGTTTGAAGAACAATCTATGAACATTGGAAAGACCAATGAGCTCATTATTGACTTTCGGAGATCCCAGGACGGGAATTAGCATCAGTTTCCTGGGTGTTTACATTACAGAGGTACAAAATCTTACAAGGTACAAAACCTGGGCCACACATGCCACTACACAAGTAAAAAAGGCACAGCAGCGATGGCCGCTCTAAATCAATCTGAGAAGAACATACAATGTAACTAATCACCCACATTTTCTGCTAATGCGTACCGTTTACATACAGATTATTACTCTGGGTTCGGGCCGAACTCTGAGCTCGGAGCCCTCCCCCCGGACAGCACGCCAAATACACATTCAACTTTACTCCCTCTAATTGTATGTAAGTGTGAACTCGTGAAAGTACTCTAGTGAAAGTACACTACCTCACTTGATAACACTATACTGTGGCTGCACTACTGTTTATATTGTTTATTGGTATTCTACTAATATGTATTATTATTATTTACTGTTTTAGTCATCTTTTAGAGCGGCTAACCCCATTGTTACATTAAAGGTTTTATTCTTCTTAAAGTGGGCCATTGAAATACAATTTTAGGCTACTTTCATGACTAATTTATACTGAATTATGAATGTACTTGCAAGCATTTTTTTTTTTTTTTTTTTTTTTTTTACATTTCTTTAAATTTCATTTAATTAAAATTCTACTGTCTTAAATGTAAAGCCAAAGGCTACAAGTTATGCATTCTACATCCTGTTTGCTACCACGGTTTAAATTCAGTTAAAACTTAGGAAATTAACTGTAATTTAAAATGCATTCTTAAAGGGACAATTCGCCCAAAAATGAGAATTCTGTCATCATTTGCTCACCCTCAAGTTGTTCCAAACCTGTATGAGTTTCTTTCTTCTGCTGAACCCAAAATAAGATATTTTGAAGAACATTAGTACCCAAACAGTTGATGGTCCCCCCAAACTATGGAAGTCAATGGCGTCCATCGACTGTTTGGTTACTAACATTCTTCAAAATATCTTATTTTGGGTTCAGCAGAAGAAAGAAACTCATACAAGTTTGGACAACTTAAGTGCGGGTAAATGATGACAGCATTTTAATTGTTGGGTGAACTAACGTTATCCCTTTTAATTCCGTTCTGAGCAGGGAACAAACACTTTCTCACCTGAACGGAAATGAATCTTCATACTCGCACACACCTGATGACAGATACATGAGCATCACTGGCTCTGTCACATGCGAGGAAACGATTCTCCTCCCATGCTGAGATCGCTGACCCCTCTGGAGATCATCGGCCCGTCCTGCGACTGTGGCACTGCTGCGTGCGCACTCGGCTTTACAGCTCAACTATGCCCTTCGCCTTTGCCACTTGATACCATTTACCATAGTAATGTGTCAGCAATGACTCTGACATCTTGTATAATAAGAGAAGACAAAGTTCATAGTTGAATAAGGATGCACTGGTGCGGACTGAAGAGAGGGAGACCTGCAGTCGCTACATAAAGACGATATATGGGCAGACGACGTTTCGAGTCACATTGTATTTTTCAAGGAATGAACAGGCGAGGGTTATCTGTCTGAATATATAATGTTCATACCTGTGCGAGTTTTAATGAAGTTTGGATGAAGATGACGAACAGCGCATTGAAGAAGATCTTTGCCAGGAGGGAAACGCGCAGAGCTTCCTAAGCAACGACTGCACGTTTAAGACTTTATTTTAGCGGTATTTAGTGGACAGATTCGCAACTGTGCAAAATGCTAAGAGTGCGTAAAAGTTTCTGGGTGCTTTTAAGTGTGCTTCTGGCTGTCTGGATAGAAGGAGCGAGCAGCTTCCCTGTGAGACACCAGAGATCCAGACACGGCGCCTCCGGAGAGGTGAGTAGCCTACAAGTGGAGCTCAAATCACTGATCTCGTTTTAGGATTCACAGGGGTTGATTTTAACAACAACCACAAATCGTGTTTTTATCATTTATTTTTGCCATTTTCATGCAATTTATATGAACATTTTATTGTTTTAAAGACTTAGATTTCAGTCTATAGCCTAGATAAAATCCATTAGGAAATAGGCTATGTTAAATAATCTAAACAAAGAATGAAACGTGTCCTTGGTTATCAGAGAGACAATAATGTTAGTAAAGGGCTACCCTTGAAATGAAATATGAGACGTGATGTGTGACGGCTGATGTAAATATCACTTGTGAATAGAATATTGTTTTTGTGTATAATTTCCAAACAAGCTGTAGCCTACTTTCAGAATGTGTGAAAATTTTATATTTTGTATTTGATAAGAATATAGCTATTACAAAAAGGTCTCACTTGTTAACATTAAATAATGTATTAACTAACATGAACTAACAATGAGCAATACATTTGTTGCAGTATTTATTAATCTTTGTAGTTTGTTAATGCTAGCTGTTCATGTTAGTTCACAGGGCATAAACTAATGTTTACAAATACAACATTTGATTTTAATAATGTATTGGTAAAAATTGAATCTAACATTAACTAAGATTAATAAATGCTGTGCAAGTATTGTTAATTCTTACTTCATGTTAACTAACTAATGTTAACGAATGAAACCTTATTTTAAAGTGTTATCAAGTTAATCATCACATGACAAATAAGTCAAAATAGCCATTTTATTCCAACTACTCATTTATAAACTTCTCATTTACAAACATTTGTTGATTCAGAAAAAAAAAATAGCCTACAGAATTGTCCTCTGATCCATGTACATCCACAGTTGGACATTGTTATAAGATAAATTATCTAATGATTGTGAAAAGTGTGTTTTAAGAGTGTCAAACACAGAGACAAAGCTGCCTATAGTTCTGTACCATGAAACATAAAGTCATTTTTAAACCCAAACAGTGCAAGTTATATTAATTTCAAGTCACCAAATGGTCAAATCTGTTTTTTGTTTAATTGAATATTGCAGTATTTATTATCTAAATGTAATAAATCATTGTTTATTAAAATTCCTGTGCCCTCATAATCTTTCATAATCAAAATAACTTCCCCTCCCTCTTGCAATTGCATCTCTTCTCTGATGACGGGACATGTATAAGATGTACCAACAGCAAACGACAATCCAACTATCCAATAATTTCCCAATGGACAAAATCAAACATATTTTCTAGTTCAAGAAGCTGTTTCACTCAGAGATATATATATATATATATATATATATATATTCACAATAGGGAAGAAAAGACTTCCTTTACATGTCGACTTCAAGCAGTAATAATGTATAATAATGTACTGTGTTCATCTCCAGAAAAATTACACATTTAATATACAGCATGCTGGGGATATAACTATGCCATCAGAAAAAGAACAGTATTACAGTTCATATTGCTAATAGTTTTTGCTTTAAGAATTTCATGCTGATATCTCTACATGCACCCAGTTTTCAGTGCTCAATTTTTGACTCTACCACAACATGGTAAAATGGTTGTCCATTTAAAATGATCGCCATATGCCTTTTTGAATAATCTGTTTATATTATTGAGTGATCATTTGCCATGGGTCATTGTGTAAATGTGGTAGATATCTTGAATATCTTGGTTGGAGGAATTGTCTTGACTCTTAACCACCCCACAGGTGAGAGTTGCATCTTGTCCCACCAATACAAATCTTAAGTGACTATATCTTGGTCTGCCAAAAAAGATGAAGCTTCTTACTCATCAAGAGCAGTGCAACATGTTTTTTTTCTGCATATAGACCAATATATTCAATGCCACCCTTTTTTTTATTATGTCACCATGCAAAGGGGGCCAGAAAAGAGAGAGGTCCCATACAGTAGAGCAGTACAATAGTGAGGCCTTACATAATACTGTTTAAAAAACAAGTTTCACTCTCACACAGGGTCATAGTTCAGCTCCTAAATTGTTTTTTTAGCCCCTCTTCTGTGTTAATGTGGAATTTCCTGCATTCTGGTCTCCTTGATCTTGTGTGTGTGTGCAAACGGGGGCCATGTCTAACCTCTCCAAGAAAGGTCCTGCTACTCAGTTTTGTATTACTAAATGTCTCTTTTGTTTTTACATGTGGGGCAGGGGTCGTCAAAGGGAAAGGGAATGGGGGGTCTTAGTTTATTGTTTTTCTTCACTGGTTTGGAAATGGCGTGGTCCTGGGACTTTGATATTGGAGGTCACATAAATCTATGCTGCACTGCCGACTGCTTTCCCAATGCCCCAACATAAAGTGTGTGAGCTGATCGTGTCCATGTGTCTCACCATAGAGCTCAATAGAGGCTGTGTGTGTGTATTGCATGGTCTTTTGCTAGCGCATAAGGCTTTGTTTCTGGGTCTGGAATTCATGCCATATGTTCGTGATGGTGAGAAAGCCCACTGGCAGCACAGGCCACATTCCACCGACGATTTTACAATGAATTAACAATACAGAGAAAGACAAGAGATGGCCCCAGGCAGACTACGGATTGCAAGGAGAGATTTGGTTTCCATTCTGAACACTTAGGAAATTAAATGCTGAGTAACAGCGACTACTCTTTCACCTGGCCCCTTTTGATGAGACTTCCAGGAAGAAAAGACCAGATAACATTGAGAATAAGTCTTTCATAGAAGATTGAATACCCCTGAGTATCCAAAAATTAGACTTTAGACACCTCTATTACATTCATGCTCAGAACCGATATGTCAGCAGTTGGTTAAAACGCTCGACCACTAAAAAAAACATGGCAGCATTTAGCATAGCATAGAATAGGCCTAAATGTAATAGTAAATTAATACTTTTTTACAATTAATTAAATGCAACATACAAGTGTTCAAATAGCGTGAGATTCACCACAAAGGACAAAGACGCAATCACACAGTGATCGTAACAGCTTCCTACAGGTGTCCAAAACCCCCGATATCGCACATTGCTCACTGAGAATGAACCTGTAAAACCAAATCATCCCATCCGTGACCAAAGGATGAGTTTGATGGCACTTCATAACAGAGAGTTAGTTAATGGACACCTGGTTCTTGTAATAAAGAAAAAGGAAGTGAAATGTATATATAAGCAGTTACTTCATTGTTAGGCTCTCTAATGAGTAAACACTGGTTCTGAGAAAGGTCTACAGTTCCCCCTACGAGAACCGGCCAAGAGCATCAGCACCATCACACTGATAATTGACCGTTCGCAAAGACCCGCCCCCCTTAGTTACTGTCACTATGCCCGACAAGCTACGCCGTTCTCATACCACACCATGTTCTCACGCAGTGAGAAATACATTGTGGAGCAGAGAGGAGACTGACAACACCCTGGCAGTACAGGACAGACCAGGTTACTCTTCGTTTACTTTTGATATTAAACGTATTAAACAAATTCTCTCCTGCCAAATTTGGTCATTTTTTAAAAGAAATTTAAACAATAAATACCGTTTTGTGGCTCTTTAATATGTCTGTCAGATCGCTGTAGAGCATCAGTTAAAGCTGCTCGTGAACTGATCATCTCTTCCTTCTAGTTAATTTATAGCATCAAATAAACATGAATGAACATAAGAAGGAATGTTGTTTTAACCACGGAAAGATGTCAGTACACTCCGTTTTTCAAGTTCAAATTCTCCCATGTTAATCTATTAACTCTCCTGACTGCTTTGTCCGACAAAATGGCGGATGGCGAAGTATGATTGGTCAGATCACCTGTCAATCAAGCTCCCTGCAAAGGGTAAATTGGGTACAAGTTGACTCATTATAAGCTTTTTATAATGGGGAACATGTGATCCTTTTCCCTTGAGAGTTATACCTCTAATGGTGCAAAATCATTGTCAACTCACCATATGCAAGACTTCTCTGTGGAAATATCATAATAGTGACTAAAATCTTTTTTGCTGAATGCAGGTTAGCACTTATTGTTGCATGTTATGTTTGTTTTTCATCAGACACATCCACAGACATCTTTGAGAGACATTAGCAACGACCATAATCTCCTGCACCAGCAGAACCAGGTCCAGAGTGATTTGTCAGACTCACATCCCCACCAACACAGGTGGCTCCAGCATCGCTCTTCAGGTGTCCTGCCACAGCCTGAGCCGGAGGAAGAAACAAAACCCTTTGTTCTAGACCTCAAAAACTTTCCAGACCTGGCAAATGCTGACATTGGCTCCCAAAACCCAAACATTCAGGTGAGAGCATGCAAGAGAACACATCTCAAGTTAGTAGTCATCTCTGTGAAATGCTTTATGTTAGTAAGTCCCTCTTCCAAAACTTTTGGTGACTGATCAGGGCAAAAATGTAGGGCCGGATATAATAATCCATTACAGGGTTTCTCCTCTCTGAGGCTAATGTCTAATCCTGTCTAATCCAAAGTGGATTCATCAGCATCCATAGTGAGTCATCACTCCTCATAGGATGTAATTAAGTGTAATAAGTAATCTCATCTTGAGATGAGGGGGAAGTAATTCTGCTTGATTTGATATTGAGCCTGAGCTCAAATCAAGAGACTATATCGGTGAGTCACTGCTGAAACTATAACTGCCACTGACTGTTCTCCAGATTAGAAGCAAGGCATTCCTCATGCAGAATGATTTGTCTTTGTTACCTTTATTAGCTGTGTGTTTTAAGTTCTTAAAATAAGGGCCAATTTATAATAAAATTTTGATTCAATGCTTTGAATCCCTGCATACTTTGCATCTTTGGTTGTAGGTGACCATCGAAGTGTTGGATGACCCCCCTATGGAAGTGGAGAGGGATCTGGTTAAAGAATGGAGCAATGACTGGCCCACATCTTCTCCCTCCTCTACTGTAGAATGGATAGGTGGAAAGAAACTTTTCTGGCCTTTATTTTGGGGCTACACCGATGCAGATTCGGGGGACGATGGTACTGGCCAAGCAGTGGAGGAAGAGGACGACTACGCACTGGAGTATGACAGCGGGGAACCCCTCCCTAGTGGTCTGGGCAAGACAGATGGCAATTGGGAAAGCCCATGGACTCAAAGCCATTATGGTGAGTGCTCTCTTATATATTAGCTGTTTCTACACACAGTTCTTGAGCCTTTGGAAGTAAGACTGTTTGAACTAAGTGATGTATCTAAGCTTGAGTTGAAGCTGCTTCCTCGAACCCCTCTACTGCGGACAGCAAGCCAAATATGTTTATTAATAGCTTAAAGATTATATGGGCAGACAAACCTGTGAAAAGAGTGTTTGAATAAAACTGGAATGGAGAAAAATAACAGCTGGTTTTAAGCAAAACCAGAATTTGCACAATCAGAAATTTAAAGGGATGGTTCAGAGTAATTTCAACCTATGGTCCTTTGCACCATGACCTCGAGCTACACACTTTTATGAGTACAGAACTTAGTTGTACTACTGTAGAAGTTTGGTACCATTCCGGGTATTATTAGTGGGGTAATTTACAAGATACAACATTCGGATCCATTAGCGCCAGCACTAAGTCATTCTGCTGATATCTCTGAATAAGCTCTAACTTTAATAATGTTTGACCAAGGGGAAAAAAAGCTTCTGGGGGGGTGTTTGGCTCGAGGTCATGGTACAAAGGACCCTAGGTTGAAATTACTCCGAACCATCCATTTAAGCAGATAAAGACGGAGGAACGGGGGAATTTAAGAAAGCTGGAGTCAGCAGTCAGATAACTGTGATTTGAAGAGTAGTTGAAGGGAAAGGGAGATTGGGGAGGGAGGGTAGAGCAAGCTGGTAAGGAGTGTTTCACAGCATTAATTCGGACTAAACTTTCAGCCAGCGACGGGGTATTTGTGAGTGTCGGACCTTTGAAGTAGACACTGGTCCCACTCTGTGGAGAAGACCGCTGTTTGAAGACGAGCCCGATCCGCTCACTAATGGCAGCGTGAGTACGTTCTCTTGGACAAATAAGCCCATGCTTGTGTTCAATTAGAGCGCAGATCGGGAACACAGAGTGAGAGGGGTCATCCGTTTACTTTTTATGTCCCGCGGGTTGGGCCCCAGACCCTGCACCCCCTCCACCCCCGTCCAGTCCAGGGCGGCTGGGTCTTTTAAGCCTGTTCAAGAATCCTAGGCTTTTCAAGGCCATGCATAACATCACGCCTCTGTTGCTTTTTTGTTTTTCTCTCTAGGACATGTCTGTTTCGTGGTGGGAATTGTGCACTTTGCGCTGTAGCTGTGCAGTCTTGTTTCAGTGGAGACAAGGATGAAATGGGACAGGGATTTAATTTGAGGGGTCAAGGAAAGACATTATGATTGAGATTAAGGATGGCCTCAATCTAGACCAGATTCTCATAAAACATTCAGATCAGTGTGATGAGGCAGCAGAAATGATATTCACGGATAAGAAGGAACATTTCTAGTCTAATATAACAGGAGAAAGCTATCTGTTAGAAGTTGCTTGGCTGCTACAACTGAGTTAGAAGAACATGGAAAAACATTGACAAAATACATTTGTCTACTCAAGAACTGAATAGAAGACCCTTTAAAACGTATTTCTGCCAAAGGAATCACTTTGGGGTCCTAAACAGACTCTATATAATAGCCTGTTCAAAATGCAAAATGTTCTTGACTCCAGCAGGGGTAACTGCTAATGCTAATCATCCTATTATTGACCCTCTGGATTTAGTGGCTGTTTCTGCTTTGATTAACCTCTGATATAAGACTAACCCTGTGGCTGTTGTGGGTTTCGCAGTTTGGCACTTCTACAAAGCCAGCTAGAATAGTCACTGAGCCTACGCCTCCTTTTCATCATTCCCTAGTCTGTCTGTAATCAGGGTGCCATCACTGTGTGTGCAATATCATTGGCACCCCACCCAAATTCAAGTTAAATATTTAAACAAGCTAGTCTCTAATCTATACTGTTTATTACAGAAGAAGGAAGAATACATATGTTGTCCTTGTTTAATTCATTGCAGTCTGCTTTTTCTAAAGAGAGTTTTGAGATCTCCCCCAAAGCTAAAAGCTAATCAACTATTTGAGGCCTGTTTTCCTTTTTTGGAGGCTATATTAGGCAAGGCAAGGCAAGGCAAGTTTATTTTTATAGCACATTTCATACACAATGGTAATTTTAAATATTAGGCTTACTTACTCAGCTTACCGGTGTTTGTCCGTGGAAAAGTTGCAAATCATGGTGTTCGAGTGTTGTTGTTGGTGTTTTCCAGGGTGCTCCTGTGCTAAGGTGTTCTTGGGGTGGTATCTTTAAGTAGCGAGTGGTTGTTTTGTATTATCGTAGTACTGGACATTTCTGACATACAGGTGCTGGTCATATAATTAGAATATCATCAAAAAGTTGATTTATTTCAAGAATTCCACTTAACAGGTGAAACTAATATATTATATAGACTCATTACATGCAAAGTGAGATATTTCAAGCCTTTATTTGTTATTTTGATGATTATGGCTTACAGCTTATGAAACCCACGAAATCAAAATCCCAGAAAATTTGAATATTACATGAAATCACACAGTAATTACACAGTAATACCATAGTCATTGAACCAGGTTTTGGTTCTTTTGGCAGTGTGGGCAGGTGCAAATCCTGCTGGAAAATGAAGGAAGCATGAAGTGCTCTGAACATGTCCTGGTAGACAGCTGCGTTGACTCTGGATTTAATAAAGCACAGTGGACCAAAGTCCTCTTTTCTGATGAAAGCATATTTTGCATCTCATTTGGAAATCAAGGTCCCAGAGTCTGGAGGAAGAGAGGAGAGGCACAGAATCCACGTTGCTTGAAGTCCAGTGTAAACTTTCCACAGTCAGTGATGGTTTGGGGTGCCATGTCATCTGCTGGTGTTAGTCCACTGTGTTTTCTGAGGTCTAAGGACAACACAGCCGTCTACCAGGAAGTTTTAGAACACTTCATGCTTCCTGCTGCTGACCAACTTTATGGAGATGCAGATTTCATTTTCCAACAGGACTTGGCACCTGCACACAGTGCCATAGCTACCAGTACCTGGTTTAAGGACTATGGTATCCCTGTTCTTAATTGGCCAGCAAACTCGCCTGGCCTTAACCCTATAGAAAATCTATGGGGTTTGTGAAGAGGAAGATGTGATACGCCAGACCCAACAATGCAGAAGAGCTGAAGGCCACTATCAGAGCAACCTGGGCTCTCATAACACCTGAGCAGTGCCACAGACTGATCGACTCCACGCCACGCCTTATTGCTGCAGTAATTCAGGCAAAAGGAGCCGCAACTAAGTATTGAGTGCTGTACGTGCTCATACTTTTCATGTTCATACTTTTCAGTTGGCCAGCATTTCTAAAAATCCTTTTTTTGTATTGGTCTTAAGTAATATTCACATTTTCTGAGATACTGAATTTGGGATTTTCATTAGTTGTCAGTTATAATCATCAAAATTCAAAGAAATAAACATTTGAAATATGTCAGTCTGTGTGTAATGAATGAATATAATATACAGATAGTTTCACTTTTTGAATGGAATTACTGAATTAAATAAACTTTTTCATGATATTCTAATTATATGACCAGCACCTGTATAGACTTACTTGGACACAGACACGTCTGAGAATAATTTACTATATAGACACATTTCTGTAAAGCTCATTTGAAATGATATGTATTGTAAAAAGTACTATAAAAATAAATGTGAATTTAATTTAATTTAATTAGTGTGTTGCTATACATTTTCTGGGATTATTGATAAGACATTGCATTGCTAGGCCACTTCTAACTGCTAAGTGGTCTAATTGACTACATTTACACATTGCATTAGCATCAGTTGTTTTGTTGATCGGATCACTGAAGCCCCATATGAAGGTAGTCAGAAACTAAATAAGCAGGGTTGTCTTGACAACACAAGTGGTCACAGGCAATGCATCGGAAATGCATGTTAATGCCAGGTGGAAATAGTAATGGTAATTGTTATGATCGGATCACTGAACAGTACTTAAGGTTAGGGGTTTTGTTCAGAACCTATATAAGGAATAGGGATGCTTGTCTTAGTAAGCACACATAAATGTTTAAACTCATTAGTCTTTTCCTCTTAGAAGAAGCAGAGGAAGAGTGGAGCGCATGGAGTTCCTGTAGTGTCACTTGTGGCCACGGCAATCAGACCCGCTCACGTTCATGTGGAGATTTCTGCACATCCACTGAGTCCCGGAGCTGTGACCTTGTCCCATGCCCAGGTTACTTCAGTACTCTGTTCTTATTTTTAATTCAAACCCATTTTTATTTTATTTAATGTTAATGCAGATTTTTTTTCCCCAGATGATTGGAACAGTGTGGCTCATGTCTTTCCATTCGAGATGGAGAATGGTACAGAACCCTTTGGCACTGGTAACTGCTTTAAGTTTATATACCTATATACCTTCATCAGGCATATACAACCTACTGTTCAAGTTCAATCACATTTAAAATGATATAATCATGTAGACTGGGTAAACCCAGCCCGATCAGCTCAGGCTGGAAACCTATACATTTATCTCTCCTACTTCCTTTCCAAATTTGCGGGAACCAATCACAAACTGGCTTATCCACCTGGTGCGCTATTGGCGGGTTTAACGCGATGACCATAGAGAATCGACGAATCCAATTCCTTTTAACCTCTTGACGATGCTCATATGGCTTTTTTAGTTTAGCAAACAAGTCGCTCGAGTGGGTGTAGATACCACTCACTTTCATGTTTTTTTGCGCACCCTGCAAAAATCACTCGATGCCATTGCTGCTTCTGCAAACCGCTGATCAATGCTCCAAACCAACACGTTTATTTTGTACAAACTGGAGTTTTCGCGTATGATTGGTTGAAGGACTATCCAATTGCGTCGAAGTCATTTGACCTATTACCATTGATCACGTCTCTTGTGCAGTAGAAATAAAGAGCAGACTCCCCTGACTAATGTTCAATCTTAAAAGATTAAGCTTGGTCTGATGATAGACAGACTAATAATCATGACCAATCACTGCGAAGATCCATCAATTACCAATCACACTCAATGACTGAATACATCAATAACTCCACATCATCATATACAAGAGTTACATCAAAAGTTGTACATTATATACATCAAAAGTTGTACATTATATAACCGAGAATTAAAAAAACTATAGCATCACATTAAATAATGCTTCATCATTCATGGCCATAGCTGATGAACTACTGTTAGACAAATGGCACTATGCTATAGTTGATTTGACTAATGTGTAATCTTTTTGGGTTTGGCTGTTTTGCAGATGTTGACAGCTGTGAGAAGTGGTTAAATTGCAAGAGTGAGTTTCTTCAGCGTTACCTGCAGCAGGTATTGACTGAATTACCCAGCTGCCCGTGCACCTATCCTTCAGAAGCCTCCAACAATATAGTCAGTCTGCTGGATGCAGAGCACGACCGGACCTTCCGGTGGAGGGATGCCAGCGGCCCACAAGAACGACTGGACGTCTACAAACCCTCGGCACAGTCCTGCCTGCGTTCCAGCCTGTCTAAAGATGGTACCACTCTGGCTGCCCAGCATTGTTGCTATGATGATAACAAGCATCTCATTACAAGGGGCAAGGGGGCAGGAACCCCCAACCTAATAAGCACAGAGTTCTCTCCAGAGCTGCATTTCAAGGTGGATGTAATGCCTTGGATACTGTGCAAAGGAGACTGGAGCAGGTTTCATGCAGTCCGCCCACCCAATAATGGCCTGCATTGCACGGAGAACCCCCGACAGGACATTTTCATGAATGAATTGGAGGAGGCCAGAGAATATTAAATCACCAAATTACTATCCGTCCTCTGACTCACCCGTCCTGCTGTGGTGCTTAACCCTGTTAAAATAAATTAATTAATAAAAACCCCGGCCAGCCGCATAAGTGTGCAGTATAGAGCCAGTCTTGTGTTGTGGAACGCGTTGCCGTAACTGTGTTCACAAAGCCTCTAGCTTTTCTTATGTTTGGAATATTTTGGGAAATGAATAGAATGATTAATACAGCATTTTTTTGTTGTTGTTGTAAAACAGTTGTTGCTGCTGCTTCTGCAATCACATACAGTGGGGTACAAATGTCTGACAATGCTGGGGAAAAAGGTTTTATTTTTGTGGTGTTTTTTTTTTTTTATAATTTAATACAGCTTTATTACGAATTATATTATCAGAACAATAACATGAATTTCAGAATGTATTCATATTTTGGAGTGTCCCTTGGCAATCCCATGTTTGAACGACAGCAGAACTCGAGGTGACATGAGATCCACATTTGTGCAAAACCCGATGATCATGTGATCCCGCATGATTTGAGAACGTTCCAAAGAGCATCTTCAGTGCTTCAGTCTGACCCTTTGTGCAAAAGAGTCGCTCGCTCATGTGGACAATGTCATTTGGTTATTTGGTTACCCTAGAAATAGTATAGAATCATTTATAAAACGGATAGTTCCGGTCCATGATTCTGATTGGTTGAGCCGCGTTCGAAGCCGTTGTAAATTACACTTGTGACCGCATTACATTAGTATTACTGCGCAACTGCCGTTTGTGATTCTTTGTTGCTGCATGTATTGCTTGGCAACCTCTTTGGAACTACATTGCTTGGCGGAGGAATAAATGTGTTATAACGTTACATTTTTTGTTGCTGGTGTTTATTTTATGAATATAATAAATATTACAATTAATATTTTGATGGAGTAACCGTTTTATAAAAGCCCGCTCCGCTTCGTGCCCTTAGCTGTTCTAAATTCACTGTAAAACACAGCTTCACGGGGCTTATTGCTTTATTTATTCCTCTTAATTCATATGCAAAATGATGATTGTTTTAACATGAACATATAATCCTACTAGATTTTGAGTCTCATATATTCAGTGTGGTCTCAGACCTTTGGACCCCACTGTTTTTACATCGATATAAGTGCCATCCAATGTAAAATCTGGGTCCTGAAGCAAAATGCTTCAAACCTCTGCTCTAGACTTTAGGTGAATGGGCACAATTTCACTGCCAACTCAGGGGAAATCTTTCCATAACAATCAGTGTTCATTTAGTTCTTCAACAGTGTCAGAATTTCAGAAAAGGGAATGAGCCGGCAAATGTAAAGAGAATATTATGTTATACTTAATATGATGCTTATGTAACGTGTTGCTGTTGTTTTTGGAAACTATTGCTGGGGAACTACTTAATACTTCCTGAAATATTATTCTTAAGAGTATGCAGACTGAATATGCACATGCTACGGCTGGCACTTTATTTAACATTTATTGAAATGTATATTTGCGTGATGTTATCCGTGTTTCTGGTGTTGCTGTTGTGAAGAGATTGCTTCCTGGTCATTGTTACATTAATGGCAAGAACAGTAGCCTATTTCTGTGTTGGCATGTGTTGTACAGTATTTATTGTATTTTTATCGCACATTTGCTGACGCTTTGAACTGATCATTCATTCAGGTGTTACACTACCCAGAATCCTCCAAGACAGACTGACCTATAAAGGGAAATCATGTTCTCAAACACCTCTTTAAAGACAATTAAAACAAGTCGATGTTCGCTGTTCATTGTCATGTGTACTTGCAAGTTGCAAATTCTATTAAAAAAATACAAAGATAAGTTTGAAGAAACTCTTGGTTGTTTTCTTGAATAAAATACATACGTCAGTGTTCATTTAGGTTTGGATTATGAATGAATCTTCACATCTGGACTTACTTATGCTAAGCACTAACACTCTGTGGAGAACTTTTTGGCACTACCAAACAAATACCTGTCATCCATTTGTCTGAAGAATGGATCAACAATAGATCAGTTAGAGACTCAGGGCTCATGTTTTTGATTACTCTATTTTTCCATTTGCTTTTAACTAGACACATCCAGCAAATGGAAACTCATCTCCCCGGGGCGATCTGCTTTCCCTCCCTTGAAATCTGTTTTCAGTTAGAAGATCTTGTTATTTGAGTGATGAGCGGGGTCGTGTCCCAGATAGCAAACTGACATCGAATCAATGTGGAAACAACGTCTCTCGTGACATTGAAACAACATCGTTTTGCTCATCGAATTAACATTGAATCAACGTCAGACACGCCATTCAACCGCATTTCAATGTTGAATCAATGTTTTATTTTCGGTGTAATAACGTTCTGAAGTTGATTCAACGTTGAAATTTGATTGATGATTGATACTAACCTTTACAACTAAAAATCAACGTTGAATCGACATCGGTCTGCTATCTGGGGTGCCATTCAGAGTTTAACTGAGAATTACTGAATTTGAATTGGATTTAATTGGAGTGGCAAACACAATGTAGAATTGTAATTTGAATTTGACAACATAAATACATATGCAGCAGATGTAAATAATCAACATGTCGTCACATCCAGTGTTGGGGGGTAACGCATTACGAGTAACTTAAACCTGTTAACCTTCACCAGAGCGAGGACGCTCTGAAGCGTTTTTTTTTTTAAATAGTTCAAAGTTACTATCAGATTTAATGTTATTACCTTGACAAACTATACATCATTAAAAATATATAAGTCTCACGTTTCAGTATTTGACCATTGTATTCTGAGAAACTTATAGTGACAGTTATGTCTTAATTTGTGTCAGGATTTATGTAATGAAAAAATGAGTCGATACCTTTAATATGAATTATGAGCGTCAGCTGCTCCATTCAGAAAAAAACTCCGGTGCTGTTGTCTTGAGAACGCGTGACAAAACAACGTTCCTCAGGGCTTTTGGCTCAAAAATGTGCAGATTTGGAGAAATATTGATATATTATCATAGGTTTACATCATATTTCTATAGACAGGAATAATATTTATTGAATTTATATCCAAATGCGTCGATGTATACATAAAGAGCGCTGGATACTCTGATGTACTGTGTTTTCAATCCATACAGCAGAATGAGGGCGCCATTTGCACAGTTTTTTCCAAATATGGGAGCACACGAAGAAGAACAATAACCTGTGACCTTCCAGGACGTCACTGACATAAACACAGCTAACGTTAGCTTTCAGAGATCGCTATAACATGCAGATAAAGATGTGTTGAAGACAATAAACATGATTGCAATGATATTTGATTTACCTGTGTTCTTCGAGCCATGTCAGGTATTTTTATAATAATAGATTATATGTATAATGTAATGCTAATCGGTATAGACTTTACAATAGTGCAGAATAATATCAAATCATATATTTTCTGTCTGATTTTCTTTTCTGAAGCCAAATAAGCTCATAGAAGATTATTTAAAACACTCGACTTGCACTATAAAGTAAGTTTGGAGCACAAACAGGGTTTTAATCTCATAAATTGTCGTGTATTGATGGTGTGCTAAGCTAACATGCTAGCTAGCTCTCTAGTTGCACCTGCCATCTAGCTGTTATTTTTTATGATTTTTTTTCTAAATCGGAATGCTTACTGAAATGTTTCTTTATTTAAGAAAGGCATTTGATACAGTTTAAAATGTGAAGTGAAGATTATGAAAGAAATTAGGGGGTGAAACACCGTGATTAGCCAGTCGTTAGCGATTATAATGGAGACAAAGGAAAAGAATATTTATGGCCATAAGCCGGCTGGAAAGGTGTAAATGTGTGCAGGAGAGAGTGACACTGAATGGGGCTCGTTTGCACCACAAAACAATAGAGACAATAGACTGAATAGATGCTAATAGATGACAATAAACACAAGTTTGCATTTTAGAGTCAATTTAAAATAAAGTCATTTGAGATGATCTTGAAAAACATTTAACAAAATACAGAGTTTTAGACTTATCACCTTCAAATTTTAAATATAACATGGTCAGACATGTGTCTTTAGCTGGAGTGCATTTCTAGAGTGCTGACGGGCCAACTTCAATTTAATTTTCATGAAGATGTTTCATAAAAATAAATTTCTAATAACTTACACAACTTTGAAGCTATTCATAATTTTTTTTTCATTATGACAATAATTCATTCTACATTTCCAATAAAGTGCCAGGTGTCAGCTTTCAAATGAGACCATACTTGAGCTTTTAGGACAAAGGGTCAATTAATTGAATCTTTTTTAGGTTGGGTATGCTATTTCTGGGGATTTTTCAAAAGTGGCGCTGAAGGCTAACAGGTAACTTAAGTTACGTAATCAGATTACTTAGTAAAGTAACTAATAAAGTAATGGCAAAAAAAAATCTAAGTTACTTTGTTTTCCAGTTTATTTACTGACAGCTCTCCTGTCCTCCTGTCGAGAAATTGTGAATAATGCACAGACGTTGTGCGCTGTGAAGGTTATTGTAGTTCTAGACTAAATGTGAGCACACATTTACTCACTTCACACAAAAACAGAATAAGTATTCCTCAAAATGAATAAAAACATGAAATGCAAACTCAGGGTATTCATAACCCTTCAATAATTAAATATGTTAAATTACACAAATATACTTTATGTATTTAATCTCACTTTATTAAACAATTATTTGCTGCTGGTGCAATTTAACAGTACCAATAAGCAAATATAACTTTAGATAAACATCACATTTGTATTATTTTTTATTTTTTAACTATTTTAACTTTCTGCATCTTCAGCAATCCAGAAGGTTTGTTTTAGTTACGTACAAGTGTGAATTTGCATTTCCTTTCGCATTTGCACATTTAGCAAAAATCTAACTTTTTTTTTACGTATTACCGTAAAAATAAACAAGCAAGCCCAGCCCAGTTGAGAAAAAGTAATGCAAAAGTAACATAAAGTATTAATTTCCATAAAAAGTAACTAAGCGACAAATATTACATATTTTAGGGAGTAACACAAGAGTTAAAGTAAAAGTAAAAGTTATTTTTAAAAGTAATGTACTACAATATTGTCACCCAGCCCGATGATAGATAGATAGATAGATAGATAGATAGATAGATAGATAGATAGATAGATAGATAGATAGATAGATAGATAGATAGATTGCATGTTGTCATGTCTGTCAGTACGTTCTTAGGCAGGGATTAGAGGGTCAAAGAGCAAGGTAACAAAAATCCACAGGATTACGATTGCAGAGAAATCTGAAGGATCTTGTTCTTCTATACAGATCTTAGAAATCCATTGACTTATGCAATCATTTGCAAATGGGTCACCATAATATATTATATCGGAGGTCTGCTACAACAATTGTGCCTGAAAATATTGTCTGTCGAAAAAGGTTTGTAAAAGTTTATGTTATTTCAGAATAAAAACATAAAATAAATGTACATAGATGTCCAATTCTCTCAATTTTTTGAAAGGCTACTCTCAAAATCCAGCAGTATTTTACCATTACCAGTATTACCAGCGTGAAAAATGCTGGCATAATGCAACACAATGACAAAGTGATAACTGGTTGATCCACATCAGAAATGCGGGCTCTCATATGCAGGCACCCTGCCAGTCCTGATGTCTGCAGTCCTGATGTCTGCAGTGCTGTTTGCTCTCTCAGTGTGTGTGTGTGTGTGTGTGTGTGTGTGTGTGTGTGTGTGTGTGTGTGTGTGGAGCGCCTTCAGTACTCCTGTGCAGTCTGCCACCCACCAAGACCACAGATGGAAGTGATACAAACCACACATAAACCCGATTATAGCATTCAACCGCTCCCCCCCCCCCCCCCCTTCTTTTCTTTTCAATTAACTGGTTGTTTGAAGACTGAGAACTGCGGTGATCCTTTCTGTGTTCAACTCATTGGAGGGCATCTCTGATCAATTGAACCAAAAAATGTAAACCAGTTCATTAGAGCTTTAATTTCATACCAGTATAGCCATTTGATTCTGATAATTGCTGCTGAAGACATATACAATTTAAATTTAAATGACTAATGATAGGCTTTAGGTAAAAAATCTGATTACACAAATGTTTTCTTGAGCAGTGGTTTTGAAATCTGGTTTCAAACACCTAGCTCATAACGTAGCTAGGCCTTAATAGGTTTTGATAAAGCCTACTGTCTTATTTGATAAACAAATTAAGGTCTCTAAATTATCAACATGATCAAAACATTTCTGAAAGAGCTGTTAGCATACGAAATCTAGCAGAAGCTTTCTGACGTCGGATTGATAGTTTATAATTTTTAACAAAGCCTTTTAGTATGCCTTCAGCTTGTGGTACATTTAGCTAATAATAGGCCTACCGGTAGTATTTCAAGATGAACACTGTACTGGACTGAACCTACGTAAGTTTTCTTGAGCTATATGTATCCATGCGTTATTTTTTTAGTCAAGTCAAGTATCAAACATAACAAATCACTTTGAGCTTTTTGAGGAACGTTTATTTGTAGCTACATTATCTGTTTTGACTCCCACAATAAAAACTATAGAGCTCTGTAATAATAAAACTATGCATTTAAATATAAGCTTGCATAGCCTATTATTGGGATATGATTATATTTATTAGCATTTTATGCTAGTGTTCTGTTGTAGGCTACTTATCTCATTGATTTACATAGCCAGCCATCAGAATTTAATCTTTTTGGCCTTATAAATATCAGCAACAATGGCATATTTTTGCTCAATTTGGGTCTTTAAAATTTGAGGTGTTTTTTCCCTGCGTGTGTGTGTGTGTGTGTGTGTGTGTAAGAAGCTGGGCAGCAGACATGTGGAAGAAGCTGGACAGCAGACATTGTTTTTCCTCTGGAAAGTATGAATCTAAGAAGGCTAGTACTGCCCTCTATGGTCCACAACCGTTCAGAACAAGTTCCAGAGACCCGGAAATTAAATCGTTTGCTATTTGAAAGCAGTAAGGCAGTGGCAGACGCACATTATACACAGGGCTACTGTACTGAACCATCATGATCTCAGAATGGGTCTCCTTTATGATGTTTTACCTGCTCGCTGCTGTTTTCAGTGCATTTCTTGCATATTGTCTGTATCTTAGACATGTTCATCAGAAATATGATCATCTACCTGGACCTCCAAGAGATAAGTAAGAAACTTTATAAATGTGTTTCATACAACTATATAACGGTATTGCAGTACTTCAGTATTTGTCAGTATATGATCAAAGCCGAGATACATTAACATGAAAACTGATATTTTTGACAGTTTTCTGCTGGGGCATATACCGTCTTTCAGAAGAGCGATGAAATCGAAAAGTCTTCTGCACGACAGTTTTCTTCAATGGTAAGAAGTGAACAAAACTCTTGTATAAAAAGACTATTTGCTCATTTTTGCCTTCAGAGTAATATCTTGTTGTTTTGACCTTGCACCTAAAAAATAGGCTATGTCAATTCTTACGCAATATCAGTGACAATGCATATCTCTCTATCTGTGAGTGTGTGTGTGTGTGTGTGTGTGTGTGTGTGTGTGTGTGTGTGTGTTTTGTATTGTTTAATATGTGTACTCTAAAAAGCAGAGGTGTAAAAAGTACAAGTACAATTACTCAAGTGAAAGTACAAGTACTGAGGGATAATATTACTCAATTAAAAGTAAAAGTATCTGGCCAGAATCATACTTGAGTAAAAGTACCACATTAAAATTGTACTTGAGAATTAAAGAAGTAAAAGTAACAGCAAGAATGAAAACTAGAGATTCTTGTTTAAGCTTTTAATCTCTAAAACTTGAAGTGAATGAACCACATACAAGGTTTTATCCTGTTTTAGAACTGTTTGTATTTAATTGTATTTAATTATCAAACTATAAGACTACTATCTAATGCCAGTATGCAACATGCTACTTAAAGTTGTAAAACCTTGGATTTAACTTAAGCAAAAGCTAATTTTCAAAAATTTAAGCCGAAGCTGATTTTTTGGTGTTTCTGGACTGTTATAATTTCTCTCATTTCCGGGTCAAGGTGCTGTACATTGTGATAAAAGATGCGACATGACATCACTTCCAAAGGACCAATGAAGATGTCTGACCAATTTCATGGAATGTGAAAACGAATCTCATTGGCAGAATAAATAACATTTAAATTAAACTGGGCATCAGCGCAATTCAATTGGTTTGATAATAGCAAGGAACAATAGAATGAAGTGATCTCCAAAAAAGAAGTACTTTTTGACTGTAAATAAAATTGTAAGGAGTAAAAAATACTTTTTTTTTTTCTTAAAATTTTTTAATTAAGTAAAAGTAAAAGTATTGATTTTTAATTATACTCAAGTAAAGTAAAACTCACCAAAAAGAATACTTAAGTACAGTAATCAAGTAAAATTACTCAAGTACTTTACACCTCTGCTAAAAAGTCAAATGATTTAATGTAGGCCTAATTTAATATATTTTTTTTCAGAAGTAAACTTCTGAACATTATGGAAATATAGATAAATATTAAGCCATCTTCTGGCATGTAAGCTTCTAAGAAATTGCTGTAAAATAATACAGTTTTATGCTTTCCACTTCTGACTTTTTTTTTGTCAGCACTTCATCAACATAGTATACCTTCACTATAATAAGTATACACTATGTATGATAAAAATCACAGTTGTTTCACCAAAAAGCAGGCATTTCCTCACTTCGGGTAAATAAATATATAGATATAGGGATATACTGTTTATTGACCCTCTAGGGGAAATTTGATAAAGCGTTCTCACCAATGTCACCATATTCTTGTTTTTAAGGGGAGAAAAATATGGCCCTGTCTACAGGATGAACAGTTTTCATTATGTCATGATCATGGTTCATTGTCCTGAGGCTACAAAGGTAAATATTTAATATTTTATGTCTTTATGAAAAAAATTATAATAGCCTATCCGAAGCCACAAAATCGAATAAAAAAAATCTCTGCCCTGTTCTTGTAGACAATCATGATGTCACCCAAGTATCTCAAAGATCCTTTTGTCTACAAACGCCTCTTTAACTTGTTTGGGAAAAGGTATGTTTCATTTTTTTCTGGATATGTCATAGCATTGCTAGGTTTGGTCTAGTATCAATATCTCTACATTAACTTGAAGTGTGCTATTTCAGAACAAATAATTTTGTTCTAAGTATATTTTAGTTGTAATTAAATTGTAGTAAAGCATAACTTTTTAATGTACTTTTGTGTGCTAAATTGGAACAACTTCAAGTATACTTAGTATATGCCTGTAGGGACTAATTACATGCTTGACTTAAAGTGCTTTATTTTCTGTTACAATTACGAATTCATTGCAAGTGTCTTCGAAGCATACAAGCGATATTCCATAAGTGTATTATATTTTTGTAAAAAGTATATGCTCAGTAATACCTTTGGCTTATTCTAAAGGTATTCAAACTTTAAAAGATGCACTTTAAACCTGTATGTTTGCAGTTTTGAGGGGAGGTGGAGTAGACTGTAGACTATTTTTAAATTTTGTATTTATTATTATTTGTTATGTATGTTGAATGTATGTTTTAAAAATATGTATTGAATACATTTTGCATTCTCAATGTCTAAGTGTGACTGTGGCTTAATTCATATTCGAATTTGAATATTCAGATTTGCTTTGCCAGTGGTGACTACAGTTGAATAAGTCACATGACTCGTTCTTCTCAGGTTCCTGGGGAACGGGCTGATTACGGCTGTGGACCATGACACCTGGTACAGGCAGCGCCGCATCATGGATCCGGCCTTCAGCAGCTCGTGAGTCAAACACAGACAATCTCTGATATACTGAAATGTGATACAGGTGCACCTCGGCTGATGCCGTCCGTCTCATTCATCAGATACTTACGAGGCTCGATGGGCACTTTTAACGAGATGTCGGAGCGCCTAATGGACAAGCTGGAGGAAATAGCAGAGATGAAAACACCTGCCGTCATGCACGACCTGGTCAACTGTGTCACACTCGATGTCATTTGCAAGGTTTCACTTTCCTTTCTGCTAATCCGAGGGAAAGTCAAATCAGCTGTTGGTCAATACTTAGAAGTAATGTTTTCATCCACAGGTGGCTTTCGGTGTTGATTTGAACTTCTTGATGCAAACTGACAGCCCCTTCCAGAATGCAGTAGAGCTGTGTTTAAAAGGCATGGTGTTGGATATCAGAGACCCATTTTTTAGAGTAAGAATTTATCCAAAATTGCTTATGTCACCCTAAAGTAGTAGATGACCCTAAAGATGATATATAATCTGTTTTTATTTTTTAAATGTGGGACCTCAGCTTTTCCCCAAGAATTGGAAGATTATACAGCAAGTTAAAGATGCAGCTGAACTCCTGCGTAAAACAGGACACAAATGGATTCAAAACAGGAAGACAGCAGTAGAAAATGGAGAAGATGTACCCCAAGACATTCTCACACAAATCCTTAGAACGGCAGGTATGTGGGTCTCAAGTGTTTTTTCCTTCTTCCATCTGTTGCACAGGTAATTTTTATATTGGCTGCAAATTATTAAAAATATATATTATAAAGGGTGGTAAAATGCCCTTTTCACAAGATGTAAAATAAATCTGAAGTTTTAGCACAAAATAACCCACATATATTTTTATATAGCATGTTAAAGTTGTCATTTTTCGAGGGTTTGCAAAAATGCACCGTTTTGTGCCTGGCCCTTTAAATGCAAATGAGCTGCTGCAGAGGGCGGGGTTTCAAGAGCTCGTGTGTGTTAGCAGCAGCGATTACCTCACACAGACACACTAAAATGACAGAAACTGTTCTGTCTTTAATGTTAAAACGGAGTCAGACAAAGATGGAGAGACTCAAGAAGAAGTGACAACATGTAGAAAGCAACAGGACGTCTCTGAATGGTTAGTTGATGAATTTATGTTGCTGATGTGGCATTAACGATCTTCAATTAGGATATTCTATCATGGTAATCTATAAATCGCTCGTATAGGAACTGTTGTGAGATGCACACAGAGTGACTTTCTATTGAATGTGAAAAGATGGATGCTAAAGTTTGAGCTGACTCACAATTGTACTCTTGGTGCGTTCAAGTCAACTCGTATAGATCGTATTTACGAGTGGAACGCACTTGAACGCCACCACAATGTCGTAAATACCAGTGGGAAGCTCTGAATTTTCTCTACACCCCGATCTTTACGAGTTGTGGGGGTGTCACTGAGAAACATGGCTGAATACCACAATGCAAGGTATTTAGCTTGTCAGGCTTTTCTATTTACAGCTCAGTAAGCTAATTGCCTGCACATAATATGATAGCATTATAAAATAACAATGTAATATGTAACGATAAAGTTTGCAGTGGCATCATAAATTAACTAAAAACATAAAAAACCAAAGCACACCTTATGCAAATCTTTATTCTTCATTTTCTAGAACTAGAGTTTAAGAACCTCGCTGTATTTTTGTGTAATTAATTAAGAGAAAGTACTCCGCCATCTTACTCCGACGAAAGTGACTTGAACGCACCGGCCGTCGTAAACACGACTTCCCACATCGTGCGTACAAACTTCCCAGGAGGACTTGGAACGCACCATAATACAACAACTTTTCCTCCTCTCAACATTGATTAACCCTGGGGCGGGGTTTATGTACATTTTAGGGTTGGTGATGTCACTTACCCGGGAGGAATGTCGTGTAGTCCCTACCAGTCGTTTGTTGTAGTCCTTTTCTTTAAAAGCAAATATCTTCCTTTGCTTTGAACTTTGAGTGTTGTAACTTTGCAGATGTTGTTTATGCTCAAACAGCAACATTTCACACTAACTAAAGTTAGAAAAAGTGAAATCATACTCAACCACCCCTTTAAAATAACCATTTAATCATACCATACCACGTTTAAACAAGTGTAAAAAATTTGATAAGTAATTTACCATTTAAGCAGTTTTACATTCTACAATCAAACTAAAATTTAAAAAGTCAGATAAATCAAAATGAATATCATACACACCTGTTTGTTCTTCGATTTTGCCTGAAGTATATCAGGAAATTAAAGTGGTTAATCAGCATATCATGCTTTTCATTCCAAATTTGAATCAGTCAATAGCGCTAGTAATAACATGTTCAACACAACACTGGTAGAGTTACTTAACTATTGAACACTTTCCATGTTTGCTGCAGATGAGGAAAAAGTCACCAACGCTAAAGATGATGAGCTGATGTTGGACAATTTCGTGACTTTCTTCATTGCTGGTGAGTTACGGCTTTGTTTGATTTTTGCTCATAAAAAACCCTGCCAATATAAACAGTGCTTGATACTTTTGCAGGGCAAGAGACAACAGCAAATCAGCTCTCGTTTGCAATCATGGAATTAGGGAGACATCCTGAGATATATAAACGGTAAACGGTAAAACAGTTCTTGGAAATATGGACCTGTTCCACATTGACTTGTATTACAATGCTCTAGTTTGAATGTCTTTTCATTCCCAGGGCTAAAGCAGAAGTGGATGAAGTTCTTGGGACAAAGAGAGACATTTCATATGAAGACCTTGGAAAATTCACTTACTTGTCTCAGGTTGGTCTACAGCTGGGATGCCCAATCCTGTTCCTGGAGATCTATCTTCCTGCAAAGTTCAGCTCCAGCCCTGATCCAACACAATGGGACAGGCTAATTGAGACCTTCAGTAGCGCTTGTTAATTACAGGCAGGTGTGCTGGATCACAGTTGGATAATGAACTCTGCTGGTAGGTAGATCTCCAAGAACAGGATTGGACACCCCTGGTCTGAAGAGATGGTCTTATATGCTACAAACACAAATGGTTCTGTATCCATATCTTTGAATGGTCTTTGTATTGTTGACTCAATTCATTAGGTCTTGAAGGAAACACTGCGACTGTACCCCACTGCTCCAGGAACCAATCGCTGGTTGCATGAGGACATGGTTATAAATGGGCTGAGAGTCCCAGGCGGCTGCTCTGTTGCTGTGAGTACTGGCAGATACCCAGTAATACTGGTCTGTTCACTCTGTGGCCAGTGTGGTACCTGGCTGGGGAAGCTATTTCTAGCTACACAAGTACAGCTCCTGTCTACGCGAATGGAGATCGAATTAAATCTTCAACATTGTTTGGAAATATTACATTTTAGTTAAAGTCCCCCTGTAGTTTATAATTGCATCCCTTAAGACTCATCTTTTATCACCAAAATTACATATGTAAACGTTTTTTCCTTGAAAAAACATTTCTTCGTGCCTTACAATATCTTGAATGTAACTCTACTACACCCTTGACTCATTTAGTATTTGTGGTTCTATGAATATGCAAATGAGCCCCGTCTCCACTCACTCACTCAGCTCAGAGATCCACTCGTGACGGTCACATGTTGACCTGATTCATTACAATGTAGTTTGTGACGTCAGAAACACCAGCGATTTCAAACCGTGATTTTGAGACTGTCTTTGGTTCCCTGCAGTTTTAAGGAGAAAATACTCAGCAATGCTGTTGTTGACTTATGAATTCGCGTAAATTTATGAATTTTGAAAATTGCGACCTGAAAATATGAATTTTTGAAAATTATGAACTTATGAAAATTGCGATTTTGACTACAGGGGGACTTAAAAGGGTTAGTTCACCCACATTTACTCACATGTGTGTTGTTCTAATGCCATATGCCCTTCTTTCTCTTTCGGACCACAAAAGGAGAATTTGTAAAAAATGTCCCGCTCACGTTCATCCATATAATGGCAGTTAATTTTTTTAAAGACGCAGAAGTAACACAGAATGATCCCATGTGTCGTAAATTCCAAGTGTTCTGGGTGTACAATTTACAATTTAATGCATTTGGCTGACGCTTTTATCCAAAGCAACATAACATTTCAAGCTACACATTTTTACTTTCTTTTCAGTTCTTGCTTTCCCTGGGAATCGAACCCATGTCCTTTGCGTTGCAAGCGCCAACGTTCTATTGTTTAAGCTACAGGAAAGCGTATACAATAGGGTTTGGCAAAAAAAAATAAAAAAATTGTATGTATTATTCTACTAAAATCCTGCCATTGGTCTTCTGTGCGCGGCTGTACGATGTTCGCGTTCGCAAGACTCTGTTCACAAATTGTGAGAAATCAAGATTAGGAAAAATCCATGTACCTTCTTCTCTGAGGTGAATATTTCTAGTTATGTTCGTCGCAACAAGAAGTTATCACGTTCACATCTGTCAACTGTCCTTCTGACTGTCATCAACTTCGTGTAGAAAGTACACTCATACATTTTTTTTGAGATTTCTAGGAGTTGTATTTCATACTGCATTTTTATTCATCTCGATTTCTCACAACTTGAGTGGTTTTTCTGAGCGAGTCAGAGTGAACTGTGGCGCTAATAGAGTCTCGTGGACATGCAGTCGTGCACAGAGGTCAGGATTTTTTTTAAATAATACATTACATTTTGGTTGGATTTTTACCAACCCTGTCATAAACCCTCCAGAACACGTGGTGGGACATACATGCATGGGATCATTCTGTGATATTTTCACATCTTTTTCAAAAAAAGCTTGATGCTTGTCGCTTTTCACTGCCATTCTGTGCATGATGCAGAGCAGGACTTTTTTCTTCTTCTTAAATTTCTCCTTTTGTGGTCTGAAAAAGAAAGAACAACATTACTGCATTAGAACAACACCAGGGTGAGTAAATTATGACTTAATCCTATTTTAATAATTCGAACAATGGCATCATCCATTTTACTTGTTTAATTAATTGTATATGAATTCATGACTATTTTGAACCATTCTCACCTTTTTCCATACAGTTCAGTTCTTATGTCTCTCAAAGACTGGAAATGTTTTTCAAAGATCCGTTGAAGTTTGATCCTGAGAGATTTGATGTGAATGCCCCCAAGTAAGTCATTATGAGGACAAGCTGTAATTGAGTTTTATGAGGATGTTATAAACATTATAGCATGAAATCTGCTGATATCAAATTGTGTTCTTGTCTGAAAGGCCTTATTACTGCTACTACCCATTTTCACTTGGTCCACGGATCTGTCTTGGGCAGGTCTTCTCACAGGTGATGAAACACAAACACACATTTGCACAATTTGCTTTCCAAGTGCCAAATTTGCTGTGATCATAACAACTCTGCGTATTTCTACATTCAGATGGAGGCTAAAGTTGTGCTTGCCAAACTGCTTCAGAGATTTGAGTTCAGTCTGGTTCCTGGACAGTCTTTCAGCATTAAAGACACGGGAACTCTACGGCCCATGAGTGGAGTGATCTGCAACATTAAAGCATGCTCATAGGACGTGTTTATGGCACTTGTTTTGTGTCAACTCTTGTGTAATTGTGTCTACTCGACAAACATGGTCTTGTGTTATTCAAACATTAACCTAAGCACAGAAGTTGTAACATCGATGATACTTTATCCGCACTTTTAATTGATTTGGTTTTATATCATCTCATAATCCGTCATTATGGTGATTTTAAATCTTTGTTTTAATACATTATGTGGATAATATACAGTGCTGGGTAGTAAATGCTTACATGTAATCTGGATTATGTACTGGTAATCAGATTCCAAAATGAAGTACTTGTAATTAGATTACGGTATATTACTTTTTAAAAATACTAATCAGACTACAGTTACTTTTCTATTGATTTCATGATTCATGATTACACATTACTCACACAATGGCAGTAAATTATTCATAATTGATTTATTCTCGCTAATTATTCACTAATTATCTTTTAAATTTTAATTAAACATATATATGCAAAGTCTTCTATATCTATATTAACAACAGGTTTGCATGTTCTCGGTTTTCTGATAAAATGTAATAATGGTCACATGACTTGCAGGTAAATGCGGTATTTCATCCTTTTTAGTGTTTTATTTTGAATGCTTTAATTTTTCCTTCAGAAACCTCATTTTGGGAAACCCTGATGTTATGTAATGTTTAATGCACTTAACTTTGTTAATAACAAACTTTCTGTTTGTATTTTTATATCAATATGGTACATTATTATTATATTCAAATCAGTGTGATAAATGAGTTGAGTCAAAAGTAATCAAAAAGTAGTTTGATTATATTACCTAAAATGTGTAATGCAATAGATTTTTAGATGTAATCAATTTTTGTCATGTAATTTGTAATCAGTAACAGACTACAATCTGTAAATAATTGACCCAACACTGATTATATATGAACATTTTATAAACACAATAGGAACTTTTTACAGGAATAGGAATGAAACCACTGGTGAAAATGCTTGTTTTGCTAATTTAAAACTTTTTTCATTATAAATTATATTATCAGCAAAATCTTAAAACATTTTATCAGATTTTAAAAAGGTATCTTTTACACATTATATAGGCCTACCACTTTACCAAACAGATTAAACACAGTGAATAAAAACCATAAAAGCTGGTTTACGTGGAGTCCTCTTCTTTTGAAGAACAGTATTTCTTATTTGTATTATGTGAAACGGTAACACTTGTTCTTGAAGTACGACAATCATGTAATATGAACGTGTAGAAAGAAAAAGCATTGCCTTTCCAGGCCCCAGCGAGGATCGAACTCGCGACCCCTGGTTTACAAGACCAGTGCTCTAACCACTGAGCTATGGAGCCAGCTGTGGCAGCCAGGCGAAAAACACTCTATTTGGTCATAACATGTCATCAAACATGTTTCATTTCGTAGTGTGCAAAATTGTCAAGGAGCTTATTTTTTTATTTTTTTTGCTAAGCGATGTGCCAAAATATAACTTTATCAAATTTGCCGATTTACCACCTTTTAATTACGAATTTGATTGAGATTAATTATTAAGTTATATAAGTAATCTTTTTTTTTTAAAGAGGAAGGAAAAGAGGAAAAACTGTGTGTAGCTTAACGTTACCAACCGACCGAAAATACTTACTTTTCGGATTGTTCGTCGATGGTTTCATGGCGTGACATTCTGTAAGTAGTACCCGGATGGAAATATAATGTTTGGCAACTAGAGGGCGAAATTCACCAACAAAACTCTCCACAATCACTTCTGCTATGGACCATTCTCAATTAGTTGAAGTGAATGCTAGATGTGCCAACACTAATAGGCCTAATAATAAATATTTGTTGAATAGATGGGATGATAAGGTAGGGAAACGAAAATGAATGCTTGACACAAACAGAAATGTGAATAATAGCCTAGATAAAAATCTCAAATGTCCTAAAATAAAAATCTGATATGACCATGTGGATCTGGATTTTATGTGATACCAGTTTTTTTTGTAGTATGTGATTGTAATGCCATATTTCTACACTTGACATACACCTCTATCCAAATCACATTAATTTAAGTAGGCTATCAATTTTTATCGGTTTGTCTGTTCTATAACATTTTTCACACTTTAGAGGAAAAGTAAGACATATTTGACCTTCTTTGAATGATAAATAGGCGATCTCTGGCAGCCACGAGACATCTGCTAACCAAATATAAAATGGTCTTTAAAATTAGTACTTTGAAAGTATGACACGTTCGATCGACGTTCCATCATTTATTATTTCCCTTTACTTAGGCCTACCTAATAAATAAATAAATAAATAAATAACGTTAGAATAAGAATAATCCCGCTTGTTTTTCTTTGGGTAATGTAGGCTCTGTCTCTTTAAGAGGGCAGATCCTGCTTTTTGCCTCTCATCCCTGAACCTGCTCAGATCCGCTCGGATCATTTCTTCACAAACAGACACACACACACCAGTTCAGAGGAAGAGCAGAACCCGAGAGAGACATTGAACATCGACACACACGTGAGGAGCTAAACTACAAACCCATTCTGATCTGAGCTCTGAAGCCTCCGATGAATCTGAACGTGAATGCAGGCATGTTTTTTTAAGTGAAGGCTGTGTTTATATATATTATTTTTTACAATATTGTTCTTGAAACCTCTAAGATCTTTCGTACCTAAAGGATTTTTTTCTTGTGAAAAACCGCGTTTCATTTGAAACGATGCCCTTGGATTTATATATCGTGCACATTTCAGGATATTTAAAAACATGCATGATTACAAAGTTAGTGGTGAGTGAGGCGTTAATAAAGGTGATAGTTTGAAAATAAATGTCTCTGGAATATAAATCAGTGCACAGTCTTGCAATTTTTCAAAGAATTCTCGTGAACATTATCCTTTTGGTTTTTAATGCGTTTTTACATTGTGCTTTTCTGGTGGGATTGAAACAGCATTATGTTAGATCTATGTTGAATATTTCACCCTGAGACTGTTCCTCTGTAAGAGTCATGATGGCAAAACACTGTCCTAGCGATGACCTGAGTAAGATCTCTGATGATGAACTGATCCGATGGAGCAAAGAGGACTTGGTTAAGAGACTGAGAAGGGTTGATGGCGAGAAGATGAGCCTGATGCTGGAACATGGGAACATGATGAAGGACATCAACCGCAGACTGCAGGTGCACCTCCACGAGATCCGTAATCTAAAGGATATCAACCAGAAACTGCAAGACGATAACCAGGAGCTTAGGGAACTCTGCTGCTTTCTCGACGACGATCGGCAGAAAGGTAAGAAGCTGTCTCGGGAATGGCAGAGGTTTGGCAGGCATACAGCAAGCTCCGTGTGGAAGGAGGTGAGCACCTATCAGCAGAAACTCAAGGACCTGGAGGTCAACCAGGAGAACATTCTTCGGGAGAATGCAGAACTAAAGGAAATCATTCTCATGCTGGATGAAGACAGGAATGGAGCGGGATCAAGGAGTTCTATTGACAGCCAGTCCAGTCTGAGCAACCTAAATGGAGGTTCGGGAACTGTCAGAGATGTTGGTGACGGGAGCAGTACCTCCAGTGGTGGAAGTGCTGGAAGCCCAGACCATCATCTTAATCACATACACAAGACTGTAGAAGCCAAGGTTGGCACCATAAGACGATCGATGGATGATCTCTCCGCTCCACATCATCACAGGAGCATCCCCAATGGACTCAATGGTGAGTTAATGTCTTTCCCACCATTACTGTTCAAAAACCACAAGGAAATTGGAGTTTTATGTCTTTCAGTGCATATATTTTTGCTTTGAGGCCATGCATATTAGTACTCTCTTAAAAAGTACACATTTAAGTGTTTAGGTCCTTGCACACTGAGTCCTAAATTTTTGTATTCGTCATCCTAAAAATTTGTTACGCACAGAAACCTTGCACACTGAGTCCGATGCGTATTAATTAATCCGTCGCGAAAGCATTCGCAAAACAATACAAAATGGAGTCTTCAAGCATTGAGGATGATTTTGTTGTCCTCTCTCTTCTAAGAAGAGAAAAAGAAAGAGGAAATATTAAATCCATCATCCAATCCTGAGATTGCGTAGAGAGGAAGGAGAGTTCCACTTCCTTATCAAGGATGGAGCTGCGGGATTATCCCGAGCGATTCAAAGTTTACTTAATTGTAATGCTTTGCTAGCGATACTGGTGCCACATATTAAAAAGAAGAACACCAATTTCCATGAACCAATTGATCCTGAACAGTTCGGAATTTTGACGTTCACTTAAGTACGGTGGCTCTGAATTGTCAAAATGTCTGCTATGGATGCGAAAAACACAGAAAATCGAACCTGATCCGAATTTTTTTATTTCGGGCGAAGGTTTCGGAGGCAGTGTAAATGTGATTGACATACACAACGTGAGGTTGTATTTATTTTTTAACGTGCGAAAATTTCTCATGACTCATCTTGCACTAGTGGGTGTGTCCATTTTTTTCTTCAATCAAATTCTGTCTAGAAGGTGAATGTCCCATTTATTTAATAAAGAGCTGGATGGCTCATGACATCACTGCGCCACCATATTGGGATTCCCACACATGCTACTATCTTAATTAGCAAACATCTGATTTAAATGTGTGAACATTACCCAACCTGTTTTCTATATGAAGTTTCAGTGGAATGCCCCTCCCCCTAAATTATAAATGCAAGGAATTCAATTGCAAGCAATAAATCATGGCTCATAACTGCGGCATAAACAAAAGTGTATTAGCTATTCAAAACAATATTTCCTGTCAACTTACTGTTTCAATTTGAAATATGTAAACACAGGAGAGAAAACTGCATTTCGCGTGGGTTTTTAACAGTATTGCTCATTAATCTGAGGTATGAAGTTTTAAGATGCTCACTTTAAGTTAATAACACTTCGAACAGAATGGAAAGCTTGTAGAACAGAATGGGAGGCTTGATCTCAAAGAGCTATTTAACTAATACTAGCATTACTTTAAAGTTCTGTAAGTAATATGAAACTAGAGGAGGAAACTTTCAAAATAGCTTGGGTGAACTAATTTGAATGATTATACTTAACAGTTAACTTTAAGCTAGTGTTTAGATCTCACACTATTACTGAAGATGTAACTAATTACCCCAGTGGTAATTACTTGAATCACCTCAGATCAATAAAACAACAGTATCACATGTGAGTGTGGCCTTGAGTGAAGGTCTGGTGTTAATTGCTTTTACAGTAGGTCGGGTGTATGGATTTTGGATTTGCTGATGGTCTTTGTTTTCTCGTGCTGCGGAAGGGCTTACAAAAAGAAATCAATGTGATCACCACCCTAAACACCCACATGAGCTGACTGTTTGATGGCTGTAATGAAATGGCGTGTTAAGCCTGTTGCACTCCAAACAACGCCATGATTTCAGATGACAAGACAGTACTGTGCTTTTTGAAGCGACATCTGAAAATGCTTCCTGTTGAGTTGGCTAGCTTTTGACTTTTGAGTCTGCGTTTAACATAAATGCCAATTGACAATGTTTAGAACGCTTGTAATGTGTGAGAATTGATTGACCAAATATGACGTTGACCTCAGATACATTTAAAACATCAGTGTTTGACAATCTATCATTTTTCAGTCTCACTTCTGCTGTCTTATGCTTATGAAGCCTCTCAAGTCATATTTCACCCCAAATCAAAATGAATAAATTATATTGTGCTTAAAAAAAAATTATGCCTATTTTTAGGACCATTGAGATTTTTTTATTGTGGCAACTAAGCACAAAATATCATTACCATAATAATAAAAATCTTATTCTCATTACAGAAATGCAAAAATTATAATATTTTATTTAAAGGGGCTATAATTGAGAAACCCTAGTTATTAGCATTTCTGCATTAACCTGAACATTGTATAAGCATTCCTTTCATGTGTCATTGAACGGAAGAGAGGATCTCGGGACTGTGTGTAAACGTCACATCCTTTGAATTTTCTCGACAAAACTGAACCGAATCCTTCACAGAAAAATCAGTCTACAGACTTTCATAGACAACTAAGTCTGAACTGAGAGAAGGTCTTGTTTTTTAAGTTTCGTTACAAGCTGTTCACACATTTTTGTCATTACAATGTAACAGTGCAAAAGTCTTTCATTAGATTCACCCATTTCCACCCTCATAAACTCTCCATGGCTTGTGCACAACATGGTGGTCTACTTTGATCTTAAAGAGCCCTGTTGCGATGCCATCTTTTCCAATCGATGAAATCAATTTGATCATGGTTAAGCCCCTGGGGGTCAATGTGTGTGGCCTGGATTAAATGTGTGGCGCAGTGTCATTTAATATACAGTATATGTTCGGACGTAGTGTGTATCTTGATTCCACAGGGATCCTCAGACTCGCTAACAGCCGTAGGAAGGTGATTAATGTGTGAAGTGGGACTTGGGTGTGGAGGTATTTGCTGGAGATATTTGTGTGTGTGTGTGTGTGTGTGTGTGTGTGTGTGTGTGTGTGTGTGTGTGTGTGTGTGTGTGTGTGTGTGTGTGTGTGTGTGTGTGTGTGTGTGTGTGTGTGTGTGTGTGTGTGTGTGTGTGTGTGTGTGTGTGTGTGTGTGTGTGTGTGTGTGTGTGTGTGTGTGTGTGTGTGTGTGTGTGTGTGTGTGTGTGTGTGTGTGTGTGTGTGTGTGTGTGTGTGTGTGTGTGTGTGTGTGTGTGTGTGTGTGTGTGTGTGTGTGTGTGTGTGTGTGTGTGTGTGTGTGTGTGTGTGTGTGTGTGTGTGTGTGTGTGTGTGTGTGTGTGTGTGTGTGTGTGTGTGTGTGTGTGTGTGTGTGTGTGTGTGTGTGTGTGTGTGTGTGTGTGTGTGTGTGTGTGTGTGTGTGTGTGTGTGTGTGTGTGTGTGTGTGTGTGTGTGTGTGTGTGTGTGTGTGTGTGTGTGTGTGTGTGTGTGTGTGTGTGTGTGTGTGTGTGTGTGTGTGTGTGTGTGTGTGTGTGTGTGTGTGTGTGTGTGTGTGTGTGTGTGTGTGTGTGTGTGTGTGTGTGTGTGTGTGTGTGTGTGTGTGTGTGTGTGTGTGTGTGTGTGTGTGTGTGTGTGTGTGTGTGTGTGTGTGTGTGTGTGTGTGTGTGTGTGTGTGTGTGTGTGTGTGTGTGTGTGTGTGTGTGTGTGTGTGTGTGTGTGTGTGTGTGTGTGTGTGTGTGTGTGTGTGTGTGTGTGTGTGTGTGTGTGTGTGTGTGTGTGTGTGTGTGTGTGTGTGTGTGTGTGTGTGTGTGTGTGTGTGTGTGTGTGTGTGTGTGTGTGTGTGTGTGTGTGTGTGTGTGTGTGTGTGTGTGTGTGTGTGTGTGTGTGTGTGTGTGTGTGTGTGTGTGTGTGTGTGTGTGTGTGTGTGTGTGTGTGTGTGTGTGTGTGTGTGTGTGTGTGTGTGTGTGTGTGTGTGTGTGTGTGTGTGTGTGTGTGTGTGTGTGTGTGTGTGTGTGTGTGTGTGTGTGTGTGTGTGTGTGTGTGTGTGTGTGTGTGTGTGTGTGTGTGTGTGTGTGTGTGTGTGTGTGTGTGTGTGTGTGTGTGTGTGTGTGTGTGTGTGTGTGTGTGTGTGTGTGTGTGTGTGTGTGTGTGTGTGTGTGTGTGTGTGTGTGTGTGTGTGTGTGTGTGTGTGTGTGTGTGTGTGTGTGTGTGTGTGTGTGTGTGTGTGTGTGTGTGTGTGTGTGTGTGTGTGTGTGTGTGTGTGTGTGTGTGTGTGTGTGTGTGTGTGTGTGTGTGTGTGTGTGTGTGTGTGTGTGTGTGTGTGTGTGTGTGTGTGTGTGTGTGTGTGTGTGTGTGTGTGTGTGTGTGTGTGTGTGTGTGTGTGTGTGTGTGTGTGTGTGTGTGTGTGTGTGTGTGTGTGTGTGTGTGTGTGTGTGTGTGAGAGGTCCCCAGCTCTCTTTCCTCCTTAAGGGGTCTCATCAATCAGTCGAGCCGTTGGCCGTCCCAATGCACAGATGGTGCTGCGGTAATCTTCAGAGACAGGTTCATATTTCATTGCAGTGTTCGATCCCAGGCTGTGTTGCACAACTGCTCACAACTCTATGGTTTCAAGAGTTGAAGCCTTCACACACACAGGAAGGAAGGAGTGCTACATTGCTAGCATATTCTAAGACTGGTTTCTGTGGCCAACATTTTTGCAATTCAGATTTTGAAAGTAAATCAAGATCCTGTGAATCACTGTCTAACAAGTGTCCTAATGATTGTCATGCATATAAAGCATGTTAATGGATTTACTCGTCAATTTCTCACTCAGATCTCTTACAGCAACCTGTGTCAGTCAACTTAGACTTGTCAGTTTAATAGTTAGAGTGCTCAGGTTAATTCTAAAATCCATGGTGAGATTTCAAGTCATGGGTTCCATTGGAATTTCAAACCGTTTTTTTTTTTTTTTAATGGCAGTTTTCAAATTATAAATAAAGCAATACAAGCACGGTCCAGCTGTAAAACAGTGTGAGATTGGTCTCTCAACATGGCCCCTACCCACCACACCTGAGATTCAGTTTCAATTGCTTGAACTTTCAGTTGACGACTGCTTTCAAAACATTAAGCAGCATATAAATCAGAACTGCCTAATGTTACTGAATAAAATGTCGACCCAGGACAAGCTACAGGACAGTGATGCTTTGGGGATGTTGATGGACTCGATCTTCTCTATCTACTTTTCTGGATCATCGTTCTGAATCTGATCCAGACGTAGTCTTTGACAAAAATTTGATTTTCTCAGCTTTTTGCTCAAAATGTTGCTATTTTTTATGAAACACCCACATTCAAGTGTTGATAAAAAGGAATGCATGAAGCTCAAATAAATGCATGTTCAAATATTCATAAAAACAAAATATTCTGGGGGGCCATGAAACTTTTGTGAAAATGATCAAAAATGCTGGTGGTGGCTGGCAACTTTTTTCAAAAACTCTGGCGGGGAAAGAGTTAAAAGCACATATTAAGTGATGGTCATATGCCTATATTCACTGTATAGCCACACTTCTAAGCTTTAACAAGACCTATTTTGCCACATAAGGACTACAAATACCCAATCCAAGGAAAACAGCCAATCTCAAAATACACTATCACAGTAAAACAACGTAGCTATTTTGCGAGGTGGTGATTTTGTCTCAATCATACAAAAATAAACAAATGAGATTCATATGATTTTGGCCACTAGTTTACCCACATGTAAAATTAAGAATTACCATGAGATTGTGTTGAAATACCAAAATAAGTTTTATGTACTTGACAAATCAGACAAATCACAGTTGTATGTCCGTTTTAAGGTACCAATCATAAACGGACTGGCAAAAAACAAAACAGTAAAGCAAAGCAGGAAAATCACTTAAAGTAATATTAACCAGATCTTATTTTACTGCATGTATCTATACTGTATAATTTGAAAACTGCTGTTACAAAACCCCACTGGAAATTATAAATTAGCCTGTTGGGTTGATCTGAAAAAAATCAACATCATGGTTTGAGCTCTATTGGAAACTCTTGGATAATAGTCTAAGTAATGTAAAGACGAAAGGGATTGCGTTTTATGATAAATTAGGAACTATGAGATTATACATTTTGGACCTTAAGACCTGGAACATAAATTCAGTGTTGATTTCATATTGATGTTTGTGTTTAAAAGTCATGAACTCCAGCCGAACAAACTGTTTAACCAAAAACAATCTGTTTATTAGCTTGATTATTTCTCATCATTTTTTGACCACTTTTACTTTACCTATAATTGTATAGGCATACTTGGTTATTGTGGGTTTTATTTATTTATTGTTATTTGTTATTGTAATGTATCTATTTAAGGTAATTTACAATGTTAAAAATTCAGTTTTTAGAAGCAGAGGGGGAAACTTTGGCTATATATTTGCATCAAGCAAAAAGACAGACATATAAAATGGCAATGTGATGATGAACAGTGGGAGTATTATCAGACCAGTGTGGGTCCATTTGTTAGTACACTTCAGGGAGGTAAATGTTGTGAGTTACTGAGTAACTTCTGAATGGATGTTGTAATCTGGATATCATTGACTCATGGAGAGGTTAGTGCTGCATGTAATCTGAAATGACCCTGCTGCAGAAACTCAACCAGTGTCACAAAAGTATCTTGTTCAGTATCCCTATACTAACATAATATTGGTCTCAAATCAGATTTCAGTAAAAAGTAATTCAGTGCAACATTTTAAAAAGGTGTTTATTTCATCTCTTCAACCCCCCATAAAATAATCTCTTGACAGCCCACACAATATTTTTTTACTTATGTTGCTGTTGCATTGAGATAGCTTATGAGGGATTTTTCACCTTGTATCAATGGGCAGTTAAATCACTGAACCCAGTTTAAGAATGAGGGCAGTGACCCAATGAGGGTTAAAGTAAACCTGTGAAACAAGCTTAGCCAGGTCTTCACAACTCAATAATTTGCCAAGCCCGCAGATTGCATCTTGGTGTGGTGACGCTGCATAACATTCCTGGAATTTCAGTCTGTAAACTTTATCAAATGGTGACCAGATAATTTTCATCCTTTTATTTATTCTTTCTATTATTTAAAGCAGGGGTATCCAATCCTGTTCCTGGAGGGCCACATTCCTACAGAATTTAGCTTTACCAATTATTAAACACTCTTGAACCAGCTAATCAAAGTCTTCAGGATCACTAGAAACCTCCAGCCTGGTTTGTTTGAGCTAAACTCTGCAGGAAGGTGGACCTCCAGGAGCAGGATTTGACACTCTAAAGGATTTTAAAAATGTAAATAGTATGTTTCCCTATAACTTGGCAGAGTTCTTTCTCTTAATTATATTCTAGAAGTTTAAAGGGTGTGCCACTCAGCTGACTAGCGCCAGAAGTGTTGGTCTTTAAAAACTTTATTTTCCAGTATGCACAAGACCGATGAATCACAGCATGGTAAAACTTCCTATCGGTGCTGTCAGAGCATGTAGGACAATTAATTAATCCATGGCAGAATTAATGGGAAAACCAATGCAGCAAGAGTTTATTTTGTACTTTGTTTGTGGCTCTGCAATAGTCTTTCTTGGTCGTTTGGCCTAGGAGTGCAGGCATGAGATGGCCCACGCAGGATCTTTCAGCTGGCTTTAGACAGACAGAAAGACTTACGAATTCCCACATTTCGAATTAAACAATACTTTCTCAACAACCTGAATAAAGAGTCATCAGTGAACCTCACATAAGACGACAATAATTGAGATGGAGAATTTCCACTTATAGCCTACAGTGTATAGTTTAAATAACCTTTGAACTGCTCTCTTAGTAAATGGTTAAGTAAAATGTCTGTAGAAGTTCTGTGTGAAACTCTTGAGCTGGACAGCTGTTGGCACTGGTGCTTTTAAATTGCTTCTTTTTTTGTACAACTGACAGCGTGCTGTGCTTAGTTGGTGGACGATGATAATGGTAAAACTGTCTCTGAGAAGTGTCTTTAAATGAATCCCCTTTAATGAATCACAGCTATTGTACAGCCATAAACATACAGATAGGCATATTTTGATGTTGCATCACAACTTGCACTGGAAACATTTTGTGCCATTAACATTGTGGGGTCTTTTTAAAGGGATACTCCTTGATTTATCTACTGTGCTGGTCATATGGATTCCTGTCATATTTACTTTGTGTGGTTTTTGAAGCTTCAACTTTGGGGGACCCATACACTTGCATTATAGGGACTCACAGAGATGGATTGTTTTTCTTAATAACCTTTTTTTTTGTCTGAAGAAAGAAAGTCATATACATCTGGGACTGCATAAGGTGAATACATGATTAAATAGTTTGTATGTTTGTGTGGAGTAGGCTATCACTTGAATATGTGTGAAAAGGTTTTTTTTTTTTTTTTTTACTCCGCTCGAGACCCCTGTGTTCTGTCCTAAGCTACTGTCCCTATGTGTCTGATTGTGGGCCAGTTGAACCCCAAATCAGCCTTATTATTCTTATTCAGGGCTTCCTGGAGACCAGTTAATCAACTGCCATTCGGCTACTCGCACTAGTCAATTAAAAGTTGTTGTTTTTTACCAACTCCACAGGCAGTGTTTATAACTAGAGCTTGTTGAGCAATTTCATGGGCTTGTAGCATCCATCTAGGTCCAGGTGGGAATGCATTGATTGTCTGTTTATTTATTGCTGCCTAATGAAATGCAGCGTAATGAGGTTGTTAATGAAGAGACCAGGTGGCACATTGGCAGGGCACTAGGCTGCTCCAAAGCACACATTCAGCAATACGATTCTGTTGACGCAAACGGTGACCTTCATTTCATGTCAGGCAAAAGTTAACCAAAGTGTCCCCAATGTCATCAGAGGCCAATTTGGATGGAGCTCTTCCTGTGAGCGTCAGCCGTTTCTGCAATCTGCCAGGAGAATAGCGTATTCTCTAAGCAAATTCACAGAGTGTGTCTCTGTCTTTCACCTTTGACATTTTGTCCCAGTGTCCCAGATGTCATTGTGATGACTTTGTCCAATTTGTGGCATGCAATTGCTGGACTTTCTTTATTAATCTGTATTATTTTGTTGATAGATTTCATCCTCATTAAATGTTCTATTTGGGATTCATGAAATCGGTCATAAAAGTGTCCTGCTTTCAACTAGAGCTGGTCCGAATACTATTTTTTGAGCTTCGAAGCTTCTGTAGTAATGAACATCGAATATTCGAAGCTTCGGAGAGAGGGTGCTGAACATAATCTTCTCTCTAATAAAAGCAGGAATCTCTATGTGTCTGTATGTCTGTTTGCATTTTGATTATTTCGAGAACCGTTCATCCACTTCACAAGGGAGTGCAGTGTCGATTTGGTGCAATATACTGTAGATAGACACGTGAGACGCGACACGTTCAGAATTAATAAACTTTTAATAAACTACAGAACAGCGCGAGCGGGAAGCGGCGCGCCTCAACGCGGGCTGGGCTTACGCCGGTTTCTCACTGCATGCGCTAGAAGAGCGTCAGCAGCGCATGAGCAGTGCGTACAGTGAGTGGAAGCAGGATACACGCGTTTTGCTTCCACACTGGCAGCGTTTGACACGCGAAACTGAACCGTGGCGTGTGTAGCTACAGACAGAGTAACCTACTCTATAATGGGTAAGTTGGCATTGCTTTATTTTGTTTTCAAATATATTTAAGAGAAAAGACTTGTCAAGAATCTTATTTTATTAAAGGTGGGGTATGTAATTCTCTTTTTTGTCCATTTTTTTCAAAATCACTTAAAATCCTATTCCTAACCCACTTACAGCCACTGAGTTAGAAGCACTGAAATAAAAATTAAGCAATTTAATCATCTGTGGAACAGGCAGGACTCGAAAAACTCCAGCCAATCATTTCCAAGACCACCTAGAATCATTGGACAGTAAGTGTGTCAATCAAACGGTTGTACCATCCCCCCCTCCCCCCATCCATGTCCATGTTCTTTGAATGGGTGGAGTCAAAGGAAAGAAGGTAGGACCATTTGAGTTGTGTATTTTCAAAATCTGCCGGCTGTTTCAAATCACATACCCCACCTTTAATATAGCTTAACTTTTGGTTCATCTTTGTTTTTGTTGACTTTGTTTACCGTGTATATATATATATATAGGCCTATATAATATGTATGTATGTGTGTGTGTGTATATACATAAATATATTCAATTAATCTGTAAACTGGCAGTACATCGATGAAACTTGTTTTTGTAGTTTGGCCAACAATTTTGTTTTGGACATTTAATTTTAAATTGATGTAGGTAATTTGATTGACTGTTTAAAACACAAGAGATCTCATCAATGTGCTTTTTGGGTGAAACTGCTGTGTGTTTTGGCCATGAAAAATGCATGGTCACTTTAATTCAGCGTAAGCACTGCTGTTCCTGCTCTGCTCCTGCTACGCGCTGCCGCGCCGCTTCTGCGTGCGGTGTGAAAGCACTCATTGAATAACATGGACGACGCGCAGCTCACGCGCCGCTGACGCTTGCGGTGTGAAACCGGCGTTATGCTCCGAGAACGCGGACACTGCACTATAGTGATATAAAACGCACACACACAGGTCTGTTAAATTAAGCAATACTTTTAAGGTAGTCTAATATTTTTCTGACTAACAAATTACTGACAGAGTAAAGGGTAGATTTAAATAAAGAAAGACGAAATTTAAATAAAGAAGAACTAAATAAAAAAAAATAATAAAAAAATTTAAATAAAGAAAAAACGAAATTTAAATAAAGAAAAACGAAATTTAAATAAAGAAAAAACGTAATTTAAATAAAGAAAAACGAAATTTAAATTAAGAAAAAAACGAAATTTAAATAAAGAAAAAACGAAATTTAAATAAAGAAAAAATGTAATTTACATGAAGAAAAACGAAATTTAAATAAAGAAAAAACGAAATTAACGAAATTATGTCTGTCCACACACACTCCGCTGTTCTGCTCTAGAACACTCCCGTTGCTTGAACACTTAAGCCTCTGTTATACTCCAGTTTGGACGCGTACACGACAGCTGCGCACAGCTCGGACGCAGACTACTTGTATTTATACTTTCTGCTGAAGTCCGCTCTACTCGCATGCGCAGTAGATCGGTCTGGCCAGTATAATCGATAATATTTTAAATATTTGTAGTTCATATTTGCATTTATGTCAAAACCTATCACTTTCAAACATCAAAATTACATTTATTAATATGTATTCGTGTCAAAATGACATATAAACATCCTAGGCGTTGGTTCTTTTTCTAGCATTTTCCGCGTGGCTCAAGTCACGCCTGAGACTCGTGTATCAGCAGGTAGTGTGCAAACTCCAACCTTTTAACATGGGTGCCGAAATAAAAACGGACATGCCACACAGCCAGTGTATTGCCGGCCTTATTCAAGCGCGAATGAGAACTGTTTTGCGTGGGATCCCAGGTGGGCAAAAAAAAAAAAAAACGAATATTCGAATGTCAAATTTTCAAATCGAATACCAACCCACCGAACGAATATTCGATTATTTGAATATTCGGGTCCAGCCCTACTTTCAACTTCATTCATTTCCCCCACGCTGATGATTCCCACGCTATATATCACCTAAATATCAAGCAGGGACATGGCGATGGGGGAATTAATTAGATGCAGGGAAAATGTATATTTCAATGCTTTTGCATTCTCTCAATACTTTTGTGAGGGAAATAATTAAAGATACCCCGATATATCGGCTAATATTCGGTATCGGCTGATAAAAGCAATTATTTTCACTATCAGCCATTGGCCAATTGTTTAAAAACAGCAGATGATCAGGGCCGATTATATCTTGTCAATCAAAAGGTGTGCGAGGCATCTATTCCACTTTAATACAAGTTACAGCACGAAAAAACATGCATGAACATCAGAAGGTATGTTGAAAGATACAGTGCAATTAACATTAAATGTATCATGTTATGTAATTGCTCAATCTGTGTTTCAACCGCAGAAACACGGCAATAAAACAGCCTGTGAACAATGTCACTTAACATTGCATTTACCTCAGGAAAGTTATCCAGTGTTCACAGTTTGTTAGTAAGCAATAAAAACACTTGAGATGAGCTTTTTTTACTGTTAGTTATACATATATGCTTGCATAAATTTGTCATGAAGACAAGTGTTTATGAAAACTTCCTTATGTGCAAGTGAGTATACAAACGTATAATAAATGTGAAAATAAATAGCATTTGAATATAATACTGGGCTCTGTTATTAATTTTAACCTCTAATATTATAGTATAGGTAGTACCAAATGAGAGGGTTCCCTAAATAGTTTGCAGCATTAGTTGGTAGAGATTTTTGTTCCTCAATAACATCAAACTATCGGTATCAGTATCGGCAGATATCATTCTGAATAATCAGCTATTGGTATCGGCAGAGAAATTTTGTATCGGTGCATCTCTAGAACAATGAGGTAAATGGAAAAAAACTTCAGCGCCTTTACAAGTGAACGCAAGGTTTCTGAGGGAAACGCAACAATTTTGCGAAAGAACGCAGAATTTATTGGGGAACACAATGCTTTTAAAAAATAGCCTAATACAAAAGCATTGAAATATACGGTTTCCTACCATTTAAAATGTTTCATTTCTCAAATCATCATGTCCCCTTAGATGCTCCATACCAAAAATCACAAAACTGGATCTTCATATTTCTTCTTGCTTTTGTAAGAATTGAGGGTCTGCCTCTCCTTGTTCTGAGCTTATGTTTTCTGCCTAGAAAGAAGTGGGCCATCTGTCCATTGCTTTTGTCTAAAAAAAAAAACACAAAGCTGAGGCCTTCCAAAACTGTTGAATGGTCCTCTGGAAGCATGAACGCACTAGACATGTCTGCAGGCAAGAGGGAAACCTGCTGAGCTGGGGAAAAATGCCCATCCTGTAAACCTTTAGGCCTGGGAGGGGGATTTACACCTTTTCTATTACACCATTTGAGCAGGACTGTTTAACCCTGTTGGCGTCTCAGTTCTCATGTGAGAACAGGATTGGAGGGGTGTGTGTCTTCACTGGAACAACTGTGGCCTTATTTTACCCAATCATGGGATGGACTTTTGAAAATATTGGAAATTTGTAGCGTTTCTGCAGAATTGTGCAACCACTGAATTATTGAAAATGAATGCCCACCTTGTGGTGGCAATGTGGTCATGCTGCATTTTTTTAGGTTTTCATCTAAAAAATATGTCCTTACCTCATTGATTAAGTTGCCAGCTTAGAAACAGCCCAAGCCACTGTTAGTAGTTTGGAAAATCTCTAAATAGCTTGTCATCAAATTTTCTTGACCACTGTTTGGTTCTTTTGCTCTGGTGTTTGCTGTATTCAGTCTCCAGCAGTCTAACGGGCTAAACTAAAAGCCAAGTGGTTTTACAAAAGTGTAGGATTCATGAAATGACAGCATCTCTGAATGATTATGCCTTTAAGCTAGCTTACACTGTTTGCTTTCGCTCTTAGGTGAGCTATTCTCTCTGGAGACTGATATGATCTGTATGCGTTAAAGCTATGTTTTACCCATGTAGCATCATTCCAGGGGCATTCCACAGGAGCTGTGAGACAGACACACCTTTAAAGTAAATAAAAAAAGAGCAGATAAATGAATCCATCCTCTTGTCTTGCAGGGACCATCCATATCAGCTTAGGTGAGGATGTTTATCATCAACTATTAACTCAAATTTTTTATTCTGTTCTGTTTGCAAAAAGGTTCAATAATTCAATAATTATTCTATTCACATGTATTCTGCAGTTCACATGAAGTGAACCGACTAGTTTCTGTCAGCAAATGACCCACCCAATTGGAAATGATTTAAATTTTAGGTTACACTTTATTTTGATAGTTCACTTCAGACATTGTACTAAAAATAAGTAACTTTGCAAGTGCAACTACACGTGAACTATTAGTAGATCACAAAAATGTATCACAGATCACAAAAATGTTTATTGAGCAGCAAATCATCTTATTAGACTGACATCTGAAGGATCATGTGACACTGAAGACTGGAGTAATGATACTGAAAATACAGCTTTACCATCACAGGAATAAATTACATTTGACTTAAGTCAACTGATCAACTTTTGTTAACAAAAACTGTGAGGAAACCTGTTGCCTAAAATTAAGTAAATAAACTTCATAAGTGTGTTTCCTCACTTTTTTAAGTTGTCAACTGATCACTTTTTACAGTGTATTTGTATATTATACATGTACTGCTGGATCTTTAATGTTGTGGGCCTATTTATTTGCTGGAGGTCCTGGACTTTTTGTTCAGATATATGCGATCATGTATTCTAGCAAATACCATAAGATATAAAATCAAAACCTGACCTCCTCTGCTGGAAATCATATAATTGGCCATGGTTGGATCTTCCATCAGGACAATTATCCAAAACAAACTAAATAAACTCAAATCAACAACTAACAATCAAAATAAACACAACAATTGGTCACTGAGCACAAAATGGTGGTTCTACCATGACTATCTCAATCCCTTGACCTGAACCCATATAGAAAATGAGTGGGGTGAACTAAAGAGAAGAAGCACTAACGTGAAAGATCTGGAGAGGTTCTGTATGGAGTAATGGTCTCTGATCTCTTGTCAGGTGTTCTCCAAACTCATCAGGCATTATAGGAGAAGACTCAGAGCTGTTATCTTGGCAAAAAGAGGTTGCAAAAAGTATTAAATAAAACGCTGCTATCAATTGTGGAAAATGTGTATTAGACAAAATCATTTATTTCATAATGAAATCCCCCCCCCCCCCCCCTCTCCAGTTTTAATTGTTTTACTTCAATGAAAGGTCAGATTTTTGTTTCACAGGCTTCGTTTATATTTACCAAGGGTGCCAATAATTCTGACCACGACTTGTATAGTCACAAAGTTGTACTGTTGATAGCAGTGGTTGTTAATCCTGATCCTGGCGCCCTTTGTTCCCGTGCTCCCTATGCCATTAGCAGTTTCCTTTGAACTTGAAAAATCTGCAATAAAGCTGTAGATGCATTTACGGAATGAAGTTAAACACTCCTGCATCAGTTAAGGACACACCCCTCATTCAGCTCATAGTTTTATATCCGCAATCTAACCTCTCCTCCATCACAAACTGTTCTCTATTCAAAATTCAAGTAAGAGTGAAGGTAATGTTTTCTTATGAGTAGAGGGATTCACAAGGGTGTAAAAGATGAAAGTTGCTCTTCACGGGGGTTGGGGTGCCTTTTGTGTCGAGCTCAAGATTAAGTCTCAGAATCCGTCAATTTTGCAGTGCAAGCAAGACTGTTAAGTCTCTTGTTGCTAGGATACCATTTTTTGTGTTTTTGGAGTGTGCACTATCCTCTCCCACGGTATTGTCACTTTGCTATTTTTTAACTTCAAAGGAGATCAAGGCTTGTTTCAGACCCTCGTTTATGAATAAGCTCGAGCAATGAATAGAACAACAGTTGCCTCTCAAACGAAAGTACATCTCTTTCTAGAAACAAGCCTGAGATGGATATATAGCAACACTGCAACAGATTTGTCTGTTCACAGAAAATGTCCTTACGCCTGGGACTCTGTCCCTGCTGTTCTAAATTCTAGGAATGAGGTGGTTACATAACCCACACTAATTGGGAAAACTCGTGAATTTGGTGGAAGATATCACCACTGGTTGAGGTCAGTTTTTTCTCCACCACAGATATGTCAGTCAGGGCACTGCAAAAACTGCACTGAAGCCGTTTCCATCAGATGAAGTCAGAGCTTGCCTGAGGTCTCCGCATTGCGGTTTCTCCGCATCTCTGGCTCCACCAGCGCGTCTTATAGCTATCCATTGGGACTAGTGATTGCTTGGCGGTCCGAGATTAAAAAGGACATCGGCACCACAGGGGTAGGTACTAAGACGACAAGATGTGTTGGAATGCAACTTAATATGACATTTTTGCGGGACCTGCCAGAAACTCTAGGTCTTGGATCTGGTGTATGGATAAACCAATGCCTTAAAATTCACACCTCCAATTACTCACAAGGCCCCAGAGGGATGGAGACTGCAGAAACAGAAGTCATACCACTGCATGCACATGCACTTTTATGTTACGATAGACCCTCATGGAAAGACTGAGAGGGATGCTGACATGGCTGTGGTTCATTGGCATGTTGAAGTAATGTTTTTCCCGGGTCAGTTGCATAATATGTGGGAAGAAGATAATAACAAGGAAACCTGACCATAAAGCATAAACATAGGCACCGTAAAAAATGCCCAAGCTAAGGTCATAGATTTTTGATAGTTTTGGACTATAGACTTGAATCCAGCATTGTAGACATAAGAGTTTATGACTTCTAGCTCTTTGAGAAGATTGTGACTGTGTAAAATTCAGACACATCATCTAAATTAAACTGAATTGACATAGGCAAGCATGAGAATTAACACAAGAAAATGGACTTGTAGTTTTGGAAGGCTAGTCTACATATGATTAAAACATAAATATAATGGGTGATTTCTTATGTTCAGCACTGAGGAAAGCATGTGCTGAAACGTTTGCTCGCCTTGTCTGTTTTTAAATTCACCTGCACTTTGCACTTTATTAATAAAATTATGTTTTCGTAGACATTTTGTCTCAAGTGGATCAGTGTGCGGCTTGCCACTCTCTCTACTCCGATTCAAGGTTTGTTAAGGGAAGAAGGAGGCAATCCTTTCCACACTTTAATAATAAAACCAATACAAAATGAAAGTAAAAGGTGCAGCCCCTCATGGACATCTGCCGCACAGACATAAACAAAACATGACGTAAAATAGTCCAGGCCTGGTCCTCTCTCGTCCTTTACTGTCGTCATTCCTCCTTTTAAGCTTTTCACCGTTCTCATGGCCCTCGGCCCGCCCTGCTAGCCACACTTGAATGTAGAGTTCATAGTTCAAAATAATTTCAAAAAGGGTGGCTGCTTACAAGTGTGGTTGTTCATATGTGGTATGTTTTTACATTTTTTGGTAATTCTGAGATGTATCATAATTTCACACCTAGGCCTTCAGTGGTGTCCTACCTTAATTAATCCACCTCTTAATACCATCATTATGACAGAACAGCTATAGAAACTATCAACATAACAGGCTGTTGCATCACATACAGGTACAGTATCTTATTCAGCGAGAATGAATGCCATTACTAAAGCAAGAAACCCAATTAACACAACTCAATATAGTCCACCCCGTGTTTTCCGTGTATTTTTGTAGTAGGCTACCTTTTGAGTACCCCGGGAAAACAGTTTTGCCGGGGATTTGAAATTAAGGCAAATTGTGTATTTTTAACATATTCAGCATGGAATAAACGGGGACAAAAAAGCATTATACTCACCAAACCTACAGATTATTTTTACCTCCATTCTTCCCTCAAGAAGACTTAAATTACTCTGTTGTACAGGTTATCTGTGCATTTCAGTTCCAACAAGAAGTCCTTTTCTATCGCCATGGAAGATAATGCTGAAAGTTTAGTCTGTCCAGTCGTTTTTCTGGCATAAGTTTTCATTCGCTTTAGGGCTGAGAGTGTCTGCTCGACAGAAGCAGTGGACACAGGAACAGTCTCCGCCAAACATGACGATGTGTACAGCTGCCCCATGCTATCACCCAGTTTTTTTTAAGGAAATCAGTAAGATCAGCAGGACTTTTGCCTTCAAATTCAGTCATGGCATACATTACAGTCAGTTCTGTTTTTACCCGGACAGATCGAATAGTGGTCTGTGCTCTGTGTTAAGCTGGAGAAGGTTGAATGCTGAATTTTTTTCCGGTATGTTTAAAACTGCTGGAGTCGAGGAGGGAGAAAAATAATAATTTGTGAGTTGAAAAAAGCAGTTATTAAATCTAGAGAAATCTATTTTAGTTTATGCAGTTCGCTAGCTCTGACTACTAGTAATAGATTAGATGGTCCCGACGGCCCATCACTGTTGCCCAGTAACCAGTGCTAAACCTTTGAAAGGGAGTGTATACTTTTCAACAATTCAATTCTTGTAACACGTTCTGGTTTTCAAACCTCAGTGGAACAAATCCATATATAATGTGATGAACAACACCTGTGTGAACTTGAGGAGAACTGAATTCATACATCCACTATTAATCATTTTGACACCAGTGGGTTGAAAGTCTTTGCAGTGGCTCAGAAGATTGTTCTGGAAAAAAGGTCTGACATCATTTGTCTGACACTTGCTGTGATAATTAGTTATCTAGAAGTGTGACTAGTACACACTTGTCCATTGTACACCTTCCTGCTTTATGATCTTCTAATGAGTGGCAAGTTCTACTCAGTAGTATTGTTCCTCTACAGAATGTGAATTATTCACTTTTCTTCTTTTACTATTCAGAGATATGTGGAAGGATTTTTTTTGTTGTTCATACTTTCTCTCACCACACAGCCAAGTGGTGTGAGAACAGCAGTAGAACTTGAATATTCCCCAGTTGCCTTGTTATATTTTGTGAAACAATCCACTGCAGGCACCATATATTGAGAATATTGCACAAAAAATAGGCACTTATAACTTTTATATAAATATACAGTAGACACCAAAATGTTCTGAAGTGCATTTAAAAACAAGAATTTAAAGGACATATTTGGACATGCTCACGCATGTTATTCTTACACCTTCAAGTCAAATTCCTGGGAGTCATTGAGAAGTCAATTTAGTCCATTATTCAGATATATTTGTCTAATTTTTCCCTTTTTCCCTGAGATTATAGGCTTCTGTTTAGGCTGAGAAAGGAAGAAAGTCGTTGTCAGTCTAAGCAGGGACTCGAAAGGACTAAAGAAACCTTGTCTAAAACTGGATGTCAATTAATTATCATAAAATCAATTATTTTGGATCTATTTTCATGTATATAAAAGGGGGACACCTTTATATAAAGAACAATACAGAGGACTTTAAAGTTAATTTTTGGAAACTGAAGATTTAATTTGTGAATTTATGATTTGTTTATTCAGATTTAAGTGAGAAATCACAATGCTTTTCACAATCACAATGATCATCACAATGCTTCACATGATCATCTTCTGTTTTTTTAACAGGACAGAACAAAAATTCTGTCTGACCTAACATGAAAAAAAAAAAAATTGGCAAAGAAATAGTACACCAAAAAATAAGAATTCTGTCATAATTTACTCACGCTTATGTCTTTCAAAATCATATGATGTAAAATCATATGATCATATGATTTTTTTTTTTCGTGAAACACAAAAGAAGGATCAAAGTTTCTGAAGCCATAAAATAATTTTGCAAGGAACATTTATTTTCATATTACTTAACTGGTGATTGGTAAACATTAGCTACGGTTACGTGGACAATTGAAATCATCTCAATTGATGAAAATGAATCCAAACAGTATTTACATAAACACTAAATAATGTGATGGGGTTGATGTGTGCGTTTATATACTGTATGATAAGCTTACTTTACTTCAGTAAGCGAATTTAATCTTTTTCATGCACACATCGAATATACAGAGTTTCCAGCTGTTGCTGCAGACTTATCAAACACATCATCCTGCCATCGCTTCTTTTCTTTGTTTTGAACAGCAGACTTAATATGATCTATTTTGGGGCCTGATTTGGAGACGGCGAGCACATGAAGCTTTGTGCCGTGCTGCTTATATTAAACATACAATAAAAACGCCCCTTTCCGCGACCAAAACAAGGTGGTCTGAAGAGACGACATTGTCCTGCAGCACTTCACAAACGATGAGTGGAATGAGAATGACACAACAGTCATTTATTACACTATATTCAACAACAACAACAGCTCATCATTACGCCATCTTTACGTCATTTGCAGAGAACTTTACAGTTTTCAATACATATTTTCAATATGATCAAGTGTTTACATGTACTATCGAACAGATTAGAAAAGGTTTAAACCACCCCTTTCAATCGGATTTGGCCAATTCATTCCAGATATACTTGTTACATGTGACTTTTTTTATCCCGACTTTGCTAGGGTCCATGTAAACAAAACTATTGAAAACGATTGTGCTAATCTACCAAATAAAATTGCTTAACTTCCAGTAAATACCTCATGACCGCTGTCACCCTAAACTCTGAGATCATGGCTCACGGCTCATATAGAGTCTGTGGGTCTTTTTGACTTGCTACATCGCATCCACATTTTAAAATACTTAGTTTTTTTTCTTTTTTTCAGAAACCTCCCCAATGTTAGTGGTCCATATGGAGGAAAAGTAATCTGTACTTGGCCAGAAACAACACCGATAATTAAAGTTCATGTCTTCCTAGATAAACACATTGGCGTCTTGGGTTACATAAGGGTTCCTCTTGCCAGTGTTGAGATCACACCCTTTACACGGCTTAGAGTATGCATTGAACTTCTGAGGCTTATGTTGTCAGCGTTAGTTAGAAGTATGTGGCATCCGCCAGAATTGGACCGCAGGCGCTCTTCCAAACACCCGCAAACAAACAGCTCAGACACTCCAGTCTGCCCTGTGTGTGTGTGTGTGTGTGTGTGTGTGTGTGTGTGTGTGTGTGTGTGTGTGTGTGTGTGTGTGTGTGTGTGTGTGTGTGTGTGTGTGTGTGTGTGTGTGTGTGTGTGTGTGTGTGTGTGTGTGTGTGTCTACTCTCAAGAGAATCAAAAGTGGAAGGCAAGTCTACACGTGATTTACATGTGAACGTAGTGGATAAGCAGGTAATTTGTTTGAATGTACTTTTTTCATAATTACCATGTTCAACGCAAGACAGTGTTCTGTTGGCCACACCTTATGTGGTGTTAGAACTAATGGTAGTGTCTAGTGACTAATTGGTAGTCTAGTGACTAAACAGTTAGTTTGCTATTTTAAGATTATCGATCACATTCTGACTGGCCAATATTTCCATTAATTACCTAGACTGTGGGGGCCCATAATCTAACCTGTGCTGCCACAGTTTCATGAACCGAAAATATATATAAAAAAGATGTAAATAAACTTCTCATAATAATATAAATGTCTCTAACGTTGTTTTGAGTCATTGCTTTGGCAAAGTATCTGTCAAACTAAATTAAATAAAAAGTGTGATATGGCTTTGTGCCCTTACCAAATAACAAAAGACTAATTTAATTAAATAAGTATATTATAATAATAATAATAATAATAAAATAGTAGAGATGCACCGATTGATCGATCACGTGAATCGGCCATGACCGGCCGGTCAGTCTGACATATGCTGATTTTATGTCGGTCACCAGTGACGTCGCTCAATTAAAGTGAAAGCACACTTTTGATGGACATAATAAATATGATTTCACACAAAAAGTGCCCAAAATGCACAGAATTTGCATGTTTAGTGTGTTTCAACAATAACTGGAGTAGGCTATGTCAGAAAAGAAAAAAAGACTCAAAAATATTTATAGATAATTTACCCATTTAAACTAGTTTTAAAAAATAATAATATAGAAAATAAATATTTGTGTGTGCTGTAAAGTGGTTAGAAAAAATGAAATCGGAATCGGCTAAAATCGGAATCGGCAGGTCACTGTTTAACATACACTTGTTTAATGTAAACTGAATGGAAAGGAATCTCTTTGCCCTTGTTGATCTTGGCATCTGGTAGTAAATAAAATATTTATTGGACATTTGTAGTAGCTGTGATGTGCTCAGCTGTGTCTCTGAAGGCCATCTGATGTTGCGATGCGTCTTCTGTCCCCCAAGGAAATGTGTTTGATCCTGCTGTGGTCTCATGTGACCAGCATTTACATGGTTATGTAGCTTGTAGGCCTGAGGGATTATGGGATAAGGGTCTTATTTTGTTGCCGTAAGTCAATTTGATTGTGGAAGTTCAGGAAATAATGAAAGTGTGTGGGATTTGATCAAACATACCTGATATATAACTCGTCAGCTCATCAGTTGAGGATCCATTGACCTGCATTGGATACGTTTGATGTGGAGACATCCTAAATCCAAACTGTTTGGGGGCCTTCAGGAACAGAGTTGGGAAGCACTGTTGCTTTTCAATCGGGAGGGGGAAAAAACTTCCTATCCATCAAACAAGCCAAACTCTGGTGTCAAACAGTAAAAGGAAATCGGTTTCTGCAAGTTATAAAAAAAGTGCTCGCTTCTCTAACTGGCTTGATCTTTGGTAGTTTCTTCTTGGTTGCACCATGTTTTTCATAGTTGACTTCACATTGCTTCAAGAACAGATCTAAGCTTTACCAATCTTTGTGTAATCTTCTCCAGCTTTGGTCCTCCGACCAACAAGCAGTTCCTTCAACGTATGGGAATAAGAAACAAGGGGGTATTCAAGCACTGTATAATTTAAAAGGTCTGGGAGCTCAAGCTTATAATTGAAATTAGTGTAAGAGTTTGAATACTTGGCCTCACATGTCTTAAAGGTGAAGTGGTAAGTGGATTATTTCTGCATCATTTGTGGCATTAAATGGAATCGTTAAATTAACGACTTTTCAAACTCCACCCATCTGTCATTGGCCTCACAAACAGACGCTGGTCTGGACAATCACTTCTTTTTTTTTAAAGACAATAAACATGTTTAAATATTGCTGAATTTTGCAACAGTTATTTTCCTGTTTATTTCTGTGAAGCTGATTTAAAACCATCTGTATTGTATAAATCGCTATACAAATAAATGTGACGAATTTATTTAAAAATGGTCAAGAAAAAGTATTTCAGTGTCCTAAATTTTACAAACTTTACCTTAAAACACAAGACATATTAAATATCAAAACCCTCCCTAGTTTCCTAACAGAGTACACAAACAGCACTCAGCACTCGTCTCCCTGAGGAGGCGACTAGGCTCTGAGTAAATGGCTTCATTTGTAGTAGTGTGCTCAAGTGAGGATCAAGGTCACTGTTGTAGTCAATGATTAAACTAAAGGCTGGTTATTCAGTCACTTTACTTTGGTTCAAATGGATAGTTCACACAAAAATAAAAAAATCCTGTAGTGATTTACACTCATGTAATTCTGAGTCTACATGATTTGCTACTTCTGTGGAACACAAAATGTTTTTTGTCCATACAATGAGTCAGTGGGGTCCAGTATTTATTTTAATTTTTTTCAAGACTTTCATTGTATGACTTTAATGGCAATCTAGCTGTTCATTACCACTCTCTCCACCGGTGAGACTTTGTTCGCACTACTGCATTGTTTACATTGTGTTGTGTAGCCCTAGGTCTTCCGGTTTCTCTTTTTGAATCTTTTTGAATACCAGCCACCTGCTGGTATGGAGAGATATTTCCTCTCAAGCAGGTATGTGTGCCAGTTGGCTGTTGGCTGTAGGGTGGTGCGTAGTGTGTAGACCAGGGATAGGCAACTGTCCTGTTAAACTCTGCAGGACAGTGGCCCTCCAGGACCGGAGTTGCCTATCCCTGGTGTAGACCATTGGCTTTGCAGTGTGTTCAAGAGCAACTCTCAGGCCCAGACGCAGGCGACTTTCTGGCCCTTATGGGACTTTTCCTCCATTTTATCATCCGTCAGGTGAAATTGTAAAATGTGCAAAAAAGCTCTTTACAAGCCACACAAGTATAGACCATGTTACAGTTTAACCTATTTTCTTCAAATCCCCAACAGAGCAACACTAATAGTGAAGCATGCCTTAGCAAATACCACTAATACGCCTAATGAATCCCAGTCTTGAACCTCAACATGAACTCACTATCCAAACATGATCTCTCTCTCTCTCTCTCTCTCTCTCTCTCTCTCTCTCTCTCTCTCTCTCTCTCTCTCTCTCTCTCTCTCTCTCTCTCTCTCTCTCTCTCTCTCTCTCTCTCTCTCTCTCTCTCTCTCTCTCTCTCTCTCTCTCTCTCTCTCTCTCTCTCTCTCTCTCTCTCTCTCTCTCTCTCTCTCTCTATTTCTGTCTTTTTCTAACATTTTTTGTTTTCCCTTATCCTCTGTTCTTATTTCCCCTATCCTGCTTTCAAACAAGATTTGTTTGAAGTTTGAATTCTAAACTCAGAAAAAACAGTTAATTTAAGTTTATAGACGGCCAATAGCTTTTTTTCCCCCTCTCTTTAAGTTTCATTGTCTGCCGTGCTGTAGTTTTCTAACAGAATGAGGTCAGACTGTAAGGAATGAATTATTTTAGGGACGGTTGTTTCTGCTTGGACTGCCACATCTTGCAGCAATTGATCCAGCAACTTCTTGCACACACCCATTTTAAAGCTTTCGCTTTGAGTTTTTTCCTCAATTTTCTTCAAGACTCTCTTGAAGAGTCATTCACAAACACACACACACACACACACACACACACACACACACACACACACAGTTTTGATTTGTATTTAAAACATATACAGAATTGGCAGTGCCCACATTGTGTTGCAATAGATGTTCAAAGTAAACTGAACGACAGCGTTCCTGTAGAGGCTCATCAGCGTGTTTCCAAGACGTCTGAATTCATCTCAGTTCTCTCGGGAAACAAACCCTGCTGTGTTTGTGGGATTTGGGTGCGACTGCTGTGGAAAGAGGCTGCTTGTGGTGTCATGAAGACATCTTTACGTTAGCCGTGGCCTATCCTGAAGATTCCCGCGTGAGGCTTGTGCCGCAGTGTATGGAAGTGGGTCATGGCATTGCTGATGCGATTGGAAGCGACAAAGCGAGAGGGCCAGACTCAGTCCCCCACCCCCACACGCTCATCCACGTCGTGCCGCCACACACAAATATCCATGTCAGTTCACTGAACTAACATGGGCAAATAGCTGATCAGCGTGTTAGATTTATTTGATTATGATATGCAGTGTTGTCTCTCAATACATCTGGAGCTGAATTTTTCGAGTCTGCGATATAATAAACCAAATTACAAGATATGGCGTACATTATGTGCAATTCTTTTTACCATGTAAGCAGCAAAAATAAAAATAAACTATTTTGAAGATTTGGAAGCTGCAGAACAGTTTAGTCAACTTTTAGTAAAAATAGTCAGATTGTATATATGAAATATAAAGTATATATGGAAATACTTGTGTAACTTTTAATTTGTTACATTTACAGATAAGTACACCTTAATTCCCAATTAATTCGCCTCTATAGGTGAATAACTAGAATAACAGTGCATAAATGGTCGAACATTTTGTGCTACAAACCAGTGTGTGATTTTGATTATGATAATTAAAATAATATGATAACAAATGCCAGTTTGCAAAAATCAAGCAGCATAACAGACTTTTTGTGTACATAACTGGAAGCAAATTACATTGGAAATTACCTTCCAATGTAATTTTACAATTTTTAAAAATTACCTTGCACATCCAAGCTACAAATGGCCGTGCTCCTCTTACGTTCAAAATTTGGATATATAACAGTAAAATTTTAGTTACGGACTGGCATATGAACTATTAAACACTACAATTAATCCTACTTTTGTTAATTTAAAATAAGTTAAACACAATCTCTTTAAACACAAGAGCCGTAGAGAATTCCACAGAGAAAGTAGTTGCTGGCAAGCAGCAAGTTCAAACTAGAGGGTTAACATTTAAGGGATATGGTACAGTCATACCACTTATTACACGGTATTTTACCACACAAATAATAATAAGAGATATTAATTTGAGATTAAACTAAATCATACCTGTTTGTTATCTTATAATCTGTTCTAGTGTACAAGCCCAAAAAATCGTCTCAAAATGGCAGTAGTTGCGCTTGTATGAAACGAGTTCACGATACCCGGATTACATAAAAATAACTGTACACAAAATATTGATTTGAGTTGAAATATTTTATTAGCTCACCAAATGCAAAGCTTTCCTAGCAAGCGTAAAGCGCAGACTTTAGCGCCCGGATGATCCTGTGTTATCAGTTTTTACCGGTTGTTATTGGGGTAATAACAAACCGCTAGATGGTGTGATTGACCAATCAGAATCCAGTATTCCACAGAGCCGTGTAATAAATTATATATCAAATTCAACCTGCCACAGTGGCTAGTAGGAGTGACTGTGTTACACACCACTGCTGAAATCCACCCGCACCGGTGCTAATGTCAAGCTCTGAATTTAATGTACTTAACCGCACTGTGAGTATAATTGTTTTGAATATGAAATGCTGAATAATACATGCACTGGTTGTTATCTTGAATCAGGCCCAGAGGGATTTGTGAAGACTTAACATAGAGTTGTTTTAATGTTCGTTGTCTTTTGAGCTGAATCTTATAGCAAAAGGTCAGTTATGTTGTCCTCAAACCAATAGCTCTGATGAGGCTGAGTATGAAATCTGGATGTTGATAACTGCTTTTGGATAATAGTGGAGTCATATTTTGGTAATGCTTTAGTTTAGGGTCCAATTCTCACTATTAACTAGTTGTTTAATAGCATGCATATTACTAGGATATTGTATGTTTAGTAGTACTTATAAAGCACATATGAATGCTTTATTCTACATGACCATTTTTCTACATCCCCTAATCCTACCCAATACCTAAACTACCATTCTAACTATTAATAAGCATTAAGTTAGTAGTTTATTGAGGCAAAAGACACAGTTAATAGTTAGTAAATAGTGAGAATTGGACCCTAAACTAAAGTGTGACCCATATTTCTTAAAGCTGGATCTGGTTGGAGTGGTGTTTGGTAGTGGGTGGATCTTTTCGCTATAGGACGCTGGTCCAGAGATTTTGTGGATCGGAGTTGATTCGTAATCGGCTTGGCCCGTGCCCATAGTTCAGTCAGCCAGATGAAGTTAGATTAGAGTGTCACTAGGGATTTGCAGCCGCCCAGCACTGCCTCGCTGTCCACCGCTGAGGGCTTTACTCAGACACGCCAGTGGGTTTAGCTTTTAGGCTAATAACCAATGCCACCCATCTTATAGACCCTGCCAACACAGTTGACATATAAAATGACTCTTTTATAACAGAGGAAATATGAACATTATTGTGTGGCATTGATTTTTGATATTTTCACAAAAAACTGAACAGAAGCGCATTAATTAAATGATTCAAATCAGCACATAAACACTTTTTGTCTTTTCTTCCTCAAAAAAGGAACTTTTGGCTGTGACAATTTCCCAGTTTCCCAGCCAACTGTCAGCATGTATTTAATTTCTTGGATAGACAAATGAAACAAACTGCACGCCTTAAACAGTTTTTTAAAAACTTTATTTCTGCTCACAATAGTAATTGGTGAACTTGAGATGGTCGGAAAGTAAGGTCTTTGCTCAGTTGGTCAATAAGACCACATGTTAAATTGCAGCGTAATATATTTTACAAACAGGAAATACACTCTAAAAAAAAGTGGTTCTTCAGGGGTTCTTTGCAGTGCTTATGGTGCTATATAGCACCACTGCCATTTTAAAAACCTGTTAAGCCCAGTTTGGTTCTTCAGCAGTTCTTCAGCGGTTCTTTGGTGTGGTTAAGGTGCTCTTATGGTTCTACATAGCACCATTTAACAAAGGTGAGGTGCTATATGGCACTTAAAGTGGTTCCCCTATGATTGCAACCGAATAAACCACTTTAAGTGCTATTTAGCACCATTTTTGTTTAGAGTGTATGTCATGGAAGTGTAAAGTCACATTTAGTTAGTGGGTCCCCTCATCTGAGAGGTGGGACAATGCTCCTAGTTGTTCCCATTAATTAGTTCAAATCGTCGGTTTCAATGAATCTATTCAAAACTATAATTTAATGATTTGTTTGCTTCATGACTCAAAAATGTTTCCCAAAGTCACTGTGTTTTTCACTTAAAGTCCCCCTGTAGTCAATCATTTTATCCCTCAAAAGTCATCTTTGATCACCAAAATGACATATTTAAACGTTCTTTTTCCTTGGAAAAAAACTTATTCATGCCTTAAATTAGCTTGAATGTAACTACACCCTTGCCTCATTTAGTATACGTGGTTCTATGAATATGCAAATGAGCCCCGCCTTCACTCACTCACACCAGCTCAGAGATCCACTCGTTGACGATCACACGTTGACCTGATTGGTTACAAGGTAGTTTGTGACGTCAGAAACACCAGCGATTTCAACCTGTGTTTTTGAGACTGTCTTTGGTTCACTGCAGTTTTAAGAAGAAATACTCAGCAACGTTGTTGACTTATGGTTTGTCTTAAAGCATATTAAAAACACCACATAGACATATAAACAACATTAAAAACTTGATTTAAATGTTTTTGTTAAAAATATAATTTGGTTGAATGTGTTTTCAACTACCTCTGAAAGTGGTCGAAAGTGGACAAGCTCAAAACGTTTTAGACCCTGTTTACACCTGTATTTCGTTTTTTTTTTTTTTTTTTTTTTTGCAATTCTTGGAGTGTTTGGCATGGTAATGGATATGACAAAGTTGATATGTTTGGTCTTGGTGGAATAGATCTGCTACGCTGATACTGCAATTGCTGCTGCTGCTGCTGCAGAGCAAGTACGGGACTTGCTATTGCCAATACGATACAATACAATGCTATTGCTGTGAGCAAGTAAGACATGCTGCTGCTATTGCACAATAGCATACATGATTTTACCTGTAGCAGATCTATACAGGTGGAGCTGGGGAGGGGGGAGGGTTTCTGAAAGTGTGCTGCAACTGCTACAGCAAATGCTGACCAAGTAAGGTTATGCCGCGAGTTCATTGGCTACTGATACAGCAGGAACCAATCAGCTGTGCCCTATAGAGAATGATGTGACTTAAGGATCTATCAGCCCTGCGCCATCTAGAGTTTCATGACAGAACTTTGTATTTATCATTCACTTCATCTAAACTCTGTAACCTGTGATCTTATAATTCAGTATTGCATTGCATTATTCCTTTTCTTGATTGTTTTTTGTCTTGCATGTTACGACGTCTGTGATGTGGTGTTTAATTTTCCATGCCGTCATAGCCAGAACCATGATGCCAGCCCAGAAATTGAAAGTAGTATTAGTCATGTTACTGGCTTTGTACAGACCACATCTAACCATGCATGACGCCTTTGGTCATTTGAATTCTTTGACACTGTGTACAGAGAAAACAGAAATAATCTCATCTGTGTTACCAGAAGGGAGGCTAATTTTAGGCTTAAAGCACTGTGGGATTAAATTAAAAACACATATGCATGATAAATGAAGTAGGCTGAATCATTTAAAAACAAACCCCAAAATAGATCACAGGGTGAATTCTCAAGTCTTTAATTAAACTGAAGTTTCACCTTGTTGTAGTGTTTAAGCAGTTTGGAAAATATCAAAGGTATGTGATTTTGGGCTTCAAAATGCTTCATCTGATGTGCTAATTAGTGTTTGTGACTTTGATTCAACGAATCCTTTGATTACAGTACCAAAAAAGACTTATTCATCGATTCATTTAGCGACACTTTCTTTCATTGTTGAATGCGATTGACACTTATGCTGAACTGAAGAAATGAGCAATTGTTGGTCCGCAGTTGGTCTTGTAGAGTGTGTTTGTTCAGGAGGTCCAACTTGAAGTTCACCGCAAAAATTGGTTTACATAAATGATTCTCAGTTCACAACAGAAAAGCCACTAGTTACACTACTAATACTGTGTTTTTTTCTTCTTCTTTACATTAGATTACATTCGATTTTAAATGTTCTCCCTTTTTTATTTTGTCTTACAGATGCGTCCTCAAACTACATTCGCCAGCTGGAAACCAAGGTCCGGATTCTAGAGGACAATAACAACAAACTTCTGTCACAAGTAAGGACTGAGTTAACAACATGCTTTCTTTCTATAGCACTTGCATATATGAGTAACTAGATTTGCCATCGGGTGCCAACCTTAGTGGTGACAGTTTGGGGTTATGAAAGAGGCAGCCAATCTTTAATTCATGGTGGGTCAAACTGTTAAATTGGCACACAGCATCCCCTCTGGCATGAAGAAGGAGCGGCTTACCGTCACGCTGGGATTGTGTGGGCATCTCTGAGCGTCTGTGGCCTCAATTTAACCTCTCTCGTGGAGAATGAGTGGGTTTTACCAACCGAAAGAGCATTTAAAGTTCACCTATGTATCCTGAGGGTACCACAATCAACCTGCTTATCACCAAAAGTCAGACATGTATTTCCCCACTATAGTATAGACATCTACAACAAAGCGCTTGCCGTGAACCCATCCAGCGGAGGAGCATTACAGCCCACTCTCCTCTGCACTTGAATGGGATTTCGATAGTTTTTCACCTCAAGCTTGTGTAGGTAGGGATAAGCGTGCATATTTAAAGAAGTGAGGGGCAATTACATTTTCACGGCTTCACGGAGGCACTGTTAAAAAGAAGCCACAGTGTTCCTTTTTAAAAGCAGGTGAAGGAATAGTTCACCCAAAAATAAAAATAAATTAACTGTACTTTGACTGTACTAGACTGCTACCAGTGATGGGGAAAGTTACTTTGAAAAGTTATGCATTACAATATCGCATTACTCCCTTAAAAAGTAACTAATTGCATTTCTTAGTTACTTTTTATGAAAAGTAAACCGGTACGTTTCTTTTTCTTACGTGGGCTGGGGTTGTCACCTTTATTTATATAGCGCTTTTTTTTACAATACAGATTGTATCAAAGCAGCTTCACAGTGATAACATGAAAATAATACATGTTGTGTTTTTATTTTTTTATATAACAAAACAGTCCTATTTCCGGGCAAATGTAAAGGCCCTTTCACACCAAAATTTAAATAATAAGGCTGAAGGAAATGCAAATTCATGCGTGTACAGTAGAGGGCGCAGCTCAAGCAAACAAAAGAAGAATAGGACGCAGGAGAAATTTTTTTTACTCCTCACCAATAAAAACAAAATATCTAAGTCATTTTTGCTTATGGTTTTGCTGAATCAATGAAGGTCATTTCAAGGGCATTTCACTGATTTATTCATTTTGAGGAATACTGAATCTTTTTTGTGCAAGTGAAATTAGTAAATGCATGCTCACATTTAGTCTAGAACTAAAATAACCATCATGTTTACACACAACGTCCCTGCACTTACTCACAATTTGTCTCAACATGAGGACAGGAGAGCTGTCAGTCAATAAATGTGAAAAAGTAACTTGCGTTACTTATTTGAAAAAGTAACTCAGATATTTTGCTGTGAATTTAAAAAAAGTGAAAAAAGTAATCTGATTGTGTAACTCAAGTTACTTGTAATGAGTTAACCCCCAACACTGGCTGCTACTACTGTCTGTAACAATTGTTTTATCAATTAATCTGTTGAATATTTCTTCAATTAATCGGTTAATCGGTTACAATGATTGCTGTATTTAATTGTTGTAAATCCTGCCTAATGTGCTCCTCTTAAGCAATGAGCAAAATAGATGTATTAATGTAAAGAATGGATTATATTATGTCCACCAAAAAAGCTTTAAATAAATAAAAAAGCTTTTTATATTTATATATATAGGTTTGAAATAATGTATTTGAAAGTAGTCTCATATGCTCAACAAGGCTGAATGTATTTGATTCGTAATACAGTAAAAACAGTAATATTGTGAAATATTATTACCATTTCAAATAATTTTCTATTTTCAAATATTTTAAGTTCATTCATTCCCGTGAAGTTCATATTCAGCATCATTACTCTTCAGTGTCACATGATCCTTCAGAATTCATTCTGATATGTTGATTTGCTGCATCACAGGAATAAATTACATGGTTATTTTAAATTGTAATAATATTTTACAGTATTACAATTTTTTACCAGATAAATGCAGCCTGGGTGAGAATAATAGACTTCCTTTAAAAATATTTTAAAAAATCTTAATTTTTCCACAAACTTTAGAATGGTACACTGTTTACTGAAATTATTTTTTTTGTTTGAATATAAGGGATTTTATTATAATGCCATTTACAGTAAGTATATCATTGTGGGATTACAATTAAATAATTAACATTTTAAAAAAAATTTTTTTTCAATGAACGGATATTTTATTTAAAATATATATTTTAGTCAAAATAATTAATACTCCTATTCTCTGATGCTCTCCGGCATCCACTCAAATAGGCCTATGGCATATGTTGCTAGATATCAGGTTTGACATCAATGAAATCAAAACATCAGTGTGGCGACGACAACAGTGTCACGACTGTTGTATGGCTTCAGAAAGCTTAGAATATGGTGCACAAGCCAATGCCATATCGGTACTTTCACTTTAATATGTACAGTAAAAATGCAGCATTTCTTCTTTTGTGTTGCACGGATGAAAGAAAGTCATATACTCAGAATGACACGGTGGTGTATTTCTGGGTGAATTATTCCTTCAGTCTCCAGTGAGAATAAAAACAGTGTGTGGGCACTGGAAATACTGACTACAAAGCAGTTCTCATGAAGCCCTTTGTAGGCAGAATTCATCACAGTATTCATAGAAACAAAGCCGAGAGTGTTGGCATGGCCAAGGGCTTGAAAGAGTCCTTGGATCTGCAATAATTCTCTCTTTTAATCATATATCCTCATTACGTTTTCATCGCCAGCCCCCCTCTGTCTCGCAGTGGATGTGGGTGTATCAGACGGCGGTGCGCTCAAAATGTTGTGCTTTTTCGAGTCGAAGCTATTTGAGTCTCTATCTCTGAACATGTGGAGCATAGGGCTTTGAATGTCTGAAAGCATTTTATCCCCAGGATGGAAAGCACTTTCTAAGAGTATGATTAAAATGCAAGAGAGTTACTTTCTCCCTCCGGTCAAATGAGAGAAAACGGTTTTCGTCTCATCGGTGCGGTCCTCTGAGAATGAGTGCATTCACTTGAAGCATGATTAATTCAGAGGAGAGCTCAATCCTTCAGAGAACGCTGTCCTGAGCGCACATGAACCGAGCTGAACTCGTGATTTCCCAGGATACTTACACTAAGCTTTTCCTAAAAGCCATTTCAGCTGTTGTGATAGATGACACTTTTGGTTTGTGACTTACTTGTGACCCTGAGATTGAAAGGTCTGTTGTCATGGAAAGGCCCTATATGTCTTTATTTTGCTGACAAATGTCACATTCACGTCATGGTAGAAACTGGTCACCAGTGTTAGGGAAAGTTATTTTTTAAAAAGAATGCATTACAATATTGCGTTACTCCCTGAAAAGTAAGTAATAGGTTCACTAATGCATTTTATTTTATTACATAAAAAAATATATATATATTTATGTGATTTAAAGTCCCCCTGTGGTGTAAATCTAGCTTTTAATGTTGTTTATATGTATATGTGGTGTTTTAATGTGCTTTATTACATGGCTTGGTTGAATTCTAATGTAGAATGCGGTCTATTTCTTGATAACACACCGCTGCTAAGGATAACACACTGTTGCCATGAAAAACAGAGCGTTGCCATGGACATGGTGTTCTTTAGCGGAAGGAATACAATCGTTTTTAAATCAACAAACTCCTTTTTAAATCAATATTTTGTGTCAAATTATTGGTTTATTTGGTAGGTAGCCATGTAATAAGCGAGATAATGTAGAGCGAGGCGGTTGTTATAGCAAATACAACCCCTTCAGGCTGATTCACGTCGGGGTCCTGATCAGCCTGTCGGGGTTGTATTCGCTATAACAACCCCCTTACTTCAGACAAAGATTCATAAGTCAACACCCAATATACTTTTCTGTAGATATGAGAAATCATGTGAGCAGCAACAGAAGGTTAACACAAAAATATGAAGTCTGAAGCCTAACTGTTTGAATAGGCAATCTGATGATTATAATGTATTTTGTTTAATTGGTTTGTGAAATGTCTCTTGTGTTCTCCAGCCCTGTAGCCGGTATAGCTTATCAAAGCTGTCCATGAAGGTAACTCAAACTTTTCCTCAGTGGTGATGGAGCTTTATTTCCTCCTAGCTCTCTTCTGGCTTGTTTCTTCTCTTTGTATTCACGTTCTCCAACTTAAAAAGCTGGTGTGTAAAACGGCATGCTAGTCTAAGTGCTTGTGCTAACATGCTGGGCTGATGGCGCATGAGGTCATATGCTTGTCCCTCTTTCTGATCTTATCATTTATTCAAACAACACAGGTAGTGCAGCATAAATTTTTCATGTCTGACAAACTGATGGATGTAAAGATGAGTATGAACATATTTAAATTTTAATAAACGCCCCCTTATATGTCTTGAATCCAGTTGAGTTGCGTTAAATCATATTTGACTGTCCAGTAAAATACAGACGTGCTTATGTTCAAAACGCACTAGTTTTTGTGTAGTCTGACTGAATGAAGAAAGAAACCCTATAATTAGTCCATCAGACTGACATGTGTTCAAAAAATAATAGAACAGAATGTAACTCATTTCTCTAAACAAATGTGCATTATTTCCCAATAATTTATTGTTGAATTTGTTACACAAAGCAGTGTTTTGATGGGAATTAACTTTTGTCCCTGAATCACTACTGCTAAAATAAAATATTAAAGCTATAAAAAAGTCTAGACAGTAATTGATTGTTGCTGAATGACAGGATGATCCTACTCATCTCTAGTTTAACGATAATTAAATATGTAAAAAGTCTTGTCAAATAAGAAAGAATGCAGAGTGTGTCTGTCTATTCAGGAATAACTACTCTTTTGTAGTCAGATGTTTCATTAATTACTTGATGTTTACTCTGGTGTTGTCAGAGCAACAATACATCCAGGTGAGGAATTTTGGCCCTTCGAACAGGTGGCATTCCCGCAGTGCAGGTATTTCATAGGCTGAACCCATTTCTATTGACATGGTTGACGCGCAATAACATCAGTCTACAGGAATTCTGACACTCCCTTCAGCATTCAGGCTAATTTCAACAACACACATAAGGTGTTCATATAACGCTTCTCAGAATTTTGTACACCATTGTATATAATTCCAGCTTATCAATCAATTAAACCATACTGTTGTTACAACAAACTTAAATTTAACCAATTCTTCAGTAGGTAACTAAGCACAAACACACCCTGTTTTTATGCACTCTGTAAATTGGGCATAGTTTTCCTTCTCTTTTTTTAGGAAAAAGACATCTCTCAGCAACTATAAAATAAGCTGTATTTCAAACGGGATCATTTCTCAACAAACAGTCATAACTGTAGAATGAAGACATGATGAATATACTGAAGAAGGATAGAAAACTCTCCAATTATAATTATTTAAATTATTTTCTAATTCAGAAACCCTTGTTTTTAGCGACACCGGTGGCCATTAAGTGAACTGCAGTCAGCACACTCATGCACGCGTAACACACAAGAGACTCAATGTGATTCAATTCAATCAATCCCTTTTCTTTGTATGACACATTGACATTACTGTACAGAATGGCTCTTTCGGCATTATCCTGAACATTGTATAAGCATTCCTTTCATGTGTCATTGAACGGAAGAGAGGATCTTGTAAACGTCACATCCTTTTAATTTTCGCTGCAAAAATGACCCGTCCTTCACATAAAAATCTGTCTACAGGCTTTCATAGACAACCTACTGTAGGAACTCGGAGAAAGTCTTGTTTTTTAAGTTTCGTTACACACAGCGATTAATAAATGGACATTCTTACATATAGACCCTTTAAGTGGATCACTGTAATGTAAGCATCATAGAAAAGTATTAATACATTACTGTAATAAGTTACTAAACACAAGTTATTATAGGCCAGGTTAAATATATATATATATATATATATATATATATATCATCAAGGCCTTTTTCAGCGCAAGCGCCGATCTGAACGGTGTCTAACATGCCGTCTTTCTGTGCAAAAGCTGGTGTAAGCATGGCAGGACAGAGTCGTGCCCTCTGTCAGCGCAGACCGCCAAGCTGCCCGGTCTTCCGCAACGTGATGCCATCGGTCAGGGTTGATGTTAAAGACATTCATGTCCCGCTTGACGACATCCTTAAAGCGGAGCTTGGGTCGGCCACGAGGGCGGTGTCCCACAGCTAACTCCCCATGGAAGATGGACTTTGGGAGACGTTCATCTGGCATACGACGTACATGGCCGATCCATCTGAGACGCCTCTTCCGTAACGCTGTGTACATGTCACTGCTGTTAGTGAGCTTCAGCACGGTGGTGTTCGGAACCCGATCCTGCCATGACAGGCCAAGGATCTGTCGTAGGCAGCGGAAATGAAAAGCATTAAGCTTATGCTCCTGCCGCCGGTATGTAGGCCACGTTTCGCTTCCATATAGCAGAACGGATAGAACACAGGACTCATATACGCGCACCTTTACTTTGAGAGAAAGGTGGCTGTTGTTCCAGACGCGAGACTGAAGCCGCCCAAAGGTTGTTGAGGCACGACCGATCCTGGTATTTAGTTCAGCATCAAGGCTGTTGTTTGCTGTCAAGGTTGAGCCGAGATAGATGAATTTCTCAACAACCGACAGCACTGTGCCATTAATGGTGACATGAGGGGAAACAGGAACGTTCTGAGCCATCACCACTGTCTTCTTGAGGCTTATGGTTAGTCCGAACTCTGTGCAGGCAGCGGCAAAAGAATTGCACATCTCCTGAATTTCTTGTTCAGTGTGAGCCACGAAGGCAGCGTCGTCTGCATAGAGCAACTCGCGCACAAGGACACGCTTCACCCTGGTTTTGGCCCTCAGACGAGCCAAGCTGAAGAAGTTGCCATCATACCTGGTGTGCAGCAGAACCCCAACCGGATCAGGAAACGCCCGTTGCAGCACAGCCGAGAAATAGATGCCAAACAAGGTGGGAGCGAGGACACACCCCTGCTTTACTCCGCAGCAGACATCAAACTCATTTGAGAGGGCACCGTTGAACTGTATGGTTGCCCGCATCCCATCATGTAAGCCTTGGAGTATTGCCAAAAGAGTTGCCGGACAACCGAGTCGCTGCAGAACGTGGAAGAGACCAGAGCGACTCACATAATCGAAAGCCTTAGTCAGATCGACAAACACCATGTACAATGGGCGTTGCTGTTCCGCACACTTTTCCTGAAGCTGGCGTACCGAGAAAATCATGTCCAAGGTCGAACGACCAGCACGGAAGCCGCACTGACTCTCCGGCAGCACCTGGTATATATATATTCTGTCAAGTTTGATCAGAATTCTTCAATACATTCTACACAAACCGCATACAAACAAAATTGTACTAAACAAGTACATCAGTGCTGCATCAAAATACCATGAATGGTTAGTGGGCGAGACAGTATTAGGTTGCAGGCAAATGTGAAGTTCACATCTTCCTTGCAGCCACCGAAAATACAGTTTCTCTTCTGAAAGAGAGTGACAGAGCTATTTATAGGTCCTCTTACAGTAATCACATGCATTCAGAGGACATGAAAGCAAGACATTGAGAATGTCATAAGGATCACTGGTGATTAGAGACGATGCCAGCTGGAGCCTGTGGGTGTCTCTATTATAGCGGCTTTATATGGACAAGAATACCTACAGGAAGCTGTGTGGGAGTTTGTTCTGATCAAGGCTAGTAATGCTACGTTTCATTCAGCTCAGAAACACAGAATTCATACTTCATACTACCTCATACAACAACTTCATACTTGGGAAAGTGCAAAAGAATGCAACTTTGAAGTCAGTTTTCCTATTTTGCAACTCTGAATCTGATTTTGACGAGATGCAGGAATGTGATTTCACACAAACATGTCTATTGAGCTCACTACCCAGTGTGCATGTGCACAATTAAAAATTCACTTGTAATCAAATAAAATGCATTAGTGAACAAATGTCCTACATTATATCAAAATAAAACGCATCAAATTATCTTCTCTGTTGTTAACACAAGCAAAACAAAGATCTTACTAAATCTTTTCTTTTGCAAACAGATGGCTTTGTTGACATTCAAACACTTGCAACACTAAAAATAGCATACGTATGTTGTACATAAATACATCATCTCCTGAGCACTATAATGGATGAAAGTTGAAGAAGATTAAAATAAAACACATTTGACTTTGAATAGATCTTTTAAGGCTAGTCAGTTCACTCGGCGGACATCTTGGAAACCCCGTTGGTAGCTGTTTTCTTTGTATGCAATAGATGTACAGCTTATTTATTTGAATACCAAAATCTCTAAATCTTTTTTTTTAAGAATATGTTTCAATAACATTTCCAAGCTAGCCCACCTAGTCAAGATTTAGTCAAGAGTAAACAAACAGCTGGTTTTTAACTAATCTTTTTTTAATTGAAGCAGAGATTGCAATTTCTCTCAATCATTTTTCTACAAGTGACCTGTCTCCTCTTTCCTCATACAGGCTGTGACTTACAAAACTATTTTTCTCCCACTTTTTATCTTTCCACTATTATTTTCATTAACAGTGAAGTATGTAAGTTTGTTTGCTGGAATGTTTAATATGCTCTCTTTCCATCCAGTGTAATCCGGGAGACCTGCGTGTCCTGCGTAAAGGCACGACCCTGTACCGCTCGGAGTCACAGCTGTCCTCGCTCCCCCAGAGGCACGAGGCTCTGCTGAATGTGAGTGATCCTCTCCAACACACTGCACAGAGAAACCTACACTGAACAAAATTATAAACGCCACACTTTTGGTTTTGCCCCCATTTTTCATGAGCTGAACTCAAAGATCTAAGACTTTTTCTATGTATACAAAAGGCCTATTTCTCTTAAATATTGTTCATAAATCTGTCTAAATCTGTGTTAGTGAGCACTCCTCCTTTGCCGAGATAATCCATCCACCTCACAGGTGTGGCATATCAAGATGCTGATTACCGTGCGTTCACACCGCCGCCAGCGAGAGCGAATTTTGCCACTCTCGCCGGCGGCGGTGTGAACGCACGGTAATCAGCATCTTGATATGCCACACCTGTGAGGTGGATGGATTATGGCCCTGCCAACGACGTCGTGGAAAGATTCGTGGACGCTCTGATGCTCTGACGTAGATCGAATGCTTGGTCTTTTTTAAATCGTTATTTAAAGGGACCGTAAAGCAAACAAGCATGCCGTTTATTTTTTGCAGAAAATTGATCGATGGAAAGAACTTAACAATTATAGTGACATGTTTACCAACGAAATAAACCAATTAAAAGCCATTTGTGTGGTGTGGCTTTTGTGTTCATGGTTAAGTGCTATTCTAATTTGCATTCCCGCTGAAAAACAAGCGTTCTAGCGCAAAATCTTGCCTATAAATAGTGTTGCGCGCCTTATCAAATTCAAATGATCAACCTCTCGTCCATTTTGCTTGGGAACTAATGTGGTCGGAACCAAAGTTTACAGGACTGCGTTCCCTGGAATCCTCTCAAACGGAGCACTTCTACATTCCGATTGGTTGCCGCCAAACCGCGTCATAGCTCATTACCATAAAGTTGACCTGACTTCAACTCTCCTCGCTGCTCTCACCGTCCAAGACGCATCGCCCTCGCCGGAGCTCGCCGCCGGCTTTCATTGAAAATGAATGACTTCCGGCCACTTTGACGCTCTCGTCGGCGGCGGTGTGAACGCACAGTTAGGCGGCATGATTATTGCACAGGTGTGCCGTAGGCTAGCCACAATAAAAGGCCACTCTAAAATCACGTTTTTTTTTCATCAAAATCTAAAATTTGTTTCATTACACAGCGATTAATACATGAAAAGGCAACATTCCACAGGCCACAATCAACAACTTGATCAACTCTATGTGAAGGAGATGTGTTGCACTGCGTGAGGCAAATGGTGGTCACACCAGGGGGGTTTTCGGACATTTTGTTCAGTGTATCTAAGTCAATGTTGTTTTCGTCAACGATGACGATAACGCAATTATTTCGTTGACGCACCTTTTTTTTATGACGATAACGTTACGATGACTAGCTAAAAATGGCTCCAAGGTGACTAAAACATGACGAGACGTTTTCTAGTTTTCGTTGACGAGACGAGATGGAACGAAAATGATTATAAATCTGACGTTCACAATGCATGTCATTTCTGCCTATAAATACGATAATTTTGACCTCTGTACGATCAATAATGAAAAAAATCCCATAATGTACGATAATTTCAGAATTGCCCGCAAATTAGTTAAAATCTCCCGGAATCTAGATCGAGTGAGCAAGAGCGCGCGCGCATGTGTAGCGCGCAAAGCAGAGAAAGGGAGCGAGAGACCTTGCGTGTGTGTGCTAGTGTGCGTGTGTGCCTCACGAAGCGCATGTAAGGACCCAACCAATCGAATTATTCAGAAAGTCTAGTTTATTATGAAAAGGTTTTAAGGTTAACTGTTGTTTTATGAATTGCAACACTTGCTGCAACCTGTCAAACCTAAAAGCCCATTTCCAATACTTTTTAACCTAAATTAATTTGTTAAAGACTACTTTCTTTTTCTTTTTTTTACTAAAATTGACTAAAACCTTTTTGTGTTTTCGTCGACTAAAACTTGACTAAAACCTTTTTGCGTTTTCGTTGACTAAAACTTGACTAAAACTATCAAGTTTATAAGTGACTAAAATGTGACTAAAACTAAAAAGCATTTTCGTCAAAAAGACTAAGACTAAAACTAAAAGGGCTGCCAAAAACAACACTGATCTAAGTTAACTGCTGTTGCCGTATTTTCCAGAATAAAAGTCACGTTTTTGATCAAAATCTCTAAATCTACATCAATGTGCGGCGCCTTATATTCCAAAGCAACTTATATAATGCAATTGATATAACACCAAACAAAAATGCGCAAAACGCACATTTGGATTAGTGCCAAATGAGAGGTACATGACTTTATTTGTAGCTCAATTCCCATTTCCCACATGCCGCCGGTAGTTTCTGTTTCGCTTCAAATCAATGAATTTAGGCTTGGCTTTTATAACAAGTGTTGTTAATAATAAATGCCACTAATATTTATGTTTGTTTTAGACCTCTATTTTTCATTCCTGTTGTATTTTCATTCCTTTCAATTTAAAGGATTTGTTGTGGCGTGAGGGGAACTAAAATATATGGTTATAGTGTTTATGTTTGTGAATGTTTTGTTTTTTTTACTCGTATTTTACATTCTTTTAAATGTAATAACATTTGACTAATACACCGATGCAAGTTATCTATGTGTGTATTTTCTCTCAACAATGCAGTTTTTAGGTGTGACTTATTTTCTGGAAAATATGGTATTGTGAATAAAATAAGTGATTAAAAAAATGACATAATCAAGTCAGGCTAAATGTGTGCATACAGTTAAAAGTAGCACAGCTGGAATAGAAGAACATGTCCTGAGTGACTATTCGATTCTGAACAAACAATTAAATTACTGCGGATTGTAGGCAAGGGATGGGATTATGTTAAATGAAATAAAACTAACTTCTTGGCATTTCTATTTAATTATGTACGGGTCTACAGATTTCAAATTTCTTCAAATAACCTACTTTTGGGGGCTTTTCTCAGTAAATATTGAATTGTTTAATTCAGGTAATAAATCGGCATGTATGTAATTATGCAATTAATAAGATTTAAATTTGTAATCAATTGGCACTGGCAGCCCAAAAAAATAGATCAAACCAGATATCACAGAACACACAGGGAGATTTATAACAAGAAAGTTCAGCTTAATCAGTTTGGGCAAAAGGGAGATCCTTGGTACGTCAAAACTTTCATCTGTTGTACTTCGCTTTAGGCTTTTCCTGTACGGAACCGGGGGCCCTTTTCATATCTTTGAAAACTTTTTTTTCTTTTCTTTAATTGTCGCCTGGAAAATTAGCAGAACCATATGCTGAAAAATCTGATGAATAAAAGGAAATGCTAATGAGCTTTTAGCCAGTGCACAGGAAGTCTCGCCGGTGTGTTTTATGTGGGAAGCTTGCTTGAAGATCTCCATTGTCAGCTGAAATTCTTTGTTAATGCAGAGCTTGAATTGAATTTTTCTTTAAATTGTTTTGACTCAGCATCTCCTCTGAGAAAACAGGTTAAGCTCCCATTTAATTCCATTTGACCTTTCATGTTTTATAGATTGTTGGTGTCACTTCCAATCAATGTGCGGCTCACATTACCATCGCACAGCATTGTTTTGTGTGTAGCGCTAAATTATCTGATGGTTAATCAGGTATATGATAATTAAAGGCAGCTAATCTCAGCTAATTTAATTGAATTACTTTGAATCACAGAATTAGTGATTATGTTGACATTTTATTTAAAAATAATATCATGAAATAATGAGTTTACTAAAGTATTAGCTAAAAATGTTTTAAGTGTTTTGAGTTCCTTATACGAGACATATTTGTTTTTGTGTGTTTGAGAGACTGTTAGGAATATTGCATGAAATTGTAATATGTTGTTAATATTGTTGATTAATCTCATGCAAATAGGATGTGGCTGAGTGAGCTAGTTAACCTGTTAGCAAAGCGATATTCCACTCTTTTAGCTCATCATACAATTATTTTGTCTTATTATTCTAAAACCATTGTTAGTGCATTGTTCTTCCAGTGTAATTTTTCACTTGTCATATTTTCATCAACATTATGGTTTAATTGAACTAGTTAAATTATAAGTATAATGCGTCTCTGTTATTGTAATCGATGACTCTTTTTTTCAAGAAAGTTTCAACTGATTTTCACTTTACATTTTGTTGACAAGAGTCAAACTTGAGTCAAATACTCTCGAATACTCTCAAACTGTTTTTTGAATATGACAGTGAGTTCATGGCAGCATGGTTTCCATCCAGTTGCGAATTTAACTTATGCTCAACATCGGACTATCGCTTAAAGCGTTTGCGAATAAAGCTGCGTTTTCATTCCATGCGTTCAAGAGAACAAAATCGTCACTTTCTGGAAAATTGCCGCAAAATATCTTTTTATCTCTTCTCTCTAATTAGTGTGAGTGACTATATTCAACCATTTGAAAATAGTTTTCTGGTGTTTCCATGGAAACAATCTCATAATATGAAGAGTTCCTTGCAGAAGCGTTTGATTGATAGGCTCTCTCATGAAACGCGTAGCGAAGTGTATTAGATACTTATTAGATCATCATTAACACGGCACACAGCACAACACATAAGCGCTTTCCCCCCATCATTTTCTGTTCAAGAACGTTTTTAAATGGGCTGTTTTGTGGCCATCCTCAGTATGGATGTATGCGGATCATGTCCAGCTCTCTTCATGCGGTATGAATGATTAAACACAACCAGGGGCTTTTTGTCCTCCACAGCTGTCTGGGCTGCTTGTGCAATGTTGAGCTAAGATGAATGTTTTAGATGGAATGTAGTTTTCATTATGAATGATCCTCATATCTCTGAGTTGAGACGGTTAATTAACAATGATGTATTAGTCAATGTATCACCAATGAGAACAGGACCATGGTGCATATGTGCATGGTCGATCCAAAATGATCTAGCAGCTTAGCCAGGTATCGAACATCTGGTAGTCTGACGAAAAAGAGTCGGTCTACTCCGCAGTCATCTTCGCTCCTGTGTACTTGAGTGCCGAAGCATCAGATTCTACAAAACTGTTGGTTACGCTTTACCTCTCTCTAGTTTAGCTGGTCAACCACTTAAACCAAAGTTGAACCACTAATGACCAGCTATAAAACCAAGAACCATGTTTCAGTGGTTTAGCTGATTTTTCCAGCAGCCCAGACAGCATCATAGTGTCTGCCCAGATCCGGCCCACATCTGGGCCGTCTGGATTCCCCGTGTACCAGATGTGGGCCGGATGTCAGTTCAATGGAGACATTTGACATTACATTCCTTATCTTTTACAACAAGGGCGTAGATTTGGTTTGAAAGGTAGTTACAAAAAGGCAGGAGTCAACCCTGAAATTATAATTTTATTTATAACAAACCAGCAATTAAAGCAATGAGTCACAGGACTTGAATCATATTCAACAAGTTGGTGTTAAAGAAGTATAAAGAAAATAAATAATATTGTGCTGGTCTAACTGGTTAACCAGTGTAGTCATGCTGTTCTCAAGAAATATAATATAATTATTTGTAACAATGTAAGTGTTTATTGTCAACGTTGAGCAATTGTATTCATGCTTGCTGAATTAAAGTATTAATTGCTTTAAAATAATCATACACTTTTGAACAGTAGTGTACACCACAATGCCATAATAAATATGATGTACCGTGGTCCTTTAACCATAATGTTGTCCAGGAGCAACTGACCACCCCATGCGTTCTCCTCTCCAGGGAACTGGACGACTACAGACCAGTGAATCTTCTCCCTCCACTGGGTTTATCTCATCTGTACAGAAACCTGAAGCTGTGGTCCATGCAATGAAGGTACTTGCATTACCACACTCACACACATTATCAAATAGCACATATATTTATATATATTTATATATGTATACAGCCGCAGAAACACACCAGTGCCACTCCTGTGAACAGAAACTGAGCCTACAATACACAAAACACACAGTGCACCAAAATTAGACAATAGAGGATTGCAAAACCGTTGCCTGGTCAATTTTTTGCTGTGACATTCAGATGATCAGGTCAGAATTTGGCGTAAACAACATGAAATCATGGATCCATCCTGCCTTGTATCAGCAGTTCAGGCTGCTGGTGGTTTAATGAAGTGGAGGAGATTTTCTTGCCACATTTTGTGTCTCTAAGTACCAACTGATCATCGTTTAAACGCCACAGTCTACCGAAGTATTGTTGCTGATCATCTCCATCCCTTTATGACCACAATGTACCATCTTCTGATGGCTACTCCATGTCACAAAGCTCGAATACTCTCAAACTGGTTTTTGAACATGACAGTGAGTTAATATGGCCACTCATATGCCCTCCACAGTCACCAGATCTCAATCAAACAGAGCTGCTTTGGGATTTAAAGGACGGGAGATTCGCATCATAAATGTGCAGCGAATAAATCTGCAGCAACTGTGAGATGTTATTATGTCAATATGGACCAAAATGTCTGAGGAATGTTTCCAGCACCTGGTTGAATCTGTGCCACGAAGAATTAGAGCAGTTCTGAAGGCAATATAAACAATCAACACACATCAAATATGATAAACAGAAGCGCAAACGCATGAAAACCAACGAATAAAATGTCCCTTTTTCTAATTTAATACTTTTTTCAGTTATTAAATGTATTATCTGCTTAATATTTTGAGAGAAATGTTGAAATGTTTTGAAATGTCTCTCTTTTGCAGGAAATTACATCAACAGTTTGAGTATAAGTATGAATGACTACAGTATATGAGTTGGTTTATAAAATGCTCTTGACCATGTGTTAACAGGTCCTGGAGGTTCATGATAATCTGGACAAGAAGCTTCCAGAAGGAAGTGAGGAAGACCTGAATGAGAACGAGAAAGCCATAGTGCGAGAGATGTGCAACGTGAGTGTTTAATCTTGATTTTTGTTTGTGATAAGACCCATTCACACAAAGCACGATAACTTTAAAGATAATGATAAAGATATAGTTCTAAAAAAACATTTTAAATGGAAAAAGAATTGCAGAGTCCACACTACAACTATAATGATAACATCACAGAGAAACAATATCGTTTTTCCAGCTGATAAACGATAAAATAAACATTGACAGCCAATCAGAATCCATGCGACAGACGATAAAACTGCAGGACTGTTAGAATAAATAGAACCTAAAGTTATCTTTAAAGTTATTGTTCTTGGTGTGAATGGGCATTTAGCTCTCTCTGGCACTCTATAACACAAGTAATCTAAATACTTCAATGACTTCTTTCATTCAGTTGACTCTTTGTTAAGTCTGCATGATTGAAATGTTTAAAGAAAAATGGAAGAGAAAAATGTATTTCAAAACTACACCAATCTAGCCCATAAATTTTACTTAATCACTCTGTCCAGTTCATTTCTATTGAATGTTCTGTAAAGCTTCCCTTCACATGGAAGTGTTACCAAGTGGGTGGAGCTTTTGGAAGGGTCAGTTAATGGACATGTTGACACTCAGAGCTCTTGATATCTTGAGCCAATAGTTTGATCTGTTTGTTGGGCCCCTCTGAGGAATTTGGGAATGAAGGAATCCGGCTCGGATATCTGGCTCACAATAACACCTCTGTGCTTCTCACCTGGAGAGCCTGGCCTGTAGCCCCATTGCCAACACTGTTCATAAGAGTTCTGGATGGATTGATGTTTTGGGGTTGTTTTTGCTTGCTTTCTGTGGGTGGTTATGTTATGGTAATAGCAGTGACTTTTTAAGGCACAATGTAAAAATGTTTTACTCTAAATAGGGTGTTTACACGACAACTATGTACTAAAAATTGGAAAGTTTTTCCTTTGCGTTTAGAAGACAACGTTGTCAAAACGGTTGCCGTTCACACGGATCCGCGAAAACAACTAAAAATGCTGTATTATTCATGCCAGGCGAATAGTTGCGATGTCACTTTGTAAAGAAACACTACGCAGCGCATGACATCACCATTTTCACAAATTAGCATTTTTGTAGTTTACATGGAGATAAAAAACAGTATTTTTTTTTTTAAACATACACTTTAAAACCCGTTTTCAAAAGTATTCAGGCCCATAAAACGTTGTGTAAATGAATGTCCAAAACATAAATTCTCCAATTTTAGTTGAAAATGCCCCCTTTTCCGTCATCTAAAACATAAATAACACTGTTCAATGTAATCTTTAAATTCAAATCTCAGATTGAAAATCCGTCTTGTAATGTGCGCATTGACTTCTAGCATTTAAAACGATTGATTTTAGTTTTTAGTGTTATTTTTTATTTATTTAGACAAAATATTATAGATTATCCTCTGTTTTTTCAGTAAAAAGAGTAGTTAGTGCATCCCTAATTATAGGCTACAAATGATATCTGAGCCTAATTTACATTAGCCTGGATGCCAGACGAATTTAGCCCCGCCTACAACATTTGAGGTCGGGAAGTTCGGTCTGGCCTTGATCCGTTGTGAAGCAACTATGCTCGAACCAGAGCTGTTCGGACCAATCAAACTGTCAGGGCAGATGATCAACAGTAACGTAATCATCCACGTCACCAAAGAGTGCTTGGGTTAAATTCGTTTACAACAAAGATGGCTGCCGCTGGAGAATTGAGATGTGTGGATTCCGCCATCGCGTGTTATAGAAGATATCGACAGCGCTTTCATTTTAAAAGAGGAACAGAGAACCGCGATCAAGGCATTCAACATACGTCACTTACTCCGTTGCTCTGATTGGTTGTAGGTCTATCCAATTGAGTGCAGAGGTTCGGTTGAAATTTTCTTTCCTGGTTCGGTTGAAACACAAGAAAAACACATTTTCTTTCCTGGTTCGGTTGAAACACGGTCGATAATCAAAGCCCAATGGAGCAGTATCAGACTCATATTCTGACTAGAATATGAGTATGACGACGTCAGGCTAAATTTACATAGAAAGGACTGAAGAATGATAACGTGTTTTAAGAGGCAGGTTTCGGACTGCCATACAGCAGCTGTTTCGTGACTCGCCTCTTTGTGTTCAGGTGGTGTGGCGAAAGCTGGGCGACGCTGCAGGATCAAAGCCGTCCGTCCGACAGCAGCTCTCTGGGAATCAGTTCAAAGGTCCTCTATAGCAGCTCTAGCGTTCCTCCTGTTCACCCAACATGAAACTCCAGCAGGGCCACACTGAGAAACAGCTCACAGCAACAACGGGCAACACGAACACTCCCGTCCACAACGGCCATCTTCCATGTCAAGTCCTTTGGAGTCGAACTTGGATCACTCCACACCAGTTTTCAGATAGTAGTTTTATATTCAGTGAATCCGTGAACATTCAAAGCAATAATCCACATTTAAATAACATGGTTTGACTATTAATTATCATTTTGCCGTGATGGATCTTGTTTGAATTTATGGACTTGGCCCAAATGACACCAGTCTTCTATGAGCCAACAGTCATTGACAGTTACCCAACAGTCAATGCGGTCACTCCACAAAGGACGGTGTAATTTGGGACAAGGCCCATGAAGTGTTTATGACTGGCAGCTAGTCATGTTCAGTCAGTTTGCCTCATCTATATATTTTTTACCGTTTTTATTTTCTTATTCTTTTACATAACCGATGTCAGAAAACTCCTTATTGTGTCCTTACGATCTTCTAGACAACGTTGGGTCCATCAAACTTTCAGAGCAAAGTGATAAGACTCACTCACTCCACTGTTCTGGTGCCCTTTCTGTGCATCAGTAACGTACAGAAATGACTCTGAAAGACAATGTAAGATATGTACATAAGCTTTAAATCACTTTATTATTATGTTGTGGTCTTTTTAAGTCTTTTTACTTTTTGTAGCGGCTGTTTTTAACTCAACAGCGTACAGGGTTTCTTAACAGCGCAACACTTTTTAGACGATGCAACTGAGACACAATAGCAGCACGATACATGCTAAATATGATTTTTCCCTGTTCCTGTATAATAAATAAAAAAGCTGGCGGTCACAACTGAAATTAATTGTTTTTATGTTTAAGATGTCACATTTTAAAACGGTATGCTGTGCATTCTTGACAATCACGTCTCTCAGGTCTGGGGAAACTACAAGTGTAAATCATGTGTCTGAAACAATATATTTGTCTCTTTTTCCAGCCTTTTTGTTTATGTACATGATTACAGTTGGTTGAGAATGACACTCCAGTCCATTTTTATTGGTCCATTAACAGTCAAGACTAATATATTGACAGAAATCATTAATGTTTAAAGATCTAAGCTGTCCGGTTCAACCTTAACCTTATTAACCTTCAAATCTAAGACTTCTGAATTCAAAATGAGTTACTTTTTAGGAAGTAATGCTATATTGTAACACTACTTTTAAAAGTAACTTTCCCCAACACTGCACACATGCCTTGCACTGCTTTGACCTCCACATGAATGCATGGCACTTAACGGTAAACGGTTTAAACCGAAGGAGGTTTATGTTTTAAAAAAGTGGACAAGTGCATCAATATGTCCTGCCCCAATTTAATACTTCACCCCAGGAAACCCCATGCTCTCAAGCATTTTCATACTTCACCCCATGCTCTCAAGCATTTTCATCTTCAAGGTATTTAGGTCGTTGTTGCAGGGAGATTCTCTGTCCATGTCAGTATTATTGACTGTTATTTTGGATGAAAAATCAGAACGCCCACCATTCACAAACTTATTCATGTTTCCCACCCTTTGCTTGTTGGATTATTCAGTATCATGGCTAATTTGATAACGTTTTCAGTTATTAATGTGTAGTATAGCACTTCCAGCACAATATAACACATTTTGTGTTTAAATTCCACACATTTACCCTCAAAAGTCTGCAGGGCCTGCTATTGGGCAGAGAACAAGCATCAATCCTAAGTAGTGGTCAAGGTCTGGATATAGCAAGTGATGTTCAGCTAATATAAATGCATGTCAGCAACAGTTTAATGTATGTATGTGAGTGTCTTTTACCAGATTTTTTTTTCCGAAGTCATAAAAAACTACTGAGCTAACCAAGTTGTAAAACAGGCATGCTTATAAATGAAATACTAAGGCTGTGTTCAGAATGCAATACTAGCATACTGGTTATTGTGCAATATGCTGAATACTAATATATATATATAGAGAGAAATGTTAAAAAAGCTAACAGTATGTAAAACAATCACTCTAAAAAATGCTGGGTTGTTTTAACCCAATGTTGGGTCAAATATGGACAAACCCAAAAATGCTAATTTAAAAATTTAACCCAATGGCTGGGTTTGTCCATATTTGACCCAAAATTGGGTTAAAACAACCCAGCATTTTTTAGAGTGTACATACAACCATAAACAGTAGTATCATCATATGGAAAATCCAAGACAGCAACATAGTGTCGGCCCAGATCCGCCCCACATCTGTGACGTGTGGATTTAACGTGTAACGGATCTGGGCCGACACTATGTTGCTGTCTGGGATATTTCATATTCGAATAAATTGCAGCTAATTCCAGTTTGATCTTCACACTACAAATGGAAGGTTGAACGCACTGCATTGTGCGATTTCACAATATTGTGATATTGTCTTCTTTGTTGTATACTGCATTTTGGTAAATATATACAGCAAGAGTAATATGTTAGTAAGCTATTCTGAACATAGCCAAAAAATGTTTTAACAAATTGATCAGAGGTGTTTTCTCTTTAGGGAAGAGTGCATTTGATTGGCTGGCATGAGTTTTGACCCACCTTTGTCACAAACATGAGAAGTCACTGTTGTTAATGAAAGGAGTTGCAAACAGATCCTATTCCGATTCTCTTGGGAAACGGTCTGAACACAAAGCCATGATATTTATATTTTTGGATGATTTTATTTGGCTCATGTGCTGCCTCTTCTGTGCACGAGGTTTTGTTTGAAACCTACGCACCAATACCCTGTGTTGTTTTATTGTGTAAAACCTCTGAGGTTTATCCTGTCTTCAGTATTAATAGGTGCAAGCTTGGCTGCAGGAGACGTCGGGGTGATATTTTATGGCAGAGATGTAAAGAAAGAAGTTGTACAAAGTGAACCAGGCCGATTTTGTGAATAAAATAAACTTTTGCTTTGACTCGTGCACGTTTATTTATGTAAACAATACAGACTGTTTCAGGGCAACTTTACAGTAATAAACTGTTTTTTAACAGTGTCAATGTTTCAGGGCAACTTTACAGTAGTAAACTGTTTTAACAGTGTCAATGTTAACAAGAAATCATCAATTATAAAACAACTTCAGTTTCGCCCAGACAGCAACCTAGTGTCCAATGTGAAAAACCAGTGTTACAATGACTTTATACTCTTTGTTTTATAGCAACAAGTGTCTAGAACCTAATCCAATAAATTTAAGATCAACTAAACATGTACTTTATGTAGCATATTTAGTTCAGTGGTTGTCAAATGGTGGGTTGTGACTGAAAATGGATTACAAGGCTGATCTGATAAGGTTTCCAAAAACAGTTTGAAAAATACTGCGCATAGTTGTTGTCAAAAGTGAGGTGCAGATTTATGTCACTTGCTAAATTAAGATTTTATAAATAACACTTACATTAAACAGCGGTTTGTGCTTACCACATTTCTTTGGTGAATTATTGGCTGCGTATTTTGGTATATATTTTGGTACTGTGGGTTGCCACTTGATGTCCAATGTGAAACTGGGTTCCAGTTCACACGCCAATGCAAGATAATAAAATAAATGTTTGAGAATTGTGCCCCCTAATGGCAATAAGGGTAAATTACTTATTTTCACACTCATCTCATTGACAACCTCACAAAATTCAAAACAACATTTGAACGTTGGTAGCTTTTGGTAATCACTGTATTATGACCACAAATGTTTAATTATGTGAATGCTTTGCAACATGCTTGGTAAACACCGACTTTTTTTTTTTTTTTTTTGCTAAATAAAACTAAAATAGATATGTATGTGGCATTGCATTCCATAAGGTTTATATCTTTTATTTTTAAAAGTGCTTACACTTATTTGTTGGTTCAAAACTGTCATTTGAGCTATAGTTTTATAAATAATTAGTTTTATAAATAATTATTTTAGTGCAGGGCTTGCTTGCTTGTACTTGTTTTTTAAAGTCCCCCTGTGGTGAAAATCAAGCTTTTAATGTAGTTTATATGTCTTTGTGATGTTTTTTAATATGCTTTAAGACAAACCATGTGCAAATTCATGTCAACACCATTGCTGAGAATTTTCTCCTTAAAATTGCAGTGAAGAAAAGACAGTCTCAAAAACACGGTTTGAAATCGCTGGTGTTTCTGACGTCACAAACTACCTCGTAACCAATCAGATCAACGTGTGATCGTCAACGAGTGGATCTCTGAGCTGGTGTGAGTGAGGGGAGGCAGGGCCCATTTGCATATTCATAGAACCGCGTATACTAAATGAGGCAAGGGTGTAATAGAGTTACATTCAAGCTATTTTAAGGCATTAAGAATTTTTATTCAAGGAAAAAACATTTAAATAAGTAATTTTGGTGATCAAAGATGAGTTTAAGGGATAAAATGATTGACTACAGGGGGACTTTAATTATTATTATTTTTTATGTAGGTGAACATTATACTAACGTTAATATTACAATGCAAATGCACAATTGAGCAAATTTATTTAAACAAAGGACAAAAGACACGAGAATAGTTTCTATAAACTATTCAAGTTTTCATTTAAACAAATAGTTAGCCTGACTGAACAAATAACTTCATTAGTCAAAAACAGATCAGAATGAACTTTCTTGACTTGAATGTATTTTAACTAATGACCTGTTTAATAAACTTTCACATTTGCTTAGTTATAATCAGTTATAATAAAGTGTTCAATTTAGACACTGATCAGCCACAATATTAAAACCGTGTTAATATCTTGTATATCCCCCTCGTGATGCCAAAACGTCTCTAATGTATGGACTCCACAAGACCTCTGAACGTGTCCTGCAGTATCTGGTACCAAAACATTAGCGACAGATCCTTCAAGTCCTGCAAGTTGCGAGTATGGATTGGATTTGTTGGTTCAGTACAACCCACAGTTCAGTTGGATTGAGATGTGGAGGTCAAGCAACACCTCTTTGTCTTGTTCCTTTTTTTATGTCTCTCTTATCTTGACACACCCTACTGAGGTCTAGGAGTATTTACTATACTACTACGTATAGGCCGTATCCAGATCTGACGAAGGACCTTCGCCTGGACCCGATGTCAACGCAGTGCTGAAGTGCCAACTAGCCTCTCCTGGGATGGAGGATCCCTTTACCACTCTACAGATAAAGCATTGTGGAAAATTTGCGTATCTACCCCGTAGTGATAAAATAAAATAAAATTCTGTATCAAATTAATAGGCTTGGTTTGTAGGGAACAAACATGCACACATACAGTATATTCAAACGCACATAACTATAGAATTAATTCTTGATGCGCACGTGAGCGCCATCAGCGTTTCTCACAGGTTCGCGTTTAAAGTCTGTGTAGAGAGAACAGTGTCATCTTAGCGGCCCCTAATTTAATAACAAATCAACCTTTCGATGGAAGTGAATCAATCAAAATTAATTTTATCTGGAAAATAACATTATTCAAGAACCTCTATAAAGGCAAAACAATCTGTTACCTTAAATTATACGTGTATCTCTGTAAAGCAGCTTTGAAACAATCAACATTGTTAAAAGCGCTATATAAATGAAGATGACCTAACTTGACTTGACTACTAAAGGCCTAATGAGTTGAATCTGGTGTTTTATTGGCGAGACGTCTGAAATGTGCTGTGCTGGGGTACTTCAGGAACAGGGTTGGGAACCACTGCAATGTCCTGCTGAAAGAGGCCAATGCCATCAGGAAACTCCATTGCTGTGAAGAGATATGCTTTGTCTGCAACAATATTTAGGTAGGTGGTACCTGTCTAAGTAACATCCACATGACTGAACTGACTTCAGCTGAACAATGACGCTATTTACAGCAGATTTGAGTTCTGTTTGAATAATTTTCCTGTTATCACTGTAAAGCTGCTTTGAAAATCTGAATTGTATAAAGCGCTATATTTATGTTGACATGAATTCCAGCACCCAAGGTTTGGCCGCATGCACTTTCGGCAGTGGATAGGGGTCATCGTGGACATTGGACACTGATTGGACCAGACGGGCTAGTCTTCACTCCCCACGTGCATCAATGAGCCTTGGGCATCTGGGTTCACCATTGTCCTTCCTTGCACCACTTTTGGCAAGTACTAACTAATGCATACTGGGAACACCCTACAAGACTTAAAGTCATCCTGAAGTCAATCATTTTTATCCCTTAAAACTCATCTTTGACCACCAAAACAACATTTTAATGTTTTTTTTTTTCTTGGAAAACAATTTTTTATGTCTTAAAATAGCTTGAATGTAACTCTACACCCTTGCCCGATTTAGTATACAAGGTTCTATGAATATGCAAAAGAGCCCCGCCTTCACTCACTCACACCAGCTCAGAGATCCACTCGTTGACGAACACACGTTGACCTGAAGGTAGTTTGTGACGTCAGAAACCCCAGCGATTTCAAACCCCATCGGTTCACTGCAGTTTTACAGAGAAGATACTCAATGGTGTTGACATGAATTTGTACATGGTTTGTTTTAAAGCATATTAAAAACACCGCATTGTAACAACATTAAAAGCTTTTTCACCGCGGGGGGGGGACTTTTAACGTTTTGGAGATGCTCTGACCCAGTTGTCTAGCGATCACTTTTTTTGGCCCTTGTAAAAGTCAATCTTTTCACGTGCCTATTTTTCCTGCTTGTAAGGCCTGCTACAGACTGTGCGACTTCGACAATCCTATAAGATCATTACAAATCACACGACGTGGATATAATAAACTTGGGTACGACATGTATGTAGTAGACTGTACGCTGATGACACCTATTGAATCGTAGGCTACGACTCAAGTTACTATAGAAGAATAAACATCATTAGCATGCGCTAATGGTAAACAATTAGAGCAAGATTAATCACACTTTGGCAATTGTGGCTTTTATGTGCGCTGAAAAAAAGCGAAAAGCAAAAGGGGAGAATATGGACAAGGTCATTGAAAGAGGACAACTTGGCATGTCAATTGTAAATGGAGCTTGAGGTAAGTCATTTTAAGTTTAAGCGGCGTCGCATCGATCAATACGCCATTTCCTGTTGCATTTTCATTCGCTAGTCAGGTCGTCGGTCGTATCAGCAAACACACTGGGAGATGATCATGCAAAATGTATGACCCTGTCTGAAAATTATCTCAGGCTATCTTTAGTCGCAAGACCTCTCTCACTGTACGATGTAAGACCACCGTTTAGGAGAGACAGCCACAGAAATCGCCACAATTGGTCATCGTTCAACTGGGACAAGCCCAAAATCATACAATGTGTACCAGGCATTACACAAACACTTCTAACACATGAAATTCTGACTGTTCACTTGTATCAATATAATTGTATCAGTTGTATCAATCCCACCCCTTGTAACAATATAATCAGTTATTCACTTCACCTGTCAGTGGTTTTAATGTTGTGATGTTTCAGTGTATACTGACATATATCTTGGGATGCTTTTTCTTCTGTCATTCTATACATGACTGGTTCATTCAGCCAGGAGCTTGTTTGTATCGGTTGAAACTCAGGCAAGGTTTGTAAGCCACTTCCCCACACTATTCTCATGTTAATCCGTATCATTTTTAAACCTTGTGGATATAGGCCTACTTGTTTATTCCAAAACAAAATGAGTTTCTCTGGTAATTGATAGCATGACAGTGGTACAGTCAATGATTTCTTTAACACAAGAAAATTCAATAAATGCTTAAGGGAAAAAAAGATTTTTATTATCTGCCTAAAAAAAAACGCAAACACAATGGCTGTGCACAGCAAGTCCTTTGCCAATCAACTATTAACCAAACTAAGGCACATATGGGAAACTATGATACTAACAATGTCCATCAATCAATGCACTGAATTCAGTCAAAGATGCCAGAAACGCATCTGAATAAAAGGACTGCCAAGGATGATTTTTGGGGACATTTTCCCCATGTTGCTAAGCAAATAATATGAATTCGGCAACACACCAACTAAAAAGCAAAGCCAGAGGCATGTAAAGACATAACATAGAGAGGAAAAAAGGGGTTCCCTAAAGATATTACAGAATAAATCATATTTACAACCAAGAATTCATAATTCAGAAAGGTGTTTGGAATGTAAGTGGTGATGTGAATGAATTTAAAGGGATAGTTCATCCAAACAGAAAGTCCTGGCATTATTTATTCACTCTCATGTCATTCCAAAGCCTGTATGACTTTTGTTTCCAATGAACACAGAGATCTTTACCTCTTGTCAGATATTTTTTATACAAAAAACATTTATATTGACCAGAATGAGAATTAAAAAATAATAATAATTCATACTACTATATTCCATGTCTTCTGAAACCAAACAAATGCTTAGTGTGAGGAACTTTAAAGATGAAATCAGCTCTAAAATCAATTGAATTCTGCCTGTGCGATCTGTCTGACTTCAGAAGACTTAGAAAAGACCAAGTCATGGACAATAAGTCTACTTTTATAGTGGGGTTTTTTTTGTCCTTTTTGCAGAAAGACAACCAATTGTCACTGCATGGAAAAATATCCATGAAGATTTGACGAAATTCACATATTTAGAACAACATGAGGGTGATTTTGAGGTGAACTATCCCTTTAATTTGAATAAGTGGAGAGGAAGTCTCACCGAATGGTGACACCCTGAACCCAAGCGGAAGTCTGTTGTAGTTCACGGTCTCCCTGACACTTAAATTCCTTCAGTGTTCAACTTGGCAGCTGAAATGTCTGTATCTTCCTGTGAAACCTGCATCAGAATACATATAAACCTGGTACAGATGGCATATGCTGTATACAGGCACATGTATCATGGGTGTAAAGAACTGCTTTCATCACTTCTCATCTCATCCACGCCCCTCTGTTCATTCCTGCCACGGGCGGCATGGCGTGGGGGGGCAGCGGCACCTGAGGTTGGCCGGGCGGGACGGGCGGAGGAGGGTACCCAGTGGGGGGGAGGCCCATGCCCGGAGGGGGCCCACTGTGCCCTGGTGGCATGCGTGGGGGTGGTGGGGGGTAGCTGGGGTTGTAGCCTGGAGGAGGGTAAGATGGGGTGGGCGGGGGCAGATTGGGAGGAGGGTAGGTGGTCGGGGGAGGGCCTGGAGGCGGGGGGTTTTGGTGTGAATAGACGTGCGGGTGGTAAGGGAGTCCGTATGAAGGAGGCATGGGCGCGTAAGAGGGCCCTTCGGTCTTCATCATGGACTGCAGGCTCTGAAACCCCTCCCCGGACATGTACGAGCTGGACGTGGACATTCCCATGATGTAGCTGGAGGGCGGAGGGGGGGGAGGGCGGTGAGGCAGAGGGGGCGGGGCCCCGTGGGGCAGGGGAGGAGCCGGCCCCTGTGCTGGGTCCATTTCAGTGGGTGTGGCTGGTTCTGCTTCAGCAGGAGGCGCTGGGATGGCAGAGGGAGCCTTGCGATCTGTGTGTGGGCAGACAAGCTTTTAGCATCATTGATACACTAATGAATAGAGTCCTTTATGAAAAATCTATAAAAATTACAATTGTGATTTAAAATGTAATACAAAAAAACAATATTTATAATAATTAAAGGAGAACTCCAGCGCAAAATGAACCTTTGGTCTAATTACACATTGTTACCTAGTCAACCGTTATCTGAGATTTGTTTTCATGATTATCGAATGTAAATAGTTTTATCTCTAAAAACAGTTTAGCCTATAACGCTAGTATAACGCTAGTATATTGGGCATAGTGTAATGACAAATAAAAATCACTTGTTAATACCACTAACAAGGCTCAAAATAGCCCCACACTAACACGGTAGCATAATGAGGGTCCCTACCTTCAAACCGAAGCATTGAGAACTTTGACAGTGTCCAGACAGTTATTTTATATTTTATACATACAGTCAACTTCACGTATACAAGCAGAAGCCATCTTTGAAAAACAGACTCGATCAGTCAATCAACGAAACGCCGATCTAAATGCGCTGGACCATATGAGATTCTACACAGTTCAGCGCATTTGGATCGGCGTTTCGTTGATCAAAGGTTCATTTTGCGCTGGAGTTCTCCTTTAATACTATTTGATTTGCAACCTTAAATATACAATACTAATATTAAGGGCCTTAATTTTCACGGGAATTGCGTTTTTGAGGTTTGCACAGAGAAAACGGATAATCGTTTGCATCTTCAAGCCTATTTCGGGGAGTGCGTTCTTGAGACACCAGCCACTTTTTGTGTGGATGGGTGGCCGGAGCGTGTTGTGGGTTTTGTGTTGGAACGGTGTCGTGTTAGCGGTCCCTGAGTTACTGACTAATGATCTTCGCAATTTCACTGTTACGCTAAATTCTGTTATCAATGTAAAGCTGCTTTGAAACAATCCATACTGTAATGAAGGTGACTTGACGACTTAATTTCTTCTTTTTTTATATGAAAGTCTTGTCAATTATTTAGCCAAAATTTGTGACAACGATGACACTTGGCAATCTGATTGTTCTTTATTATTATTGCTACTTTCCCCAGCCAACGGCTTGGGAAAGTAGCTTGAAACTTCTTGGGGGCTTCTTAAATATAAGTCAAATTCAGCGACAATGGTGTTATTTAAATCTAATTGTTTTCTTTTATCGTTGTCACTCTCCTTAATATTCTCTTTTGTTGATATGCGTTTCTAATTACCAGTTTGGGAAGATGGAAGGAGCATGTTGCATTCCCAAACACAAGTTAAAGCAACCCAAACATAGACAGACATAAATCCTGTAGCAGATCTAGGCAGGTGGAGCTGGGGGAGGTTTCAGAGGAACTCTGATAGAGCACTGCAGGACCAGTGTTGCTAGTTGCTAGATTATTTAAATGTTGAGCAAGCAATCTCATTGGCTGCAGGATCAGCAGAGGCCAATCTTTAGCTATGTGGTAATGATGTGATTACTTGCTTATTTCTTAAAACTCATTAAGTGTTTGATTAAACTTTTGAACAGTAGTGCATGTATGTGTGTGTGTTTGTATATGCATTACTAAAAGCAGTTTGTCTGAAGTACCAGGATGTAGAGTAATCTATTATGTAGCATCAAGATAATTTAAAAAATTTAATATTACCCCATTGGGCAAATCCCATAAATGTTATGTAAACGAATCAGATTACTTTGTATTTTGGTTTATGATGAGTAATGAACATGTATCCAAAGATTTATTCTGCTGCTTATTTCAAACTCCAGAAAGCCTCACCTGGGGGTTGGGACACAGGAAGAGGGGGCATCGGACTCTCCAGGCGGGGTATCTTAGACCCAACTTGTTCTGAAACAAAGACAAAGATAAATGAACACTTAATAATGGTAATTCACCATCTCACAATAGACATTCATTATCATGACACAATAAAATATACAGTGATTTACCTGCTGGGGCTTTAGGTTCATCTTTAGGAGAGACCTACAAAACAAAAGAAGTTGTATATAAACATTTACATTGCATTACATTGCTGAGACTTTGTTTCATATCGTAACAAATAAAGCACATTTCATTTTCAGCCAAATATTTGTTTTATTTTGACACAGATCTGCCCTGAGTTTCAAAATTGTTAATTGCAGTGCTATACAGTTTCTGTAAAAGCCACAATTTAATGTGATTCCCACTTTTAAAAATTAAATCAGTTTTAGCCAAATTCCCAGGAAAGAACTACACTACCCATAATCCTGAAGGAGACAGCACCTTAGACCCACCAATTAAGAGTCAGGAATGAACGGCTGTGTGCCAGGGAAGGGACTGGAATGAATTTGGGACACAAATTTGTGTTTTCCTAAGTATATCAGCTGACTGTAAATGCTTGACTTACATGTTGGCGTTTAATCTTGGCGGGCGGGCTGGCCTGGGGGGAGTTTTTCTTGGAGGGGGGTTGAGCGGGAGGGTTCGGCACACCTGATTGGCTGGGCTGGGCCGCAGGGGGGGGTGGGGGTTTCTCCTTGTCCTGCATCTGAGGCTGCTGGGGGATCGGCTGCTTACCCTGCGAGTACAAATCCAGAATCTGGTGGCAGATGTCTGTAAAACACAAGAAAAGAGTGTTGAGATGAAGAAACACTGGAAGTGAGCAGTACATCATGATGACAAACTAACTGCTAGGGTTAATATTCCTACACTACCACTCAAAAGTTTTGGATCGGTAAGATTTTTAATGTTTTTAAAAGAAGTCTCTTCTGTCTGCTCACCAAGGCTGCATTTGTTTGATAAAAAAAATATTGCTAAATATTATGACAATTTAAAATTCTATTTTAATATATTTTCAAATGTAATTTATTATTGTGAAATTATTCAAAGCTAAATTTTCAGCATCATTACTCCAGTGTCACATGATCCTGCAGAAATCATTATAATATGATGATTTGCTGCTCAAGAAACATTCATCATTATTATCAATGTTGAAAACAGTTGTATAATTTTTTTTTCAGGATTCTTTGATGAATAGAACGTTCAAAAGAACAGCATTAATCTGAAATAGAATCGTTTGTAACATTATAAATGTATTTACTATAAAATTTGATCAATTCAATTTACCCTCGAGGAATAAAAGTATTGATTTCTTCCCCCCAAAAAATAAAATAAAGATTCTTACTGATCCCAAACTTTTGAACAGTGGTGTTTAATGTTACAAAAGCTTTTCATTTCAGAGAAATGCTGTTCTTTTGAACTTTCTATTCATCAAAGAATCCTTGAAATAAAAATGTAAATAACTGTTTTCAACATTAATAATAATGAGAAATGTTTCTTGAGCATCAAATCATCATATTAGAATGATTTCTGAAGGATCATGTGACACTGAAGACTGGAGTAATGATGCTGAAAATTCAGCTTTGATCACAGGAAAGTACACTTTACTGTATATTAACATAGAAAACAGCGGTTTAAAATGGTAATAATATTTCACAATAATACTTTTTTTGTGTATTTACAAATAAATGCAGCCTTGGTGAGCATAAGATACTTTTTTAAAAAACATTACAAATCTTACTGATCCAAACCTTTTGACTGGTAGTATACGGTAATTGATTATTATGACAGAGAGTTTGTCAAAGCCAGTCTCTCACCCTCCAGCAGCTCCACTGGCACGTCCTGGACAAACTGCTCCCACCAGCGGCGGGACGACTGCTTAGACGTCCACTCCTGAATGTCAAACTTACACAGCCGGCCGGCGAGGTACATGACGGCCACTGCTATGATCTCAGGCTCCCACTGAAGGGACAGCATCGTGCAGAGACTGGAACGTGCGACACACAAACATGTTATTATTACTGTGCAAGCAGAAAACTGTCATCACCCAAATGTGCGTAAGAGTGCTCGAGTGTGCGTAGATTTTGTTCTTAGCTAAGAACAAATCCAAGATAAAGAAAAGATTGGTGAATGTCAGAATCTTCGTAAAAAGTGCGTAAGTGGGGTTTAAGAACAAATTTCTTCATAAGAACGGTTGGTGAATGAGGCCCAATGTAATTGATAATAGTTCCCTCACTGTTGTAAACGAAGCAACTGTGATCAAAAGACATACAAACTAGAAAAGTTGCAATGTCACAAATTGTGCATCCCTTCACAGCTTCTAACTTTATAGTTTCTAATTTTTCTAATCTTTCTAACCTAAAAATTTACCATTACAAGTCTAAGGGGCTGTTTACACGACACCGCTTTCAACTAAAACCATAAAACTTTATGCGTTTTGGCCGCTCATTTACATGACAACAGCGTTTCGGGTGCCATAAAACGGCAACTTTTGAAAATGGGTTTTTAAGTGCAAGTTTTTGAAAACGGTCTTCACGCAAACAACAAAAACGTGAATCTCTGAAGACGATGACGTCATGCACATGCGTATTACGTGTTCAGTCTATAGTGTTACATCGCCATCTAATGGCCTGGCAGCAGAATACAGCGCTTTTAGTCGTTTGCGCGGATCCGTGTGAATGGTGTTTTGACGATGGTGTCGTCTGTACGTGGAAAACTCAAAGGAAAAACTTCTCAGTTTAAAGCATATCGTTGTCGTGTAAACTAACCCATAGTTCTCCTCTAAGTTCTCCTATTTCTTGCATTGAGCAAGAACATAAATGGCACAAAAAGAAAATCACAATATCTCTTAATGTTCTTTGGACAGGTGCAGTTTTTACCGAGAGACAGTGTATCATTATTTTAGTATCAGTGAGATATTTTTATAGTTTTTTTTTTTCAATTAGATACATTTTTGTATTTTCTGTTTTCATTTTAATTTTAGTTAAAGTTTTAGTAATGTTGCTGTTGTTTAAGTTATTGTTCTATTTTTTTTTTTAAATGTTATTATTTAATTTTTATTCAATGAAAATAAATGTTTCATTCAATGAAAATAAATGTTTATTTCAATTAATTAATTTTCTATTTTGATTTGAAATGTTGATTTGGCAACTAGCTGAAATAAAATAAGTTTAAGCTTTTTAATATTTTATTTTAGTTAACTTTTATTTTATTTCAGGTTTAAAAATATATATATTTATGGTTAATCTTAGTTAACTATAATAACCCTGATATGGATATATGGCAATAGCTGAATGATAAATGGGGACAAAAATATATAATTAATGATACAAATAATGAAAATACCGTTTCATTACTTGTAATAAATAAAGTCAATCCAACCTGTCATTGACAAATGTCCACGCCATCTGCACAAGCTTCTGAACTTTGTTCTTGTCACCTAAAAATGAAACCATCCAATGAGCAACGTCACAAAGCAGCACTATATATATAAAAAACTTGAATTGACTTCTTAAATTCAAAATGAAATTTTAAACTCCGTCTCAAACCTAACAATACCTTTGAGCTGTTTAGCGTAGCGCAGCAGAAACTGGTAGGGGTGTTCAACTTGTAAATCAAACTTGATTGTCTGGAGTAAAATTCTTTCCAAGACCATGACCTCTTCCTGTGGAAACACGAACAACAAGTGATGTTTAAAACAGTGCTGCCGTGATGAGACAGAGTGTGTGTGTGTTGAATGGGTTGCAAACCTTCGGATCATCTCCAAACTGCGCAAACTGTACATCGGTGAGCAGACTGCGAGCCGTTTTGATGATGTCTTTACATTTCTTGGGGGTTTCTTCAACTTTACCAGCCAAGAAGAGACAACAAGCTCCGGTCACCTGTACAGGGAAACGTATATGAATAATCGTGATTCACTTTAGAGTGTTAGTGCTAAGCTTTAACATTCACCGTTTACTCAGCAGACATCCCAAGTCTCCCGGAAGTTCCGGGAGTCTCCCGCATATTGATAGCGGCTCCCTGATGCCCGCAAATTAGATAAAATCTCCCAGAATCTAGAGCGAGCGAGCAAGAGTGATCAGAGAGAGGGAGCGAGAGACCTTGCGTGTGTGAGCGAGTGTGCCTCACGAAGCGTATGTAAGGACCCAACCGATCAATTTTCAGTGCGGGCGACAGTTGACAGTTCTTTCCTGATGAAAAGTCTAGTTGCTATTATTATTATTGCTACTACTATTACTATTCTTACTATTATTATATAATTATATATATTTTCATATCTTCCTCATCCTCCAGTTATTATTTTAACTATTATTATCATTGTCATTATTCTCATCAATATGTTTTTATTGTATTTTATTTTTTTTATTATGTCTGTTGTACATCTCACACACCCAGACACAATAAGTCAATGCTTTTGCATTTTCGCGCAAAAGTTTTTTTTTTCTTCGAGAAACTTTGCGTTCGCTCGCTAAAGCTTTTGAGCTCTTTGTGAGCAAACAAAAAAGGTTTTCGGCTGAACGCAGAAGTTTTTGCGATGGAACGCAAAGTTTCTTGGGCGAACGCAAAACATCATATTTTTTCCCTTCAGGGTCTCCATAGCTCTCTGTGTTTTTGCAAATGAGGTTTATGAAAATTTATTTATTGAGAAATACAATAATTTAGCTTTAACCAAAGACCCATCTTTCCCTCAACCGTACTCGAGATCTACCACTACTATTGTGGTAATAAACGGTGGTCAGTATATTCAAATAAATGTAGTCTATCGCCTACATTGCATTGCAAAGGAATCTTAATGGGTGTGCTGTATATACAACCATTTTTAATTCAGAAAAATTATAAAATCACTGTAACACAGTCTCAAGTGCCTTTTTGCTTTATCACTACAAAATCTGAACAAACATTCCTAGAATCCTGTAACACCTGCCAAACATAATATATATATATATATTTATTTTTTAAAATATACATAAAATAGCAATGACCAGATTATCAAAGCATGTTGTACTTACATATCTAGGGAACTGCTTGAAAGAATGAAACATGTAAAAACGATGAAAGTATGTTATTCCAGTCGCCAGAGTGTCATAATGTCTTAAAAAATGGGTTAAGGATAATATCAAATTCCTCTCCGTATTTAAAACCCAGCCCTACACAGATGTCAGCAGAGCAAGACGTACTTGCACTAAACTGCATTAAAAAGCTAGAAATGGCAGCATTAAAAGGATACAGTCCCAGACGTGTCCCGACGTCGAATATGAACCGGGCCCCCTCTCGTCTGTACCGGGCTTCTGTGGCCGGGTCCAAGCCGTCCGACTGGGATGGGGTGTGGGCCAGATCCTTCTTGTCCCAGTACCAGCATGGCTTTGTGTGGTCCAGATTTGTGGCAAAACTTCCAAAAGTGGCGTTAGAGTTCTCCTTGCCGTCCTTCATTTGGAAGGAATTGAAGGCTGATGCCAAAATGGACTGTCAGTCCGCCGTTGAACAGCAATAATCTGTACTGCGAAAGACTTAACATATCATTTAGTTAGTTATATAACCTCAAACATGCTTAAAAGACGTAATGAAAATATTATCAATTTGACTATACTGACACTATCAAATGAGAACATAAAAACTCGAACTGAGCTGAATAATAACACTCGTTTTCGGTGAAGCTGCTTTTAAAGTTGTTTCGTAACTTTGCAAAATTGTTATTGAACTGAACTGAATCAACATTAAACTGAATCATGACACTGTTTTCTCCTCTAGATCTGCTTGACAGCTGAAAGTTATTTCATAATTGATGAATTGTTCAGCATTAACACTGTTATTGTTATGGTCTTGTGTGTTATTGTGAAGCTGCTTCGAAACAACCTGCATTGTATTAGAATGCTATATTAAATGCATCTGATGATTGGACTTGACTTTTCACTGTAAATAAAGATTTTGGATTTCAATCACAAAAGCATTATGTATTACCATTATTTTTTTAATGTTTAAACTATTTTTTTCATTACAGGAAAGCTTCTGGACATTAAACTAATTGTTGCAATTTGCATTATTCAATTTAGATTCTGATTAGATTCTTAAAGATTCAGTAGATTAGGATTTTATTATTGTTTTTTTAATTTATTTTTTTACTTTAATAAAGTAAACAAATGCAGCAGTCAGTATTGTTAGTAATAATTTCATACAGTAATAATGTAGTACAGCAACAATATAATAAAGCAGAATTACACTCCAATGACAATAGCACATTCATTTTGCTCTTTAAAATCGAAAGAATAGAAAATCTGTTTCTTGAAAATTCTAAATTATAATAAAATATGCGTCATTTACCATACAAAAAAAAACATACATTATTTATTTAGTTCAATTTGGGGTTGAATGACGTGGAAATACTCTAGTTGACAGGGTTTATAAAATACCATCAATGTCATTGTATTAACATTAGATATCATTGCTGTATTATGGTTATTTAAAGGGAATTCACAATAAACAAGATCAGCTTAGAGTCTGTGTAACATTTAAAGTTTAAAACACTTTTGTTTCGTGTTGACATCAGTGACATCACACACTGAAATCAATTAAATACCAAATCTTTCAGATATCGCTGATCACGTATGATATTATGTTACTAACGTAGCTGAATAATACATGTAAATGTGATGTTTATGAGAAAATAGCTGTTTAATCTCTTATCCCTCAATTAATTTTGACATTAATAGAATTAGAAAGTGGGAGTTCAGCGCTTCTAAAAGCGTGAGCGAGATCAGATCACTTAACGTTACTCATCCTTCATTTTATAAATCAACTATAGCATACAAAATTCATTTATCTTACCGTTGTAATATATGACACGATTGTGATCTCGATGAGGTTGGCAGTTAGGTAAAAATTAATCTTTGTCAGTCTCACATTCACAACATGGAAGCGGCCATTTACTCCGGTCTTCTTCTGACACTTCTCAGCGGCGGCACTAACTGTGCGTCATTAACCCAGAAGGAGCAACATTAGCGCCTTCTGCAGGCCTGGAGGAGAATGCATAAATCTGCTACAGACACTACAAAACAAATCAAATCATCAATTAACAAAAGCTCATTACGCTGCTCCTGGAATTCAAACAACTGTAAAAATGTAATAGATAATAGCATTATCATTATTATAGTTACTAATGTAGGAAGAAGACATTACTACTGTCACTTGTAATGACCTCCTGATATAAGATTCATAACATTCATCGTCACATTGATCCAAACATCCTTCCTTTTCCCTCATATGATCTTCCCCAACCATTACAATTATTATCCATTTTTCAACTTCCCAGTCTCTTTGAGATCGCTGAAACAATTCGTAAGTCAAAGCCTTCCACCTGTCTGTTAGATCCCCTTCCCACTAACTTGGTTAAATCTTGCCTCCCCTCCCTGCTCCCCCTTATCTCCATCATTATACACGCATCTCTTACCACCGGTATTGTTCCTTCACTCTTCAAAACTGCTGCAGTCACTCTGATACTTAAAAAGCCTGGTTCAGATCCAAATACTTTCAATAATTTTCGTCCCATTTCTAATTTTCCCTTCATTTCTAAAATTTTAGAAAAAATAGTTGCTGCTCAACTCCACACTCACCTCACCCACAACTCCCTCTATGAACCTTTTCAGTCTGGATTCCGTCCACTACATAGCACAGAAACTGCACTCCTCAAAATAACTAATGATCTTCTCATTGCAGCTGATTCTGGTCTGTTATCCATCCTGGTTCTCCTTGATCTGAGTGCGGTCTTTGACACAATTTCTCATTCCATCCTCCTCCATAGGTTATCCTCTATTGGCATTGTTAACACTCCTTTACATTGGTTTCAGGCACCAGTTCATCACTATCAAATCCTTCAGTTCCCAGCCATCTCCAGTCACCTCAGGAGTGCCACAGGGCTCTGTCCTGGGGCCCCTCCTCTTCATCACATACATTTTACCACTTGGCAATATTTTCCGTAGATTTAATATTCAATTTCACTGTTTCGCCAACCGCGGATGACACCCAGCTTTACCTTTCCAGTAAACCAAATTCCATATTTCCTCCCTCTTCCCTCATCACTTGCATACAAGAAATAAAATTCTGGCTAAGTTCAAATTTCTTAAAATTGAACACTGATAAAACAGAACTTCTTGTCATTGGCACCAAAAATACACTCTCTAAACTTGATAGTTTTTCTCTCCTTATTGATAATGCAGTTTCCCCCTCCCCTCAGGTCAAGAGTCTGGATGTCATCCTCGACAGTACACTATCTTTTCAATCTCACATTAATAGCATCACACGGTCAGCTTATTTCCATCTCCGTAATATCAACCGTCTCCGCCCCTCCCTTACCACTGACTCTGCTTCCATCCTTGTTCAAAGCCTGGTTACTTTGCGTATTGACTACTGTAATTCTCTTCTTTTTGGTCTCCCTCACAAAACCCTTCATAAGCTCCAGCTGCTTCAGAATTCAGCAGCACGTGTTATAATCAAAACTCCCTTTTCTCACCATATTACTCCTATTCTTCAACAATTACAATTGGCTACCAGTTCAATGCAGAATTGAGTTCAAAATTCTCGTGCTTACTACAAGGCCATCCATAATCTCGCTCCTCCTTACATCTCTGACCTCCTCCATGTTGATACCCTGTCCCGTTCTCTCCGATCCTCTTCTTCCACTCATCTCTCTGTTCCTTCTGTCCGCCTCAGTACCATGGGGAGCAGAGCCTTCTGCCGCTCTGCACCCAAACTGTGGAACTCTCTCCCACCTCACATTAGGAACATAAACTCGCTTACAGAATTCAAATCCTTACTCAAGACTTATCTGTTCAAATTATCTTATTTACTGTGAAACATCCATTGTCCTGTTTACTTGTATTTGTGCTATGTTTTATTTTATTCTCTTGATTCATTTTACATATTCTTTTATATTCATATACATTTTATATATGTAAGAATTCTAATATTCTTACATATTATTTCAATTGAACAACTTGTATATAAACTTAAAAAGTAATATATTAGAAATAATTAGAAGCTGGCCCTCTGCTTTTAAATTTAAGGTAATGAGATATAAAATAAGTAAGAGAATATAAGATCAGAAGGGTCTTGGATACAGCTCCACTATAGACGTTGTACTTTAAACTGTGTTTAATATTGTAACATGTGAGAAGGGTTGAGGCAGAGAATCCAAATGCAAGCACAAAAGTTTATTAACAAAAAACACAGATAAACAGATAATCCATTTAATGTATTATTTTAATAGGTTAATAGATCCTTTAAGAGTTAAATGGAACATGACAGTAATGTTTTATAACCTCCACACCACAAATGCATGCAACGAAATCCCATTTAAGGACATTGTACAGCACGCCTGCTCTCGTAGCTATCAGCAGAGGGCAGTACTGTCTGACAGTTTGCATTGTGCCATGGTCTGCTTCACACTGAACACAAACTGATAAAGACTGAATATTCTGGGGAAAAAGAGGAGAAGAGACTGATATTCTCATGTCAAGTCAAGTCACCTTCATTTATGTAGCGCTTTTAACAATATAGACTGTTTCAAAGCAGCTTTACAGTGATAATGGGAAATTAAAGTAACAGAGATTGTTTTGGCTTTACAGCAGCTCTAGAATAAAGTTATTGTCCAGCTAAAGTTAGTTTTGATTGATTCACTTCCGTTGCAAAGATCATTAGTTATTACCCGTAACCGTTAAAGGATAATTCCGGTAACACCTTGAGTCTATATTTTTTAATGACATTTTCGGACATGCCTATTGACTCCAATGTTAAATGGGTCCATGGCCAATTCTTATATAGTCAAAAACTCGAGAGAGGAACCATTGTCAAAAAAATGTTGTCCACCACTCTTGTTCATCCAAAACAAACTACAATATAGACTCAAGGTGTTAAATACCGGAATTATCCTTTAATGCAATCCGGCCGCTCATTCGCACAAATCAGTGCCTGGTATATATACAGTGCTATGCATAAGTTTAGACACCCATGCTAAAGTTGACTAAAAAGAGGAATAAAAAATCATCTTTTGGAAATTGAACTTAATGCCTTAATTTAAAAAAATAGGAAAAATCCAACCTTTAAGGACACCAATTTTCGTTGTGAATGAATAATGTATCGTAAATAAATAAATGTTCTTCCTTAAAATACAGGGTGCATAAGTTTGGACACCCCTATGTTAAACTCCCATAGAGGCAGGCAGATTTTTATTTTTAAAGGCCAGTTACTATATGGATCCAGGATACTCTGCATCCTGATAAAGTTCCCCTGGCCTTTGGAATTAAAATAGCCCCACATCATCACACACCCTTCACCATACCTGGAGATTGGCATGGTTTTATTTCAGTTAGCCTAACAGCTGGTTTGATTTGCATTGAGAGATGATCTTATGGAAAGTACTCCATGCCAATCTCCAGGTATAGTGAAGAGTATGTGATGATGTGGGGCTATTTTAATTCCAGAGGCCAAGGGAACTTTATCAGGATGCAGAGTATCCTGGATCCATATAGTAACTGGCCTTTAAAAATAAAAATCTGCCTGCCTCTATGGGAGTTTAACATAGGGGTGTCCAAACTTATGCACCCTGTATTTTAAGGAAGAACATTTATTTATTTACGATACATTATTCATTCACAAAGAAAATTGGTGTCCTTAAAGGTTGGATTTTTCCTATTTTTTTAAATTAAGGCATTAAGTTCAATTTCCAAAAGATGATTTTTTATTCCTCTTTTTAGTCAACTTTAGCATGGGTGTCTAAACTTATGCATAGCACTGTATATATATATATGATTTTTTTATCTCTGCGTAAGCTTTAAAAACGCAAACCTGTGAAAACGCTGCCGGTGTGCACATGCGTATTACGTGTTAAGTCTATATGTGCGTTTAAATATGTCCGCAGGCGTGTAGTCTTTCTTTACAAATTGAACTCAACAAATGCCTTGTCTGGCCTTAAAAATGTATAATACATAATTTTTTAATCGCTTCCGCATAGCCACGTGTACTGGAATTATTCCGACAACGTTTCAACTGTGCAGAGGTAAAGGGAAGGGAGGGAGGCCTTCACAGGGGAGAGACTAGTTGACACTTCAGCACTGCGTTGTCGCCGTGTCCAGGCGCAGGTCCTTCATCAGATCCGGATACGGCCTGGATACGGCGGACTGCGGTAAACCTCGGGATAAACAGAGAGACTAATATTAGCATAGACGCAATCCTTCTTATGATGTACCAATCAGGATTTATGGGAAGTGTTCCCGGTCCCGGCTGATCTAAACTATGCAGCCTAACATTGAGTTAGAAGAAGAAGTCTATGTTAGAAGTTAGAAGTCTATGTGTTATGTGTATGCTAGGCCAAAGAGATGTGTTTTTAGTCTTCAGATTTACATCTGACCACTTGTGATCAGCAAAAGAACAAGTAGTTTAATATGAACGTCACAATGTACACCTCCAATAAGTTGTTAGAATATTGCACTACAACATGTTTTATCAAGCAAACTATTCGTATTCCCTATGATTACCTGGTGCCTTGGTTTGTCTATTAGGCAGAAAACTTGAAGTAATTTATTATTTAATCTATCATACCTTCTGTGAAACGTCTTCTGTGAAACACAAAAAAAGATACAAAATAAGATCTCATGGAGAGTGTTTAAACTGTTCTGGACCCCACTGATATTCATTGACATTTTTCCAAATAATTTATTTTATGTTCAACAGAAGAAAGTCATTGTTGGCAAATGTTGGCAAAATGTTCATATTTGAGAGAACTATCCTTTTAAGTTCATTTTATAAACAAAAAAAAATATTGTCTCAGTTTCATTCAAATTACTTTTCAAAGTTGTACACAAATGTATAAGGATCTTGAGATCAAGATGCAAATCAGCACATTTGTCAAGATGTATGATTACTGATTGAAGCTACAGCCATCGTTTTTTATTTCTGTCTTGTTCTGTTTCATTGTTTGCCTTTATGAAATTAATAACTTCAATAGGCATTTCAAAGCTCAAGTGTGTGGCCGGTGTGACAGATTTTTATTTTAAGTCCTACCAATCTGTGCTTTAGCTTTTCCAGATCAATTAGGTTTGGTTAGTTATTCACAGAGTGACAATGAACTTATTCTAAGTTAACATGTTAGCTTGTTTTGCTGAGGTTGGAAGATCATATCTGATTATTGAAATGGCACATCCAACTATATTTTACATGTGATTGTGTTGGTGCTCAGCAAATGCTAAATCAACT